>NC_051160.1:80923323-80955170 GCF_013339745.2 Dermacentor silvarum
ACGGGACATCATAAAAGAGTGCATGCAGCAGGCCAAGACAATGCAGCAGGCCAAGAGCCCCTGCATTGCAACACTGTTCGCACGTCTGCCGAACACAGCTTCGACATCCTCTTGTGACGACAGGCTAACAATGTAGCGACCGTCATCATCAGATGACTTGACGCCTATAGTGTAGCGAGAACTTGAAGTCATGGCTCCTGCAGGCCTTTTATTCCACCCCATTGAGCCGAACAACTTGCCTGCAGCACCATTTGTGCAGGCAATAGTCCGCAAAGAACTGTCTATTCTTCGAGTTCATTCTGTATGGACAGCTATATCAGGCTCCATGTCCATTGACTGGTCAGCGGCATCCTGCATGCTACCGAAATCCGGCCGAGTGGCGAACCGCCGACGATCAGCCAATCTTTCTTGCCTAGCAGCATATTGGTCACGTTGCTCGCCATTGTAACAACCGTACTGTCTCCTCCCCTCGGCGTCCGCCATTCACCAGTTATCGCTCCGAACAGAGCCCGCGTCGTTACCAGCCTCCATTTGAACCGGAACAGCCAAACAATGACGCTTGTGGCCCTTGGAACAGTCTCTCGTCGTCATTCCTGCATCACCAGTCCAGTTCACCACTCGCTCGTCGACCATCGTCCCTATCGCCGCAGGCTCGTCGCCCACGGTCCCCGATGTAACCTCGTCGCCCGCGTCCTGGAAACTGAGCGACGCAGCTCCCGGAGGTGATACAGTATTGATGACTCGACCGCAATACCCTCTGATCACTTTTCCGACCAAACAAAACATGATGGACGTTGTTATCGATGGCGTCATTGTCTCATCACTTATTGACACGTGCGCCGACGCCTGAACAAAGTTCTCACACCCACTGCATCACACACCATCCGCGTCGCCGATGGTGGAACGCCCACTGTGCTTGGTATGTACAATGCTCGCATTGGCATCTCGGGGCACCTAACGACTGTTTTGTTTATCGTTTTTGAACAATGCCCTTATGGCGTTATACTCGACTTAGACTTTTTATCATCCCATTCAGCCCTCTTTGACTGCGCGTCTAGTGTCATTCAGCTTGAACTTCCCCATAGTCCAACAATCACACAACCACGGTTATGCTCTCCCGAACACATCCGCCTGTCGCCTTAAGCCACTTCGTACGTCATTCTAATGTCGTTTCCATCTGTTCCTGACGGCGTCTATCTGCTATGTTCCACCACTGACATACTGCTTGAAATGAATTTGGCCGCTCACCATACCGTGCTCACTGTTAAAGGCAATCAGGCGTCGCCTCCCGGTCTTTACTTTTACCTGCTCGACTCAAATATTTTTCATACGCATGTCCTTGGGCGACATCTCGCCTGTGAATGAATGCGACATATCGGCTCTTGACGGCAACATTTCGTCGTCCTCTACAGGAATCTCCGATTCACCGTGCCTCTCAGACTAACTTAGCAAGATGATCGCACCTGACCTCCTTCCTGCACAAGCTGCTGGCCTCCGCCGCCTCTTGGAAACTTACCGCTGCTTTTATTTATATTGACGGCCACCCTATAGCCCAGACATCGGAGGTCACCCATCGTATTTACATAGGAGACGCCCATCCAATACGCCACAGGCCGTAGCGTTTTTCACATGCTGAAAGACAAGTGATCTAACGAGAAGTTGATAAGATGTCGCGTAATGGCCTTGTCGAGCCATCTTGCAGTCCGTGGGCGTCCCCTGTTGTCCTTGTCAAGAATCAGGACGGTAGTCGGCGCTTTTGTGTCGACTAAAGGCACCTCAACAAAATCACGCGCAAGGATGTCTACCCCTTGCCGCGTATTGATGACGCGTTTGCCTGCTTGCACGGAGCCAAGTATTTTCATCCATAGCCCTTCGATCAGGCTATTGTCAAATTCCGGTAGTTGACATGGACCGTGAGACAACTACGAAATAAAGGTTAGGCCGTTCGGCCTTAGTAATTCCCCGTCAAACATAGAAATAATGGACTCCTTCCTTCGCGGCAATAAATGATCCCCATGTCTGCGTTATCCCCATGCCATAGTCTTTGCACCAACTTTCGCGAGTCATCTGATGCGTCTGTCGGCCATTGTTACTGTTTTCAGACGCGCCGGCCTGCAGTTGAACTCATGCAAGTGCCACTTTGGACGCCGTCAAACTACCGTTCTTGGCATATAATGAAGGGAAGCTTCTTGTTGATGGAAAAACGGGTGGTGCATGGATCATCAAACCAGTCAACAAGTCCAATGCATTCAAGCTTGGTGAAAAGGCCACGAAGCGCGACGCCACATGACACCACAAACATGCTGTAAACATTTTGAGCCAGTCGCAGACAATTTCAGAGGTCATACATGAGGCTGTAAAAAGTGCCGACGACCAAACTACGGTTATAATAACATAGATGTAGCATCCGACTTTCTTTTCAAGCAGGAAGTAGCCCACACTACGAACTAGACATCCTTGCTGAGTGCGTTTGCCACAATGAATCCTGAAATCGAGCAGTGGTTCAGGGGATGACCCGCCAATGCGCATTACCGTTTTGCAAGGAATTCAACTGACTGATTGGAAGCGTGTGGGGTGACGGTGAAGAAATTAACTCTTGAAAAGGTCCGAACCTCTGTTTCCTCGTTCAAGATTTTTTCCTACATGGCCGACGAGTGCCCCGACAATAATGGACGCCAAATCCGGAGTCACTGCATACGCTATCTTGATGTCAATGGCCAACCGACGGACACGTTCCTCGACGTCGAAGTTATCTCTGACGCATCGGCTTGTTCTATGACCACGCAGTTCCTGCTCGAGTTGAGTAAGTCTAGACTGCAAGGGGTGCACGCTTTACTCAAGCAGAAATGCAACCCTCATCTATGTTACACTCGCTGCAGAGGTCATTTACTACAGTTTGCCCTAGTGCGGGCTGCAGAGTCTGGAATAATAATAATAATAATTTTATTTCCATCAACTTGGTGGAGGAGGCTGCAAGTAAAAGCTGCTCCAGTAGAGGCAGCTTGACGAGGCCCGCAGCCCCCTTTCAGAGTATTCGGCAACAACAATTCATACATGCATACACATGTGTATTATATAGACATACACATATATGTACCCACATAAGCGCATATGCATGCACATAACTACGCGTGTGCATACAGAGCCACTGGTGTCCAAAAATAATTAGGTAGCTTATGTAGTTCTCATGGTGAAAAAATTAAGCAAGTAGACGCCGCTGAGCACGCATGTATATACATATATACACACATACACATGCATTCACATACCCGTACATACACATACACTCATACACATATATACATATACATATATACACACCTCATATACATATTAACCGAGAGGAAGTACACTTACCAGTAACTTAAAAATCCTGCACATACAAGTCTCTCAGTTGTTGGGCCGTTATTTGCGTGACATCAACGCCTATATTATTATATTTATTTAGAAGCATTGGCATTCTGTACGATAGCATTTCCCTTAAATAATTTGTTCTGGGTGTGACCACCCGCCATATTTCTTTATGACGGGTAACATAAAATTTGTTATTGGGTTCAAGGCTACAAAGTTCTCGTAGAAACGAGCGGTTTAGTTTTACTTCTCGCCTAAAAGCAGTTGTTAACTTGTAGTGGTATAATTTTAACACAGAAATTATGTTGGCTTCCTGAAATAAGTTTTTAGTATGGGAGTTGTAGGGGACAGTAAAGAGCAGCCGAACAAACTTCTTTTGCAAGACAAGTAATTTATGCAAATTAACAAAAGTAGTTGTACCCCATACCAACAAGCAATAATATAGATATGAATAAAAAAGAGAGTTATAAACTAGAAGTTTAACTTTAAACGGCAGCAGTGATTTACATTTCCATATCATGCCAATTACTCTAAATAACTGTATTGTAAGGGCGTCAATATGCTCATCCCAAAGCATATTACTCGAAAACGTTACGCCGAGAGTTTTCATACTAGTAACCATTTCTATTGTTTTATCCCCATACATAATGTTAACACTTGAATTGACTGGCTTATTTTTAGGCCTAAAGAGAACAGCTTTGGTTTTTTTGCATTTATTTCTAATTGGTTCATTATTGACCAGTCCCTCAGCTTAGAGAGCATGAGGTTCGTTTCATACTCTATATCTGTGCAGTTTGTTCCTGAAACAAATATACTGGCGTCCTCAGCATACAGGACATATTTCGCGCTTAGATAAATATTCGTTAGATTATTGATATAAGCATTAAAAAGAAGGGGCCCCAAAACACTTCCCTGCGGAACTCCTTTTGAAATAGGCTTCATACTTGAGCAATGCTTATCTATCTGAACAAACTGCTGTCTGCTTGCCAGGTAAGATTTAATTAGTGCCAAACAATGACCTCGAATGCCATAGCGTTCAAGTTTTTCAAACAGTGTTAAATGGTTAATATTATCGAATGCTTTGCTAAAATCCACATATACGCCAAGCACAAGTCTTCTTTCTTCGAACTGGGATAAAATTAATTCCTTTTGTTCCAACAGTGCCTGTTCGGTAGATTTAAGCTTTCTGAAGCCGAATTGGGCAGACGAAATTATATTATTCTTCTCGAAAAAATTATTAAGTTGGCGATGTAAGATTTTTTCCAAGCCCTTAGAGAAAATAGGCAATATGGATATAGGCCTATAGTTTTGGATATCATTTTTGGATATAGTTTTGGATATCATATCGCCAGAAGCAATGAAAAGGACTCTTAATCTCGTCTCGTCAATGTACGCTTTCTTCAGAAAAAAGTTCTAAACGCTTGAGTGTCCTTGAAAACATCGAAGTTGCTGTCGTGTTGAAACTGAAACTGGTGAAGCCAAGATAAACTCGGTGGCTCTTCAATGAGCTATCCCTGGCTTTGATACTGAAAATACTTGAGCCGCTGATACTCGCTTTGGAAAGAATTTGCCAAGATGGTGCTGACATGAGCAGTGAAGCTGGTGGACTATTGTTACACTACGTTCACAAAAAAAACAATCGGTATTATTCCACTTTTCGATCGTTTCCTGGGGCCATTGGCGTCTCTAAACAATGTCATCCAGGCAATTAGAACGACAGCGGCAGATCCTTGCCCTGTGAATGAAGCAACGAAGGAAGTTATTGCAGTGATTTCCGTGGAAGCAGTGCTCAAATAAGGAGGAACGTCACCTGACAAGCTCTTTGAAAATGCCACTTTTGTGGAGGTATTAAAAGACGAGAAGAAGAGCAACCTCACGCGTGAGTTAAAGCAGTACGAAGCCCTAATTCGGGGCAACGTTAAGCAGCGACTTCTCGGCCCCACCTCTACCCTGCGATCTTTCTACGTGTGCCTATCGCAAAAGCAAGACACAGTAAACTGGAGGGAAGTCCTCCCAGGAATTAGCTTGCCGTACGACGAAGAACACGCGAGGAATTCAGATGCAGAGTTGACCCTCTTCCCACGCCTGAAGGGGGATTTGTAATCCACATCATTTTTATCTACCCTTCTCGTTGTTCCCCACTTCGTCGCTATGTTTCCCAAGTTGCAAGATGTCTGTCATCTTTTGCTGCTACCGATCACCACAGCCACCCTCGAGCGCTCCTTTTTGTCTCTGAACCGGGTTTTGACGTCAGAAAGAAGCCGCCTTCTCCCTAACCACGTGACTAGGCTGCTGAGCATCACCCCTGAAGGCCAGGAACTGCCAGATGTCTGAGCTACCACTGACAATGACAGACGCGTTTTTCAAGATTTTATCGCAAAAGTGGTGGGGTGTTACAGCAAGAAACCCAGGTGGATGTAGCCGTTCGTAATGTGGTTGAGAATGCCTACATATACTTGTGCGGTTTAGTTTATTGGTACGAATGACATTGATGCTGACTTCTTGGTTCATAATTCTTTGATTAGTTAAGTTATGCAGTGATTGGTCGGGATGTCCAAAGTGCCTGTGCTAGTACCTATTCAACCAATTGTGTGGTGGCTGGGCGACGAAGTGCTCGAGGGCATGTAGCCGTTCACGAAGTTGTGAGAATGTCAATGAGAGACGCAATCCACGGATCTTTTCTCTGTTCAGAGTGCATGTCAGAAACAGTAAGCGCAGCAACCGTTGTGGCCGATATCGATGCATCCCATATAAACCTTCCGCGTGTGCCTACAGTGTTCAGCATCGATTCGACTTCCTGGAATTAAGAGTTAATATGTTACGCCTAGTTCACAAGCGCTCGTGTTTTACAGCATTTTCCACGTCAGCGTTCCGCGAGTGGGGTTGAGCAACTAGATTTTGTAGGTTTTATTGCAAGTAGACTGAAATGCCATGCAGTCGTTACTTTGTAATTTTGTACATAAAACAGACATTCGTCGTTGTGTAAAGTGAAATAACTGTTCACAATCTTTGTCGCGAGTGTTGGAGTCCATGACACAAATAAAAAATAAAGATGACTACCGATCCTAGCTGCTCTGTTCTCAAGCCCCCCCCCCTGCCCTAAAAATTTAGACCCATCCCCCCCTACATTCAATTCCTGGGGACACCCCTGTCGTAGTGATTCTATCACCGCCACTGCGTCATCATCATAAAGTCATCTTAATGCATTCAGGCTTCTGACATAATGGTAATTCGTTCATCTCTATGCGTGGCATGCCAGGGTCAATCAACTGCTTTCAGCAAACTCTGTTTCCGAAGACACTAGCTCAAAAATGCCACCCCTAATATAAAATTACTGCTATTTTCAAATATTAGACCAATGTTAGAGTATGCATGTATATCTTGGGATCCTTACACTAAGTCAAAT
The DNA here is from genome assembly GCF_013339745.2 of Dermacentor silvarum. Taxonomy (NCBI): domain Eukaryota; kingdom Metazoa; phylum Arthropoda; class Arachnida; order Ixodida; family Ixodidae; genus Dermacentor; species Dermacentor silvarum. The sequence continues at coordinate 80,930,081 of NC_051160.1, forward strand.
ATCGCGCGTCTTGAAAAATTACAAAGAATGTCAGGTTTATGTTTCCTAAATTCGCAAGACTGGACTCTCTCTCTAAAATTGTGACAGAAAATTCTATACAAACTTTCGAATCACGCCGAAAGCCGCTAAGTCTTGAATTCCTTTCCCTTTTTCTCAACAACAGGCTTAAAATGAAACCATTGACTTACATAACGCCTGCAATAACACGGCACACATAACAGCATCAACTGTACTCACTAACACCATATATTATGCTTGAACTGATACGTTTAAATTTTCTTTTTTTCTCAGAACAATAGCACACTGGAACGACAGTTTACAGACACAGTGTGACTAAAAATTCTATAAATTTGTACTTGCTTGTTCCTAATTTCTTCACTTTTGTTTGTATGTATTCTATGGCACCTCTGCTTGGACCGAAAGGTCTGCAGGATGTACTAAAATAAAATAAAATAAATAAATAAACGACATTCAGCGCGGTGGCTCCCGGTCAGAATGTGTTCAAGTGGGTGATACGGTCTTCAGCTCTAAATGGTCGCTAAACAGCAACAGTTTTCCTCACAAACAGCAAGCTTCGCCTAAATCTATCTCCACAGCACGTGGGATCCGCAGATTGTGTATCATCGTTCTTATTATGTTCAATTCCAAAATTTCAGTTGGAAACTACTTTTTCCCGCTTTACCTAATCAAATTAAAACCGATCCCATATTGTTGACACCGGCAAATGGTGTGTATTCAGTATTATTTAAACAGCCCCTTCCTTTTCTTCAAGGAGTTTCTTAATCGCATCTGGCGCAACTGAAGCGAAATGAAACGTTTCGCTTCAGTTCAGGTTCGATACCCTGAATGACGGCACCGGTGCGCGCATTCGTTGCAAACGGAAAAATCAGCCATACTGAGCGTCTAATGTATCCTTGATTTTAGAGGAAATATTGTTGTAGAGATGTCCTCGGCAGAGGTATTCACAATGCATATGAAAAAATCGAAATAAGGCAGGAATACGTTGATTTCTTCAATATTGTGATCGTGTTGGACTGTATGTTGTGAAGCGCGCTCTCGGAACAATTGTTGAACCATCCATAAGAAATCATTCGTGATATATGGGACGCATATATCACATATATCCTGGTTTCTTTTTCGTTATTTTGTCGTCATGTCCGGTACTGCGAATCCACTATTTCTTCTTTTTCAGTGGATTCACTTGGAGAGACACAGCACGTGGGAAAGAAAAAAGTAAGAGTCTATTGCTTTTTATTTTAAACTATAAATATTCATAACTGAGGTATATCAAATATACTTACAGAGAGGTGCGCCGATTTGGAAACAGTATGGCACAAATATTGTGCACTAAAAGCACGCAACTAGTAAAAATCAATAAAGTTACTGATTCTGTGCACATTTACCTGGCAAAGAACGTCTTACTTTTATACCATGTAAAAATAAAGCATTATGACAATATAGCCGCCCCGTGTTTGACAAACACTCTTTAAAAAAAAAACGTTTTATGATGTACCGCTTTTTAAAACAGTAGTGATGTGCCACCTACTTTCACATGACTCTTAAATGACGCGGGAAAATATTCAGGTAATAAATAAAACAAAAATAACTAGAATATTGCTTCCATGAAACTAATTACAACGCTCAATGGCGGATATGCGGCTAAGGAGTTTTCATGCTGCGCAGAATATGGCTAAATAAATTCCCATGAATGTAGGCTGCATTTCGACGTGACCGGGATTGAAAAAGCGATCGTGTACTATTTTCATGGTGCACAATTTTTTTTAGAAGTCACAGGTAGCCAAAAACTTGAATCCTTAAGCTTTGCCTTTAGGAGTGGAACGCCATAGCAATCAAAGATCACTGACTGCTTCTCACGCTTCCCGGCAACTGAAGCTTAGGTAACCGTAATGTTTACCTGGAATCCTTGGCGGCTAATGCTATGAACGAAGGCGAGCTTACTGGTTATTTTTTTCTCTTTTTCCCCGCACGGCGGCGGGCGCTGACGCTGGCGCGGATGCGCGGATGTGAGCGCTATCTAGATGGTGTTGCAAGAAACGGAGTGGGGCGCCTCTCCCACTAAGACGGATCTCAAACAGCAGCTGGAAGATGTATTTGATTTTGAGTTTCCGCGTAACAGAATTATGTTTTCTCGTATATTCAAATTTCAACTCCAACTCAGATATCTTGTGTATAAGTCGTACTTTACGAATTCTCTGACGCATTTTAATTTGAGAAATTAATTTAGTTGAATAACGACTGCGTGCCACGCGGAGAGCTTGTGTGATTAGGGATGCGTGGTTCGCGATAATTCTTTCTCTATCGGGCGCCGCCGCCGACACGGTGCGCTTAACTCTATTGTGGTTTGTGTATTTAATTGTGTTCTGAAAGGACCGTCATGTAGTGAGTGCTGATGATTTTGTGTATGCGCTTATCCGTTTGATTGTTTGTGAGTACATGCAGTATAAACATACCTAATGTTCATTTGATATTTTTCTTGTGTCATTTGCAGAAACAGAACGGAAACTTCTTAAAGTAAGTGTAGTATCACTTTCTGAAACCCGCAGCACGTGTGTACATTTATTATATAACGTATATGTACACAAATATTGTGTGCACGGCGTGTTGCCGCATTCCAAGCCAACAGGGACCACTCCTGGCCAGCCGCGCCTCGCGCCCCAAGTCGGGCGTTCGTTGCTGCGATGACACCAGTCATGGTAGCGCTTGAATACTGCCCCTCTACCTGTGAAGGCCACTATGGCGTCTGCCCACCGTAAAGTCCCAATATAGGAAAAGTACGGCCATTTACTCTTTCTTGCACCGTCTCCTCTCCTAAAGCACTTGTTTTTTCTTCAGTTTTTGTCTGCGAAAGCAAGTCGACGGTGGCGCACCTAGAAAGTCCGCGTTGAAGCTTTCAGGCCGTGCGCGCGCCGCCGCCGCCGCCGCGTGATACTGCGGCTACGCAGAGTGACTTTCAACATGGCTCTGAGGCGAAAAAAAAACAACTAAATATAAATAAGTCAAAGCGCGCGCTATCATCTTCTAATCGTAGATACAGAAGAGGGAGAAGCGGCGTTGATCAGAAGATGGTGGTACTTTTCGTATATAGGGACTTTAGCCCACCGTGGCCTGCAGCGACGCCACGGTGCCTCCATCGCCGGGCAAACCTTGCAGACTCCTGCGCTGAAAGATGATCGGTGGAGCGGAAGAGCTTGAAATTCGGAAACCTGGCTGGTTTCTCAGATGCACACCTCGAGAATATGCGGCAGACCAGGAGCTGCAGCCTCCGAGTTGCGGAGATCTTGCAGGAGACTTAAACTATTCCCGCACGTACGCCTGATCCCATGTTCCTCCCTGACCTCGTTCGGACGAGTGCTTGCAGCTGGTAACCAGAAGGTGCAGCCGCCCACTCATTGATTTGCCACCGGACAGAGAACGCAGGTGCCGAGGTAACCCACCCCTGGTGTGCAGGTAACCGGAGGGAAAGATCGCAGAAGATTATGATCATCGTTTGAATGGTGGCGCCGCCGCTACCATTGATAACTGGCCTCGAGTTCCCGCGATGTCACCGGAACACGACACAGTCCTCCGCACACTGCGTTGCCGAGGGACACAGCCACTCCCGGAGGTGGTGACAGCGCTATTGCGTTGATGACATCACCCTTGCCGGCAGTGTCTTGTGCTTTCTACAACAGCGGCGCCGGGAGCTGAGCAGTGCGTAAAAGACCATGGCCACGGGTCCCGCACCGGGCCTAATGAAGGCCACCGTGGAACGGCAGACGAAAGAGGGCGACACAGAAGCGACACTCCTCGAACACAGGCAGCTTTGCAGATTGCACCTCAGAGATCGTCCAGCACCAGGCAGGGACATAGTCGCTGCTGGCAGGGGAAGGGGCACCGCTCATTTTCCCCACGACTTTGGTCATTCCCGGAACGCCGCCGGGGCTACTGTTCCTACGCGTAGGTGGAAACGGGCGATCCCGCAGTCCACGCCAGGTGGCCAAAATGGTGGCTAGCCGCGCCTCACGCCACCGCTCGCGCGTTCCTCATCTGCTTCGCCTGTCAATAGCTCCTATGTATCTGATCCCGTCGGCGCTTACAAAATAGTATTTGCATAAATGTTTCCAACTAGACCTTGAGCGTGATCAGCCAATCTCGGTTACCTGAACACCATGTTGTGTTGCCCTCCGCGCAACACGGGCTGTGGAATCCACACATTTTGACCACAGTATCGTGGAAGACTTACCGGTGCGTAGTCACACCCAAACCTCACCTTTCCCTTGAAGAGTCGGTTGTAGCGTAGTTGTTTGCTGCCGCATCGCGTTAACCAGATGGTGTCTACGTGAGCAACGGCCGCGGAGGCACGCTGCTGCGCGCCCGGCTGCAAAAGCGAATATTATGGCTCCAAAAGCGAATATTTATTCTTCATATTTAATTTTGCTTATCCAGGTAATTAGGCTGAACATCGAATTACGGAGAGAAGCGACACATGACGGCGAGCATTACGTCATTGGTTTAACCCAGCTGCAATTTACTGTTTTTTTTTTAATCCTTGGCTCAAGTTACGTGAAACATCGGCAATACGGCATGTTCATTTTTAAGTTTCCCGAAGTTTGCAAAAGCTGCCTGTGGCAGATAGCATAATTCTTGTCCTTTAGCTGGATTATTCAAAGAGTAATCCATTACTAGCTCGCGAAATTGAAACACATGCTAAACTAATTAACATAAATTCACAAATTAACAGCTTTAGTACTTTAGGGCTCATATTGCAATTTACTAATTGTAGCCGGTGACTTTGCAAGACGTATCCTCTTGGAGTGAATCTCAAGGATTACACCACTTTCGTGATTCTTCCCAATGTGCAAGAGGAAATACCTGCGCGTTCCTGTTTTTTATGCTTTAATGCAATAATGTTTGTTAAAAAAGAGTTGTGAAGCAACAGGTGCATTCTTTCAGCGACTTTATTGGCGCATATCTGAAAACTAGCGTCATTCTGCAAATTAATTCTAAATGGATACACTTTGCAAGCTCACCGGCTACAATTCGTAAATTTAAATATGTGCCGTAAAGTAATTAATGAAGACGTGATAAGTAATTTTTATTAAGTTGAATGTGTGTTTATACTTCTGATGCAAGTAATTTCTGCCTCGTTCAATAATAACAGTTACGTTATCTGCAACACGCGATTTTAAAAATTCCAGCTAACCTAAAAATGATCGCCCTGAATATTTACACCTCTTGAGCGGTCCAAAACGTCCTCCGGCGGACACCATAGGAAATTCCTCTGAGGGTCTCCGATGGGTATTGTCTCTAGTGCGTACACATGGCACGTATGACAAACAGCTCGCCAACTACATGGGCGTGCATACTGTCGCCGGCGGTTTCCGTGAAATAGACTACCGAACAACATACCGCAGTGTAACTGGAGGTACCACCATGATTGAGGTGGCACGTTGTTAAACGTCGTTATCTCTGAAGTAAAACAGAATTTAGGAAATTCAGTCCGCATGCTCCGTTATGGAAGAGTGAAATACTTCAGCTGTGCCTGCAGCACCGGAGAAAATTTGGAGGAGGCTTAAGCTTGATTTTTAAGAGTGGAACGCAATATCATTCAAACATTCCTGACTGCTTCTCACGCTTCCCGACAGCTGCAGCCTAAGCAACCGTAATGGTTACCGAAAAACACTGGCGGCTAACGTTATGCACGAAGGCGAGCTTTCTGGTCGAAACGCGGCCTCTTACGTGGGGCGATCCCAGGGATATTGCACAGCTGCGCCAAAAAAAGTTGCTTAATTTTCAGGTTTCCATTTTTGTTTCTACTTTTAATATTAACGTCTCAGAAGATTTAACATAAAAGGCATGCGCTGTGGTTGTTTTGTTTCATGACATTTGTTTGTGAATTGCCATTCTGAAAACTCCGAGGAATTGCGTTGCCAAGAATGCAAGACAAGGTATGAGCAACATTAATGCTAGAATGGTGTGGCAATATAACTCGCATGTACCGCATGTCATATAAGAAGGCGTGGCATATACATGTACCTAAATATATTCGGAGGGCCTGCGTGCTTGGGGATGATTTTCTCCGCCACCCGCCGACATCGCAGGCCGACGCCGGTTGGCGACGCCGGATTTTCTGCGACACGGAGCCCTTAACGCTGTCGCGTTAAAATAAGGTACGAATTGATCCGCTAGAAGAAGCGTACAATGTTCTGTTATGCGGTATCGTCCTAGTTATTACTTGCATCCCGACCTTTTGTTGGCTCGGCAACATAATTTTTTTAAACTATACAACTGCATTCGTCTGCATCACCCGCAACGTCTGCATTCATCTGCAATACAACTGGGACGGAACTCACTAAGCTGCGCTGTTCTTACGCACTTTCTTAGCGAAAACGTTCTTACGATAAGATAAGCGTGCCACCGAAATGGTAGCGCAGTTAACTAACGACATCGTATGAAAGCGAGCAGGAAGCATAGCTGGGATTAAATGACAAGGAATGAAAGAAGCGCGGTTGCCCCATATTGCGATTGCACATCACGCGTCTGTAGTTGAGGCCATGCTCTTCCGACAAATCACTGCACGCCCCTATTCGACTGCTTCTTTTTCCGGGAGTCTGCTACAGCGCCGACTAGCTCAACCGCGCTCGCCCTTTCACCGCACCGCCGTCGAAGGAATGGCGGTGAAAATGTTACGCATTCTCACATTTCTGCGAGAGACAGGACTGCTAGACACATGGCGACATATTTGGCGCAGAAAGACTCAATGGAAGCAATTGGCGGCCAGGTCTGCCAGGCTCACTCCACCTGTGTACATCACCACCACCACCCCCCTATTATAAAGCTACTAAATGTGTTTATTTATACAATAATTAAGGAATGAGAAAAAAGTTCCATAATATATGGTTTGTATGGCCTCAAAAGAAAGGGCCCATCACCCGCACGTTCATCGGTATGGTATGTGATCGCGCTGCACACTGTTGCAAGTGTGGTTCTAATGCCACGCATAGGCTCATTATCAGCTACCTCATTTATCGGCTACTTGTCGACGACGTTGTCAAGCGCCCACCGACGATGAAACGCACGTTCCCTTCGTATAGGATCACTGGCGAGGCCACGGGGAGCTATTAAAATAGCCCTAAAAAAGAAATGCAGAAAGAAGCCGTGACGATCAATAATCTGTACTGAAGAAGAGGGACGATGCAGTGGGGCATCCTTACCAGCACTGTCTTGTGGGTCAGTCTCTCCAGCGCATCGCTCGGACTACGCCTCTCGCGTTCACGGTTCCTTGAACTGATCCAATGGTCGGCCCTAATGCCTACGTGCAATAAACGCCTTTACAAGTGGTGGAGAGTGCTTCGCTCGAACGCATCCTGGAGCATCGATCCCGTACCCTCTCTTCAAGCATGTCTCAAAACGCATCTCAGCCGACGTCCCAGTAAACGCCTCCTGCACCCTCCGTCGTGTGCTCTGGTCTACCTCGCCAGAAGGATCCTCCTGTTTTCGGCGGCATCGACAACACGGACGCGGAGGACTGGCTGTCCAAGTACGAGCGAATAAGCGTCATCAATAAATGGGACGATGCCGCGAAACTAAGCAACGTGCTCTTTTACTACGCCGGCGTGGGAAGCCTCTGGTACAACAACCACAAGACGGAAGTTCCGACATGATCCGCGTTCAGGACCTCATTAGTAGCTGTCTTTGGTCACCCTGCTGCGCGCAAGGTGTGAGCAGAATCCCGCTTGCGAGAACGAGCCCAACTGCCGGGAGAGTCCTTCACTAGCTACATTGATGATATCCTGGATTTGTGTAAGCGCGTGGATGCGACGATGTCGGAATCGGACAAAATGAGAAACGTTATGAAAGGAATCGAGGACGCCGCTTTCAACATGCTGCTCGCTAAGAATTCACAATCCGTCACAGAGATCGTTACGTTATGCCAAAGTTACGAGGAGCTACGCAGGCACACTGGTCGGCCTTCATCACGCTACCAACACATCGCTGGTCTGGCTACCACCTTCGACCAGACCGCACTGCTTGCGGAAATGAAGGCATTCATTCGGGAGGAAGTAGCCCGCCAACTCTCCTTGGTACCATTTGCTCAGCCGCCGCATGTGCCACAGCCCGCTTCGACTATCATGCCTCCGCTCCGCCGCGCCATCGAGCAAGGAATTGCCGAAGTATTGCCCGCCCAATGTCACCATGTTCCTGCGCCTATGCCACTGAGCTACACCGAGGTCGTGGCTCCACCCCAACAGGCCCCGCGACCCAACAGGTCCCGCGTGGCTCCACCCCAACAGACCCCTCGCGAAGACTTCAGCGTAGCTGTAGTCGTCGTGAGGCCCCACCCACTCTCTGCGCATGTGCCCCTCACTTTTGCCGACGTCGTGGCTAGGCCACCAGTGCAGCCAGCTATACAGTCCTATCACCAGCGGCTCCATCCAGGGTGTGCTCCGACGTGGACGGGACCAGCTACAGCGTACCGGTGGCGTACATCTGACAACCGGCCTATATGCTTTGCCTGCGGCTACGCCGGTCACGTGGCCCATTTTTGTAATTCTTTGCAGCCGCCCAGCGTCGAAGCATCCACGAGAAACCGTTCGCCCCGTTCATATTACGACCGTCCTTCCGGTGTGTCACCGACATACCGCTCACCGCCGAACACCCGCCGTTCCTCATCTCCACGCCGGCGCTCGTTATCGCCGATGCGGCCTCGTGCGGTTCCTCGGGATGAGGAAAACTAACAGTCGCAGTCCAAGAGGCAAGGGCTGCGACAACGTCGAAGTGCACAAGTCCTCATTGCAGCCCATTAAATGTGATAGACGTGTTTGTGGACGGTGTCTGCGCATCTGCACTCGTGGACACAGGAGCAGCCGTATGTGTTATGGCTTTGCCGCTTACTTCGGAAATTCATGACGCCCCTGTCCGGAATATCCCTTCGCACAGCCCGCGCTCAGCATATTCGACCCTTAGCATCTTGCACTGCTCGTGTAGAAATTCAGGACGTTGTATGCGTCATAGAATTCTTCATCATTTCTTCCTGCTCGCACGATGTCATCCTCGGCTGGGATTTTCTCTCGCGCTACAATGCCGTAATCGATTGCGCAAGGGCCGAAATAGAACTATCGCCGCTGCTACATTTGACGCCCACTGATGCTCCGTCGCTTTCCAGGAAACTGATCGTGGAAGCCGACACTCAGGTTGCTCCCATCACCTCAATGATCATGTCCGTGCACTACAGTGGCCTTTCGGACGCCATTGCATTACTTTCGCCGTCTGGCCGTTTCCTCGCAAAAAAGGGCCTGTTGCTTCCTTTTGCGACCATAGACGTCACCAAGGGCACTAGCACAATTTTTGAAAGAAATAATGGATTTTTACGTGCCAAAACCACGATCTGATTATGAGGCACACCGTAGTGGGGGACTCCGGAAATTTCGACCACCTGGGGTTCTTTAACGTGCACCTAAATTTAACGGGTGTTTTCGCATTTCGCCCCCATCGAGATGCGGCCGCCGTGGCCAGGATTCGATCCCGCGACCTCGTGCTCAGCAGCCCAACACCATAGCCACTGAGCAACCACGGCGGGTAGCACTATTTTCGTTTTCAACCAGTGCCCATACCCTGTCATGCTGCTCGAAGTAGAATGTGTTGGTACCGTGCAAGACATCGACGACGTGCAAGTTATGGACGTGCCCGACTACCCGAATTGCGCAACCTACCATGCGCTTAGTGCTGTTTCTACATTTGACGCATTGCCCAGAGATGTATTTGGTTCCTGCATCGCTGGAACCCTTACAGCGGCCCAGCGTTCCCAGCTGCTGTCCCTCTTGGAAGAATTTATTTCGTCTTTCGTCGTGGGGCAAGCTTCCCTGGGTCGGACTTCAACTGTAACGCATCACATAGACACTGGCTCTCACCCACCAATGCGACAACGCCCGTATCGCGTTTATACCAGCGAATGTCATGTGATTAACGAGCAAATCGACGACATGCTTTGGTGCGAAGTAATTCGACCCTCGAAAAGTCCATGGGCATCGCCTGTCGTCCTTGTTACAAAGAAGGACGGCTCCGTACGGTTTTGCGTCGATTATCGCTGGCTCAACAAGATCACTCGCACGGACGTCTATCCCCTGCCACGCATAGATGACGTAATTTACTGCCTGCAAAGAGCAGAGTTCTTTTCATCTCTGGATTTGCGCTCCGGGTATTGGCAAGTGCCTATGAAAGAAGTCGCTCGGTCGGGAACAGCCTTTATCACGCCCGACGGCTTGTACTAGTTCAACGTCATGCCTTTTGGACTCTGTAATGCGCCCGCGACATTCGAGCGCATGATGTACACCGTTCTGCGAGGCTTAAAGTCGCACACATGTTTGTGTTATCTTGACGACATTGTCGTTTTCGGGCCCGACTTCACCACGCACCTCGAACGCCTCCGGCGTATTTTGACGTGTTTATCGAACGCCGGCCTACAATTAAGCATAAAGAACTGCCGATACTTGGCTGTGTCGTATCCAAGGACGGAGTTCCCCCCTACCCCGACAAACTTCGCGCCGTTGCCGAGTTCCCCAAGCCAACGTCCAATCAAGAATAGCGCAGTTTCATCGGTCTATGCTCTTACTTCCGACGCTTCATTCGGAATTGCGCCGCCATCCTATCGCCCCGGACGAAGCTCCTAGGGAGCAAAGGGCTTCTCCCCTCCTGGTCATCAGAGTGCGACGGGGCGTTCACGAGGGTTCGTCGTTTGCTGACTCCCCCCCCCCCCCCCCCAATTTCGTGCCACTACGACCCGACGGCCCCTACAGAGGTACACACAGATGCCAGCGTGTTGGCCTTGGCACTGTCCTCGCGCAACGCAAGCAAGGGTTCCCTGAGTATGTCGTTCATTATGCCAGCCGAACGCTTACGAAAGCCGAGAATTTTTACGCCGTGACTGAAAAAGAATGTCTCGCGATCATCTGCGCTCTTACTAAGTTCTGGCCATATTTGTATGGCCGCCCATTTTATTTCATCACGGACCACCACGCACTATGTTGGCTGGCGTCATAGAAATTTCCGTCCGGCCGTCTTGCATGTTGGGCACTTCGCCTGCAAGACTACGACATCCACGTACTGTACCGCAGCGGACGACACGATTCGGACGCCGATACCCTCTCGCGCTCTCCATTGGCTGACAACAATATATCTCGGCTGACTGTGTCTTCCATCAACCTTCGCACCATCGCTTCCGAGCAGCGCAAGGACCCTTGGATTGCATCGAATATAGGCTGGCTCTGTGATCCATTGGCCAGGTCAACAAACCGCGCGTTGCGCCGTCATGCTCACCATTTCGCCATTCGCAACGACCTCCTTCACCGGCGCAATTACAGCTCCGACGGCCGCCAGTGGTTGTTTGTAGTGCCTCGCAGCCTGCGTTCCGAAATATGCGCAGCTTTCCACGCCGATCCCCAATGTGCCCACTCTGGCGTTTTCAAGACTTACTAGCGCCTTGAACAGCGGTACTACTGGCGAGGGATGTACAGCTACGTTTAAAAGTTCGTACGCTCTTGTCCCGATTGCCAGCGCCGGAAATCATCTCCCCGCCTCTCGTCAGCTGGGCTGCAACCTTTACCTTACCCCACCCGGTCCTTTGGGCGCGTCGGTATATATTTTCAAGGGCCCCTTCCCATGACATCGGCTGGAAACCGCTGGGCTAATGTGGCAGTTGACCACCTTACGCGATACGCTGAAACTGCTGCTCTTCCGGCAGGTACAGCGCGCGATGTTGCCTCCTCCCTACTTCGTCGATTTATTCTACGTCATGGGCCACCCCAGGAGCTGCTCAGTGACCGCGGACGTGTCTTCCTCTCCGAAGTAGTTGAAGCTGTTCTCAAAAAGTGCCACGTTGTTCATCGCACAACAACGGCGTACCATCCACACCATCGACAGAATGCTACCATACCGGCCCGACGCATCTGAATGTGCGCCCATTTCTGATACAGTGGGGCATTCCGAAGAGTACCGCGACCTCGCTCGGGCCTTTACCTCCAATGACCAAGAGCGCCAGAAGAATACTCGCGGTGACACCACCCCTGCGCCCACCTTTCTTCCTGGTGCGCTTGTGTGGCTCCCAGTTCCTTCCGCTGCACCTGGTCAGTCTTCCAAGTTATTGCCGAAGTATGAAGGTCCCTACCGCATCGTCGAGCGTGCATCACCCGTCAACTATGTGATTGAGCCCGTTGAACCATCTTCGGACATGCGTCATCGCGGACGCGACATTGTTATCATCGAGTGCCTCAAACCGTATTATGATCCACTAATAGTGACGAACTGTTAGGTCGCCGGACGGCTCCCTTTTTCGCCCCCGGGGTAATTTTAGTGAAGAAGAGGGACGATGCAGTGGGGCATCCTTATCAGCGTTGTCTAGTGGGTCATTCCCTCCAGCGCATCGCTCGGACTACGACGCTCCCGCTCGCGGTTCCTTGAACTGATCCAATGGTCGACCCTAACGCCTGCGTAAAATAAACGCCTTTACAACTCTCAAATTATGACAAAAAACTTCGCTACGTAACATCTACACCTGCAAGCTTCCCTGCCTATCAACACTTTGACATCGTATACGCGTTCATCGCTTCCTCTTAGCTTCTCCTCACCTGTTAAAATACGATGATGCCTTGCTCCAGCTTAAGAGTTTGTTCTTGCCGGTTTAGGCGACCGCTTTCCGACAGAGGAGAAATGCACAAAGGGCCGTATAAATCAATTTTGGAGACCGGTAATAAATCATAGGTTCGCGATGCCAGTGCCTGGATCCCTTAATTACACTGTCTACCATAGCCCAAGTTCCCCCTCATAGAAGTCAAGGCTAATCAGTCAACATTACCACGATGCTCAGTGCCAACGTTGCCATGAATGTTCAAGTGCATCTCACAATACTGCACAGCACCGTACTCAAACACATAGCGGTTCAACATTCGAGCTGGTTTTGGATCAAATCGGTTCAACTCGTCGACCTTGCGACACTAACGCACTTTTTTCACTGCACATATGGTACGATGCCAAGGTGGTATGGCATCGTACCACCATGGCCAAGGTGGTATGGCCTTAAAATTCCGCGCGAATTTTGTATTTCTAAAACGGCATCAGCGTACTTTTATGTTCACTGCAGGGCGAAGGCCTCTCCCAGCGATCTCTAATTACCCTCAACCTGTGCTAGCTTTTTCAAGTTATGCCTGCAAATTTCCTGATTTTATTACCCCACCTAATTTTCCGCCGTCCCCCACTGCGCTTGCTTTTCCCTAGCACTTACTCTGTACTTCCTATAGACCACAGATTATCTGCCTTTTAAATTAAGTGGCATGCCCTGCTCCTATTTTCCCTCCTAATTTCACCTAGCACTATTCCCGTTCGCTCTCGGATCCACAGCGCTCTCTTCCTCTCTCTTAGTGTTATATAGGCATATCATTTTTCGTTTCATTGCTAGTTTGAGCGGTCCTTAATTTATTCTCACAATTCATTGTTAACCTCAAAGTTTCTGCCACATATGATAGTACTGGAAGAATGGAATGATTGTACGCTTTTCTTTTCAACGACAGCGGTGTGCTCTCGGTCACGAGTTGGTAATGCCGGCCGTATGCACTCCGACCCATTTTCATTCTAATGTGAATTTCCCTCACATGATCAGGGTTCCCTATAGGTAATTGATCAATACAAACTTACTCCTTTCCATACTCTAAAGCCTGACTGCCGATCATGGGTTCTTGTTCACTTGACAGGTTATTCATCATTACCTTTTTTTACCTACTCTCAAACTTTCTCGGTTAAGGTCCTCAATAAATTGTTTCAATGTGTCCCAAGCGTTGCTGAATAGGACAATGTCATCGGCAAGGTGAAGGTTGTTGACATATTCGCCGTTGATCATCGCCCTCGATCTCCCCAGTCTAATATCTTGAATACTTCTTCTAAGCATTATATAAGCATAAGTGGAGAGATTGTGTCTCCTTGCCTGACCATTTTCTTGATAAGTATTTTTCCAAATTTTTGCGGATAATTAAAACATCTGAAGCCACAACTATCACTGAGGCCGAGTGAGAAGTTGCGGATACGTGTGCTGAGTGAAGGCAAATATGGAAGTTACGCACAAATGAAATAATTATTGAGTTGTCAGCCGTAGCCGCAAGCACCCCGACCTTTATGTGAAGTTCGTTCAGTCCTTCAGTACGATCCCTACGATATGCACTTACACCGCTAATTACATAGAAGTGTCGTAGCTTTGTCCAAACTCACTGAATTAAGTGATCTATCTGTGCCCCACCGGGAGAGCGCACAAGGCAGCATAATTCGAGTGACGTCAATGCTGATCTTGCTGATACGACGCGTTTTAGTGACCGCGCTTAGCGTCGGGCATGCTCGACATTGCTCACTTCACGATACCGGGCTACTGTGGCCGGCTTTTTGACGCCGTCATGTTGGCCTGACTACTGCGCAGCAGGCACGGAGCATCGTAAGACTGTTGCCGGCTGGACGAAAATTCTTGCGCTGGATTCACAAATGCCTATGAAGGGTTTGCGAGCTAAGAGTAAGTGAGAGCAGGTAACTATAGAAAGAACATCACACGAAGCGACTGAAAGACGTGAGTGACGTCATTTAGCCCAGGACTGATGTTAGTCTGGGGTTTATAATAAGCATCGCCAGCCAATCATAGGAAGACAATGGCTGTCGTCTGCTGTGACATTTTCTTTTTTTTGCCGTCTATCTGTCTCCTATTACCGTTGGCTGTTGCCTGTACTGGCTCTGTGTATGCAGAACAAAAACGCAGTGGTGTCTTAATGAGGGTTATGCTGCGCTCGTTTTTACCAAAAACGAAGTGTCTCCAGTTGTACGTCTCTTTGTGGTTATAAACATAAATGTGTGTGTGTTTATGAGATGCATAAAATGCATCTCACGAACGAAACGAATAATTCTCGCATGCGTCGAAACAGACACTGAAACACAAACGCACACACATTTATGTTTGTGTCTGTTTGGACGCATGCGAGAATTATTCGTTTCGTTCGTGGGATGCATTTTATTTCACATCGTCGCAATGGTGGTACGTTATTTCATACGCCATTTCTTTTTTTTATTTCATTGTAATCACCTCCCGCATCATATCATAGACAGACTATAGGCCACATAATGAGCAACATCGTGGGCATAGACGTACGTCCCTTCAACTTTATGCTGAATTAAAAGTATGAGCTATATAATAGGCACACCGCAGAAGACAACAGCGAATTGTGCAACACCAACAAGTTTTGATAACTAGAAATGTTCAATCGTATTTCATTGTTTCTTCTCTCTAGGCGAATTATAGCCTCAAGGCGTTATAGCCTCAAAAATAATCATCCGGAGCCCTGTAAGGAAGAGACAGTTCAAAGTAGAAAAAATACGCTAGATTTGGGCTGCAAACACATCAATGACAAACTTAGCGGTTGCAGGGATGGACACGGCACTTATGTTTGCTAACACCCAATAGAGTGTCATGACGAGCATCAAAATTCAGGCTTCTGCACGCATACAGAAACAGCCTATCCGACTTTAGGCAGAAGTACACCGCAAAGCATAATTGTTACTGCCTTCCACAGCAGCGCACGCTCAATACAATTATGCACTGAAACAGCTCAACGCACTTTAAGATGACAAATCAGAGTGCGCCACAAATATATAAGCACGCGTCATCCTCGGCCATCAGTTGTGGCCTCTGGCCAATCAGCCACAACAGCGCATTCCAATGCATACCTGCGTCAACTCGAGCGGCGCAGCTAGACATAATGATGGTCGTAAAACTGATACAACCCTGTCGTAGAAATTTCTTCTTAAGTCTTCATCTGCGACGGCTGTTTAGGTTTTGTGAATCGACTTACGCTTACGATTGGCCGAAGTACTGAAGTTCGCACCTGTGCTACCCTTACATAGGTGCATTTTTTTCGACTACAGTTCTCGCCTTTGCAGCGGCGGGCATCGCAAGCTTTCTGATCTTACGAACAGTTTTAGCTTTGTGAATACGCTTTTTTCGCAAGATTTTTATTAGTCCAAAATTTGTTCGTAAGTTCGCTTAGTGAATTCCGTCCCTGATTTGTCTGCATCAATGTAGTTTGGCCTTGCAGGTGGTTCTAAAATTAAAGGGAAAATAGGAATGGACTACTGATAGCACGTTTCAGTTGCACATCATTCTTATAAACGTGTACATAACATTTGTACACGACAAGATTTGCGCATGTTGCTGAGATAATCGGGCTCCCGCATACAACTTAACGATACTCGTCCTTTTACCGGATTCTAAGTAGCGCTATCGTAAAATCTTTATCAACAAGTTTAAATAAATATCTGCCATATAAACTAAATCTCCCAGCCGCACCGCGTTTTTCTTGTTGCCGTGAGCACGCCATTGCAGGGGTAATTGCAACAAGGCGTTCAGTTAATAAGTTTCAAAACACTTGATGTCCGCATAGAAGCATCATATATTCATTTTTTTTTCTATCAGACGGTCAGTTTCATTTCCCAACTTTTGATTATGAGAACAATGAAAGCAACATATGCCAGCTTTTATTCTTAGCTTGTTCTAGTACTATCTATTCCTTACCATTTAATCGTTGCATAACTTTAGAAGGTGCATTGTGCAATGCACATAGCAATCTGCAAGCTGCAATGCAATGAAGATGCAATGAATAAGTTTAGAAGCTGCGGGGGCGAGGCGGCTTATTTATTGTTTCATCCTTGTAGAGGTGTATAACTGCACGTCAGAAATGTCTTATTGCACTACTGAACACTGCTACAGTGTCAAAGAATAGCTTCTCAAGTCTTGTGACTTGTCGTGCTATCACAGTATAGACATTTTTAGATTTAGAAGACTTGCATGAATAATAAAAAAGTTTTTATTTTATATAACTTTAGAATCCCTCCGCTTTTCATATCACTTGGGAAACATTAATTTCAACATCACTTCTGTTTACTTATGCAACTTGCACACAAGTAATGATGCATCTTTAATTGCGATAGCAATTATATGGGCACTCCAAGAGCATTTCTGCCGTCGGAGTCGCCATCGTCGTTGCCATCGCCGCGAAGTTCCGTATAACGACCAACGGCGATACAATCGTCGCCGCGCGCCGTGCGCTGTGTGTGCGAGTGAAAGCGTACCAGGGTGCGCCTGCATAAAGTCCCTTGATGTAGGAAAATACCGCCACTCTTTGTACTCTGCCGCCGGTGCGCGACCTCCTCGGCCCTCGCGAGTCCCCTCCGCGGCAGACGGTCCTGCGCCCGTTTTCCTGCACGATGATTGGTCTCCCTGCCGTTGCCCTTGGAAACGAGCGGAGCTTGCGTTTTGCTTGTGTTTTGCTTTTTCGTTCGCGCCATTTTGCGCCTCAGCTCGGCTGGCTCGGCGTATAGAGAACGTCGCACGCTAACATTGCACGCTGTTTCGTGCACTGTCTGCTGGCGCTACGCCGTGCTGCTGCGCATATAACTGTAGCAAGAAGCGTGATGATGGCTGTGCAGTATTTACGATACCGCAAGGAAAGCGTGATGGCTTGCGCAAGAAGCAGTGGCTGCACAACATTGGCCGCAAGAACTTTGTTCCGACAAGGAACAGTGTTGTTTGCGAGGTAAGGCGCCTTTCTTATTGCTCGTTTTAAAGCAACCCCTAATGCTGCATTTTTTCAATTCTTCCTGCCTGCTAATTAGCGTTTTTGCTGCGGCAATTTGTACGTTTCATAAAAATGCGGTTCTCCTCAAAATGCTGAATATTCTGCAGGGACTCCATCACCTCGCACGTCGTCAACTCTTATTCAATCGGAAATGTCATATTTGTATACTAGGATTGTTTGTCATTCTGAATATTATGATACTCTTCTACGTTATCTCTATCTTGTCAAATAACGTTTTTTGCGCGTGCACGAAAATAAAGCATCTTACTGACCATCCTTTTTGTTTTTTGTGTGATAAATGCTTTTCTGATGTCTAATCAAAATCACAATTTTAACTATCCTACTACATAATTTAACGATATGTTGGTGTGAACTATCAAAATACCTTTTCCAGAGGCGTTTCTTTTGCCTAAAAATATAGAATGCCTTATCCCATAGGTATACCGAGTATTTTTTAAGCTTCATTGACACCGACGCCTAAAGAATATTCTGTAAATACCTTTCCTCAGATTCTGTTATTTTGGGTGATGAGGGGCTGCCGGCACCGCTTCATCGCACTGAAATTGCGCAACCGTCCTATTCAATGCAGAAACCACAGCGCAAAAGCTACTTTGACACTGAGACAAGCACATCGACGGACGATGCTCTCGCCAGTAATTCATTATAAGAAGGCACACTCAATATAATACCTGCGGTGCACATGCCCGCACATACAAGAAAAAACTGCCAAACATAGAGCGATCTGCCACAAGCAATACTAGATCAGATGCAAAAAGTAAAGCAGCGTATCATGTGGCAGAAAAAATAACTGGAGTACAGAACTCGCCTCAAAGCTCCTTTTACATCAGTGTGTGTCATTCATACGGCGTTAAGATGAAACCAACCTCCTCATAAACGTTGCCTTCAGCATTGTCCATGCTGTTATCACCATTTTCCAAAATATTCTACGCCACTTGGGCGCGCAACTGGCCCAAAATAATGCGCTTCCATCGAATTCTGCGGCCCGTCCGCGGGAGCCAGGCTCAATAGCGTGCCGTGCGCAGCGCGTGCAGCCGGCGGGCGAGGAGAATTGAGGAGGAAAGCGCGCGCGCGGAGGAGAGTGTCGCTACTTTCAAGATCAAGGGGTTTTACGCCTGCAATCGTGGCTTAATGTAGGGCACGTGAGGGAGGAAGGCAGGCCGGAAGCGCGCGGTCTTCTTTCGCGCGTGAAGCACGGGGGCGAGGTGACGGAGAGGGAGGGGGGTTCGTTCTGCACCATCGGCTGCTGCTCACAGCGTGGCCGCGTGGGCGACTTATCTTGAAAGCGATCTGCAATGTGGGCGAAGTGCGCGCCGGCGCGGGCCTCATCTTCAAAGCGCTCTGCGATGGGGACAGAGCGCATGCGCCGAGTGCCGGTATGCACAGTAAAAGCTTTTACACCCAAAAGGGTGTAAAAAGGGTGTATTTTAATTTTAACACCCTTGCTTACACCCTTTCACACCCTTTTGTCATTATTTTACAATACTACACCCGATATGTAGGGTGCGTACATCTTTTGCACCCTCCGATTGGCACCAAGGGTGTTTCTTTATTGTCAAGAAGGGTGTAAGTGACGCACAAATATGTATGCGTACACACATGTGTACGCATGCGTCTTCGACAAAGGCTATATATAACATGCCCAGAGCATTGGTGATAATAAAGGCGCTTTATTCGGTAATACAGTATTCAAGGCAATTCATGTTAAGTGTATCTATCGTAAAGTATTAAGCTCCATATGCGCTTATTGCAATCGGCTAGCTTTCATTTTTCAATTTAAAGAGCATGCGGTAATTACAAAATTCAAGTCAGCCTGTACGCAAAATGTACCCAGTAAGTGCGAACTTGGTGAGCGAATCAAGTTTTTAAGATATTCCGTCTAAAAGAGCTTGCATGACGTTCTCCTTTCTATGTTTCGAGAAAACCTTTAAGGTGCATATATGTGGAACACCAGTGCATTATGCGACACTATTCAGGTGTATATTTTGCGAGGCTGGTGCCGCTGACAGCATTGCTGAACTTCACATATTGTCTCGCTTCAATATTGAAATAACAATATGCCCTATCAAAATATTAATGAAAAAGTAGTTTTATGGATATCAGTCCTCGTAAAATATACGTTTTAACATTGATAAAAAGTTATGACACAACTCATTATTTACCCGTTCATTACATGCGCCAACCACCCCAAATTGCACTACATTAGACAGATTGCAGTGCACTGCATTGCAACACAGGTGCACTGGGGTTTGCCATCCCCAGTAGGAAATCGGACGCTTGTCTGGTTGACCTGCTTGCTTTTCCTTCCTCTCCTTGCTTTTTCTATCTCTTTGAACAAACTGCACTACCTTGTCGAAGAGGAAGCGTTATCCTCTTTCAGAGTTAAATTATTTGTCGAGCAATAATTTTACTGTTCCAGCAACTACAGCATAAACTGGAAAACGAAACCGAATCTGATTTGTTCTCCGTAATCACAGAGCGCGGCACCAGGTGGCACCGTGCGCTGCGCCTCCGGTCTCGAAGGATCTAACAAGCGGTTGATGCAGCTGCGAATGTGTAGTCAGTCGGCTTTTATCGTTTTATGTTGTGCAGATTGTTAGTTCACCGTAAATATGACTTGATTTGTACTCAAGAGTGGAGCAAGGCCCCAAGTGTTGTGTTTGCCTGTGTTCAGCTGTGTTCAGTTTGCGGGTTGGCAACCTCTCCACGATAGTACTAGTGTAGTCAACCTTGTGCGTGACGGGCGTAGGGTATATAAGGCCCTGACCGGAAATAAAAGCTCTCTTTGTTGTTTCGCCGTTACGACAGTAGTTTCGGGCTTGCCTTCGCCCGGTGTCTTTTTCTTCGCGCCATCTTGCATTGGTGCGAGATACAACATAAAATGGCGACGAGGTAAAACCGCGAGTTCAAGATCGATGCACGCCTGCACGCCAGAAGCTTCATCAAGCTAAAGGATGCGAGCTCGAGTTGCGTCGCCCACTCCAGCAGTCTCCGTCGTTCGCGACGCCGCTCCGGCAAGTTAGGCATCGCAGCGCTGCCGTGTCGCCCGCTACTCTTTTCACGCCTGCGCCTCACTCTACGCCGGTAAGCCATGGCTGCCTTATTCAACTGCAACCCGCCGCCTCCTCCGTTTCTTGCTACGCCGGGTCCTGCATCAGTACCGTGGAGACAATGGAAGCTTGCGTTTCTCAACTACTTGGAGGCTATCGGCGGCGAGGACCTCACGCAGCGACGCAGAAAAGCTATCCTACTGAATGCACTAGGCTGGAGGGGCAGCGAATATATTACAGTTTGGCGCCACTTACTGCGTCGGAGCTCATCAACGTACATATGAAGACTGAGCCCGACTCGGATGTTTTCGACGAGGCAATTTCACTGCTTGACAAGCATTTCGCAACAAGCGTAAACGAGTTGATGGAGCGACACCGCTTTCGACAGCGTCGTCAGCTGCCGGGTGAGCCCTTCGAAGCTTATGCCGCTGCACTGCGCGAGCTAGCCGCAAGCTGTGATTTCGGTGATCAAATGGAGAAAGCCGTACGAGACCAGCTACTGGAGGGGTCGACATCGCAACAAATACGTGAGCGTCTGCTTTTTGAGGGAACAAGCCTTACGCTGAGCCGCGCTGTGGAGCTTGGCAAGCACATCGAACAGACTCGACATGAACTTAAGGAACTGTCAGCTGATTCAGTGGTACAAAGAATAGTTGACAAGCCTGAACGTAGGAGTGCAAGTGGATTTTCGGCGTGCTACCGTTGCGGGTCAACCGAACATCGAGCGAATGCAAGAGAATGCCGTGCTAAGAAGGTGAAATGCCGAAACTGCAACAAAGTTGGACATTTTGCGTCTGTGTGCCGTTCAAGACGCCCAGGTGAGTCTCAGGGCAACACCGAAAGCAAGAACACACCGGAAGCGACGAATGCTATCTCTGTTCTCAACCTCAGCACTGAAGGTATGCGAGGGAAAGGAATTTACATCGATGTCAATGTTAACAATACTACTCTGAGCCTCCTCATCGACACGGGGTCGTCTGTCTCTCTGCTTAACGAAGCAAGCTTTCAAGAACATTTCTCTGGCTGTTCACTTACGGATGCTAAAGTGAGGCTGATCGACTACTCAAAGCAACGGATTGCAGTCAAGGGATGCTTTCTGGCGAACGTAGCCTACAAGCAGGTTCAAACCTCTGTTCTTTTTCACGTCGTGGAACGTGGTACATCGCTTTTGGGACTGGATGCCATACAGAATCTCCAACTTTGCATTAAAGGGGATACGCTGTCATGTCTACAAACAGATTCACAGCCTTCATCGTTGCTGCCAGCCCACCTGCGTGGTGAATTTTCGCACCTGTTCTCTGGTAAACTTGGCCAGGTCAAGGGTTTTGTGCACGAAGTCAAAGTTCGTCCCTCGGTGAAGCCTGTAGCTGCCAAGCTACGACGGTTACCGCTTGCTCTCCGTGAACGTGTGTCTGCCGAATTGCGCCAACTGGAACTGTCGGGCATCATAGAACGAGTTGATGCGGCCGAATGGGTATCGGCGATCGTTGTTGTGCAGAAACCCAATGGGACGATACGCCTCTGCGTTGACCTTCGAGAAGTGAACAAGGCCATCATAGTGGATGGGTTCCCTCTCCCCCACACGGAAGAACTGCTGCACCACCTGGTAGGTGCAACTAGATTTTCAAAACTGGATTTGAAAGCTGCGTACCATCAGCTGGAACTGACACGTGAAAGTCGTGAACTAACAACATTTGTGACTCACGAAGGCCTTTTCAGATTTAGAAGAGTATGCTTTGGCCTTGCATCTGCACCTGCAGCTTTCCAGAAGTTGATGTCATCCATACTGAAAGGGTGCCAAGGGGTACTGTGTTACATAGATGATGTGGTAGTATGGGGAAAGACTGCCAGTGAACACGATGAGAACTTGCGAGAAGTTCTGAAACGGATCTCCAATGCAGGTCTCACACTGAATGAAAAATGTGTTTTTGATGTGGACCAAATATCCTTTTTGGGTCATGTAGTGAGTAGTGAGGGCATCGCACCCATGCACTCAAAAGTTGAAGCAGTCACCCAGGCAGCAGTGCCAAAAGATGCACCAGCGTTACGATCGTTTTTGGGACTCGCAGGATATTACGCCCGTTTCGTGCCACACTATGCGGACGTTGTAGAAACGCTCAGGAAACTATTGCGCAAACAGCAAGCGTTCGTATGGGACGAAGCCGCACAGCACAGCTTTGATGCAGTCAAAGCAGCGTTATCGTCATGCAGCGTGATCCACATGTTCGATCCAGAACTGCCGGTGGTTGTGACTACGGATGCCTCCAACAAAGGACTGGGCGCTGTACTGCAGCAGCAAGCAGGGAAAGAGCTGCGAACGGTAGCTTTTGCATCCCGGTCATTGACGTCTGCCGAACGCAAGTATTCTGCGGGGGAAAAAGAGGCCCTCGCGTGTCTCTTCGCGTGTGAACACTGGCACGTCTACTTGTGGGGCCGGCGATTCCTTCTCCGAACTGATCATCAAGCGCTGGTGACATTGCTGTCGTCGGGAGGTGCTGGTAGAAGGCCACTACGAATTGCAAGATGGTCTGCCAGACTTTTGTATTATAACTTTGACATTGTGTACCAAAAAGGAAGTGATAACGTAGTGGCTGATGCCTTGTCCAGGCTAGCGGTGACCTCTGCAGTTGAGCCAGAGTTGGACGAAGAGGTGGTGTCCGTGGTACTGTCTTGTATCACCAAAGGGCAGCTTCAAGCAGCTACAGCCGAGAGTGAAACCTTACAGACTGTGATTAAATACATTGCTTCTGGATGGCCTGCCAAAAAGATTTTAGGCCCAGAAGTAAAGCCCTACCATGAGGTGAAGGAGGAACTCTCTGTGATAGACAACATAGTGTTCAGAGGGGACAGAATTGTTGTGCCTGAAACTTTGACATCCGAGTTGGTGGTGTTCGCACATGACACGCATCCAGGCATCACACGAACAAAGCAAAGACTTCGAGAGAAATTCTGGTGGCCACGAATGGATACGGAGGTGGAACACGCAGTCAGAAGTTGCCACATTTGCCAAGCAGCTGACAAGTCGGCAAAACCGACTAATGCACCCCTGCAGCCTGTTGCGTTCCCAGAGCTGCCATGGCAGAAGCTCGCCATTGATATTGTAGGCCCCCTCAACTTGCAGCAGGCAAGTCCGAAGTTTGTAATAACTCTAATAGACTACCATTCTAAGTGGCCAGAAGTTTGCTTCACAAATACAGTGACGTCTGAAGTTGTCATCGACTTTTTAACTGATGTTTTCAGCCGCGAAGGCTACCCGGAGGAAATAATTTCTGACAACGGACCCCAGTTTAAATCCCAGGTATTTGAAAATTTCCTGAAGGAGAGGGGAATCAAGCATGGTGTCTCGTCCGTATATTACCCCCAAGCCAACGGCTTGGTGGAAAGATTCAACAGAAGCCTAAATGACTTCATTCAACTCTCTGTTTTGGAAGGCAGATGTGTCCAGTCGACTGTAGTGGAATATCTGGCCGTGTACAGAGCAACGCCGCATTCTACTACAGGAGTTTCCCCGTCTGTGTTACTTCACCGCCGCCAGCCCAGGACTCGCCTCGACATTGTGGGCTTGCCGTCCAAGGAGTTCTTCCAAGAGCCTGCATTGGCCATGCGCCGGCTGCGTGCCCGTGTTCAGGCAAAGCAGATGTCAATGAAGACTTACACAGACGAGAGGCGAGCGGCGAAGGCTCCGAAGTTCCGGGAAGGAGATTATGTGAGAGTTCGTACCCAAGCAGCGACGGGAAAGGCGGGACGATCCTACTCCAAGCCCCGACGAATAGTCAAGCAGCTAGGTCCAAACTCTTTCCGCTTGGAGGATGGGCGTACATGGAATGCGTCGAAGTTGGTGTCTGTTCCAGAGCAGTGTCAGATCGGGAGGAACCAGCAGTCGCCGAGCGCCCTGCCCACTGAGGAAGACCCCGACCCGTGTGGTGCAGACGACTCGCAACTGCCTCTGCAGGCAACCACGCCTACGAGATCACCGCCTTTATCAAGTTCATGTCAACCCCCTAACTGCCCTTCAGTGGTGACGTCAAGAGGACCCTCGACTAGGGACCGACGGCTTCCGTCACGGTTCCGGGACTTCTATGTGTGACTTCATTTTTTTTTTGCGAAGGGGATGATGTTGTGTTTGCCTGTGTTCAGCTGTGTTCAGTTTGCGGGTTGGCAACCTCTCCACGATAGTACTAGTGTAGTCAACCTTGTGCGTGACGGGCGTAGGGTATATAAGGCCCTGACCGGAAATAAAAGCTCTCTTGTTGTTTCGCCGTTACGACAGTAGTTTCGGGCTTGCCTTCGCCCGGTGTCTTTTTCTTCGCGCCATCTTGCATTGGTGCGAGATACAACACCAAGGAACAGAGATTGAGCTGATGGGCG
>NC_051160.1:80955270-80978121 GCF_013339745.2 Dermacentor silvarum
AAAATAAATACGTGTCGCTTATACGAACTCGGCCTCAGTGCAGCACACATAATACAAGACCTATACCTCTAATAGTTTTGGGGAAGAAAAAAAGAATGGGAAGGGGGGGGGGGATTAAGTTAACATGAAATTCAAAGCACATTCAACAAGCTTGAATCACTTGTATTCAGCTAGAATAATATTGTTGCATGGTGCGGATAATGACACTTAATTAACACTGATAAAACATATTACTTCGCATGACGTGTTTAAAATTACGGGGTTTTACATGCCAAAACCAGTTCTGATTATGAGGCACGCCGTAGTGGAAGACTCCGGAAACTTGGACAACCTAGGGTTTTTTAACGTGCACCTAACTCTAAGTACGCGGGTGTTCTCACATTTCGCATGACGTGTAAGCAATCAATGCTACTTTATACCAAGTGGTTTATTATGAGAAAGGAAGGTTTGCACTGTCTTCTGCAGCCCTTGAGAGAGCACGAATCAGCGCAACCACTTTATACATATTACTTAGATTCACCACCGCTTCTTGGAGAAAGCAGCTAGAAATATCCAGAGAAAAGCTGCTAGATTCATACTCAACCAATTTTCAACTTCTCATCCCCCGCCTAAATAAGGACAATTATAAGGACATCAAACTGTTCAAGCTTAGAATAAAGGAAAATAGACTTCAATTCCTTAAGTTATACTTCATACCAATTCAATTTATTGCTCGACCCATCTTCACATTAACCAGAACCACTCGTCGCCGTTGGCAAGATGCTATAACACCATACTTTGCAAGAATCAGCACATATTTTCTTTCTCCATACTATAAAATAATGGAATCGTGTAATCAGGTCACAGTCTCGTATTAATAATTGTCTGTTTTTCATTGCTGTATTATCCTTCACTGTCACGCTTGTTGCATGTGTTTGTAGCCTTCTTTGCTAGAACCATGTGTCTGCAGAATTCATACTAATTAAATAGACACATACAAGCAAGAGAAGTTCCCAGGAAGGTGGAGGCTTGAAGTGATCAACTGTCGTCGAACTAGAATGTCACTGGAGCCAATTAATGTTTCAACAAGGAAATTTGTCTCGATCACGTCTGCCCTGAAACAGACAAGTCACCTTGTCGATATGTTGCCTCCAGCAACAAGTATGCTGACAGAGGTGGCCTAGACTGAGGCTGCCTACTTATTAATCCACTGAGCAATAATATAAAGTTTTATCTCTATTTCCAGCAACATTAATGTTTGTTTCACAACTGTTAATCACTTAACACATATATGAATACAAAATAGAGGCCAGAGCGAGGTAATGTTTGAATGTGCAATTACAGCTATTGAGTTAGTTGTGCCTTTCAGACATAAACTCTACTGGGAGCAGCTCTAAATTTCTGAACCCTACGAGCAAGAACCACTAGCTTTAAAAAAGAAAATGTTAGTTTGTTCCGATGCCACAACCGTAACCAATAGCCAGTTTTCCTTTTTTTGTGCGTATGTCAAAAAGGTTTCGTTTCAGCAAGCTGCTTTATAATAACTGTAATGTACGGCCGAAATTCACAAACCGAAATAAGGCAACATGACTGAGTATAGCAACAGGTCATAGATAAGAAAGGCACGCACAAAGATTTTTATGTAAATCTACCTGCCAACCTAAGAAGCAATTGCTTGTTTACAGCCTGACAGTATGCACGGATACAGGGAAATACCCCCCCCCTCCCATTAAATAATATCAATAATAATAAAAATAACAACATGTAAGGAATGCAGCAAACAGCAGTAAAGGAACATAAACTTATAACCAGGCTCAAAAAAGGGTGCTCATAAAATCTCAAGGATAAAAAAAAGAAAATCCAGGTGCGGTCATCGACAACCAACACAGGGGTGCTTGTCATAGAGCACTGCACGGGCTCGGGCTTACCCGAAAGCCCAGGCCCGGCCCGGCCCGTGGGCCGGGCCGGGCCGGGTAGAACAGTTTTTTCACGGGCTCGGGCCGGGCTCGGGCACCGCGTGTGCTTTTTGACCCGGGCCGGGACGGGCTCGGGTTTTTTGACACGGGCCCGGGCCGGGCTCGGGCTTTCTGGTGGTGTGCACGTAACGTGCAGCGAGTTATCCTCGGGCGTCTCAACTCTGAAAAACATTATTTTTTGGTCTCGGGCCAGTTTCGAGTCGGGCTCGGGCCGGGCTCGGGCGTAAGGTAAAGGGGTGGCGGGCCGGGCCGGGCGGGTAACGTAGATTATTTCCGGGCCCGGGCCGGGCCCGGGTCTCGCCATAAAAGTTTTGATCGGGCCCGGGCCGGGCCCGGGCTGAAAAAATCGGCCCGTGCAATGCTCTAGCTTGTCAATCTGATAGCGCAGGTCATTGTCTTGATCAAAAGTGACATAGTGCTTGTCAAAGGTATTGCTCCTGCTTGTCTCCGAGTGAACTTAAAGGAGTGTACATGTAAAAGAACCCCAAATTGTCAAAATTAATCCAAAGTCCTCCACTGTGACATGCCTCATAATCAGGTCATGGATCTGACATGTAAGACCAGGCAACTTTTTTAATTGGAGGAGTGCTGACGCAAGTGTCATCATGGTGGTTTTAATGGTCATAACTTCCATTAACACTCGTGACAACTGTGCTAGCAATTCGGAGTGGTGAAATTGGTGCTATGAAATTGAACTTTCCATCTGTGCTGTCGTACGTGTTCTGACAAATTGCTTGCTGAAAGCAATTTAATTGAACCTTTTTACTCTCTTGTCGATTCATTAAAGCATCTTTTGGTGTGTCCAATACATACTTTACCACAAGACAAAAGTGTCTGGTAAATTACGCCTAAAACTAGAATGTTAACGTTGTTCTATGCACTGCTTTTTTGCAAGGCTTTTTGCTCAAGCGTGCCATTCACCAGGAAGCACATAGCCAAGGCCTTGCTCGGGGCTGAAGCTACAACCCTGACACCAGCCCTCGTCGCAATTCTTAGAATTGTGAGTGAGCCCATGCACGTAAGGCTTGACTGCAACCTTTAATACATATGCGCTTGCATAAGGATTAAGTACATTAACCTTTCCTCATTCAATTATTCAAGTAGGAATGAATGTTTTGCAAGAATTTGAATTGAATTGTGTTTATTCTGCAACAACCACAAGGTTGCGTGGTTGTATCCAACACTGAGAAAAATAAACAATAAAACTATTTTCAGGAACATGGGTGTTGGCTATGCTTATTACATAATTTGATTTTGTCATGCAGATAAACATGGATCTTGAAATTCCACAAATTTCCATGGGTCCCATCAGGCGGAGGTTAAGCCCCTGCACTCTAATTTTGGAGCCTGCTGCTTAATGCATATAACGTGCCTTGGGTAGCAGTAGCACAAAACTGGTATTCATATAATATATATATATATATATATATATATATATATATATATATTTAATGGGGTTTTACATGCCAAAACCACCATCTGATTATGAGGCACGCCGTAATGGGGGACTGCTGCTACTTCATGAACCCGACATTGTGGCAATAATGAAAACCTGGCTCTCACCAGCTGTACTCGACCAGGAATTCGCTCCCCCTAACTACGCTGTCATCCTAAAAGACAGACCATCTCGTGGCGGAGACGTGGCGTTAATTCGACGTTCAACTTCATATACACTGCTGCCTCGTGTCCCGAACACAGAGGCAGTTTTCTGCGAAATAATGTGCAATGGTACAAGCATAGTGGTGGGTTGCTTTTATCGTAGCCCATCCTCTGGTCCCGAATGCATAGTTTTTACCCGCGATTTTCTTCAGCAACATGTCCGTAGCTCTGCAGTTATTCTAATGGGTGATTTTAACCTTGCTCATATAAACTGCAGTAGCATGCACCACACCTCACAGGGTTACGAGGCTTTGTTCGATTTAGTGTTAAATTTCAACCTCCATCAAGTTGTTTCGTGCCCAACGCGTGTTCAAGGAACAGTCACCAGTATATTATATCTAACACTTATTAGTAGTCACCTTAGCCTTATCAACGCTCAAGTTGATGTTGTAGAGGGTATTTCGGACCACAGAGTGCCCATTTGCCGATTAACACTCGATCACAGCTTACACTTTCAATCAATAGTAACACATGTTCCGGACTTCAGTAAAGCAGATGACGCCAGCGTACTAACTTGTTTAGCTCATGAATCTTACGAGTTCATGGAATTGAACTGTGATCCTGTCACAACTGTAAATGACCTCTGGCTACGATTCAAGCACATTGTATATTACTGCATGAATTACTTCATTCCACTACTGCTTACACGGCCCCAAAGAAATAACCCTTGGACAACAAGGGAAATTCTACACGCAAAACGAAAAGTTAAGCGACTACTGAAAGCGGTAAAGAAAACCTGCTGCAGTACGAATCTATCAAAACTAAAAACAGTCATTTCAAATTTCAATACCAAAACAAAACAAGCAAAAGAAGGTTACTTCAATGTAACACTACCGTCATACATTACTGGTAACCCGCAGAGGTTCTGGAAGCATTTCCACCCAAGAAAAAGAGGCAGTCCTGAACTAACATTAGAACAGAAAAGGGCAAAGTCCAATATATACAACAACTTTTTCCACTCTGTCTTCACGAAAGATAACGGAAAAATCCCACACATTTTACCCCCCGATATCACGGGTATCAACCCAATAGATGTAAGTGACGAAAGAATATTTAGTCTTTTGCTCGAACTAGACGCAAAAAAATCTTCGGGACCAGACAACGTCCCCAATCACTTTCTTAAGCGATATGCAGAATGGTGCAGTAAATGCCTTGGTTTGGTTTTCCGCAAATCTCTCGCCATATCAGAACTTCTAGAAGATTGGAGAAAAGCTAAAATAACACCGATTCCCAAAGCAGGAAATAGCGGTGACCCGTCAAACTTCAGGCGAATATCATTAACCAGCACGTCGTGCAAAATATTTGCATATAATCTTAAAACATTTAGCCGTTTCCTTGAAAACGAACGGCATTTTGTCATCTTGCCAGTACGGGTTCCGTAGCAGATTATCAACTATAACGCAACTAACAGAGGCTGTTCATGATTTAGCACTGTCTATTAACAACTGCGCGCAAACAGATATTAAACTACTAGACTTTTCTGAGGCCTCTGATTCCGTATGTCACAACAAATTAATTGCAAAGCTCTGAAATATCATTGGAGATGGATTATTAACACGTTGGATTGAAGACTTTTAACTGACCATTCCCAATATGTCCTGTTGGAGCAAGTACCATCAGAAGCCCTGCCTGTCATGTCCGGAGTACCACAAGGCTCCGTTCTGGGGCCTTTGTTATTTCTTATTTTTATTAATGATATCACAGACAATATATCTTGCAACAGTAGGCTCTTCGCTGACGACTGCATTATTTACAAAGAAATTACCAGTCATTCAGATCACCTTGCACTAACTGATTCCTTCAACCATCTCCCCAACTGGTGCGACATGTGGCAAATGTCGATGAACCCCCCAAAACAGTATGCATGACGATAACCCGAAAGAAAGGAGCTATCAAATACGAGTATCAAGTGAATGAACAAAATTATTTAGGTGTCACGATTGCTTCAAACGTAAGATGAGATGCCGCATATTTCTGATATTGCTTCAGTTGCTCTGCACAAGCTGTTTTATCTTCGAAGATGCCTCCGGCTGGCCCCTCAATCTACCAAGCTTCTAGCCTATACTACCTATGTTAGACCTATGGTATTAGAATACGCTAACACAGTATGGTTTTCCTAAACAGTCACTAGCATCAAAAAACTAGAAAATATACAGAGTAAGGCTGCAAGATTTATCTGCGACAAATATAAGCGCACTGATTCTCCCACAAATATGTTAACAAGCTCTGGGCTCCAAACACTGGCGATCAGAGCAAAACAAGTGTGCCTGAAATTTATTTTTCAGCAACCTCACAGCTATTACAAAATTGACACATCATTATACATTCGTCCATCAGAATCCTGCGGAACCCGGCACAAACATTCACACACTGACAGTACTCTTACCACAATGACACTTTCAAGCACTCTTTTTTTCCACTTGCTATCAGGGAATGGAATTGTTTAGATTCCTCGGTTACTAATGCGAACCTATTATCGGACTTTTGCCTCAAAAATAGCAAGTATCATCTGATAATGCAGTAGCGCTCTCCGCCCCAGAGGCATTTCACCATCATTGGAAGAAATTTAGTGGCCAACTGCTCACTACAGAGCGTTTTCAGGTTTGCTGTTATTTGCCTGTGTACCATTCCATTTTATGTATAATTTCTGTTATCTGTTGCTGTTGGTTACTTTGTGTTATCTGAGGATAAAAATTTGTGCTTTGTATATTATTTCTATTATAAGTGTGTATAAGTTATATGTGGTACAAGTGTGTTGTCCATAGAAGCTTCAGCTCGGTATTCATTCCTAATTATCATTATTCAAACTTATTTGGATACCTTTTCATCTTATACTTTTGTGATGACCGTCACTGCATTGGACTTCTGTTTCTGTTTTGCCGTGTGGTGCTGATGTATTATTCTACCTGCATGTACAATCTGTACGCCCACCTGCTATGGTCTCGGAAGAGAATGGCAGTATTGAAAATAAATTTGGACCACAGGGAATCTTTATTGTGTACTTAAATCTAAGTACACAGGTGTTTTCTGGATTTAGCCCCCATCGAAATGCAGCCACCATGGTCGGGATTTGATCCCGCTACCTCGTGCTTAGCAGCTTAACACCATAACCACTGAGCAACCACGGCAGATTTCGTATAGCCTGTGGCCATATTTCACACCATTATGAGTTTGAATTAAAATGTCTGAAGAACTACATGCCGCTTACAACACATTTGAGTTTTCGGCAGTTTATGAGAAAACCGTTCGATTCATTGCAAAGAA
Organism: Dermacentor silvarum; assembly: GCF_013339745.2. Taxonomy (NCBI): domain Eukaryota; kingdom Metazoa; phylum Arthropoda; class Arachnida; order Ixodida; family Ixodidae; genus Dermacentor; species Dermacentor silvarum. The sequence continues at coordinate 80,962,149 of NC_051160.1, forward strand.
TATAAAGTGGGAATTCTTACAATTTTTCCTTGACTCGTGTCGTTCAGATGCATGTAATATAGTTTTTACTTCATTAAAATAAGTTCAGACCGTAAACAGTTACCGCACACAGCCTCATATTTGTGGCTGACAGGGTATTGCATGAAAAAACATTCGGAAAGTAACTACAGCATCTGGATAATGCTCCCAAATATATTCAAGCACTGAGCAATGTGCATAGTTTGGTTAGTCAGTGCTGAAAGCCACCCAAACCTAAGCACCTCCAAAGGCCCAACCACAAGTTCATGCAGGTTAGCCAATTCTACACTTCGGAGACATTCAGCCATTGCAGGGGCCTCAGGCTTGAGCAGGACAACATGTAGCTTGCTAATTCGTGCCTGTGCCTTCCTGAGGATACAATCGTCCAGTAGTTCATGTAGTGGAATGCTAAGGCAATGGTTGGTTCAAGTACTGAAATACATGATAAACTCAGTAGCATTTGGGAAGCTATTGGCTTCATTAATGAGCTTTTTGCGCTATTCAAGGCAGATGTTGAAGCTTTTTTAGGAAATGGCTGCTGCAAAAGTTGAAATTGCGCAGTGTCGGAGAGAGAATGAGGAATTGCAGAAAGATTTCAAAGAAAAGCTAGGAAGGGAGTTATGTAGCTAAAGCCATACAGCAGAACCATTAACAGTGTGGTTCCAAAGCTTGCACTAATTCACAGGGAGAACTGTAGGGTGACTGTTGCAATCATTGCCATGTCCACAGGTACTAACGTTACAGCTAATGACATGACCATCACACATCGTGGACCATAAAGGGATAAAAACAAACACGATTTGTCATGTAAACACATAATTGATGTGCGGGCAGACGTGCATGGCATGAATTGTGATATTTTGGTGCGGTGAGGAACAGGTCGCACTAGCCACTGTGACCACTGGTCACTATGAGTCAATCTTTAGTGGCCAGTCGCATTCGATCATGTGACCTCTGTCAATCGCCAGTGTCAATTCGGTCTTTCACATAATATGCCATATCGCGCTCCTATGGCTGCCTGAATTATTTCAAAAATTAAATTATGAGGTTTAACATTGTGAAACTGCACAGGTTATGAAAGATGCAGTAGTGGAGGACTCGGATTCGGCGAAGCATTCAGACTTCAAGCACTCGGCAAACTATTGAGAACCACAATGCAGGCACCACTTTGACACGCATGACTCTCACCTAATATGGCATCCCCATAACGTCAAACTGCACTGCATTATATTCGATAGCAGCTGTGTTGGCTAAAGAAAGTGGACAACACAGTGCTTGTGTCCTGCTAGGGGCCAGGAGCCAGGGCTGATTTATAATAATGGACGAGTCAACAGCTAGGCCCTCCATACCTCGGAACAGAGCACCTGAATATCTCGCTTGGCAGAGTTGAGAGCCCTAAGACATGGCATCAATGCACAGATCAAGTTGCCTTGGAGAGCCGACTCCAAAAAGCTTATAATACTCATGAGATTCTTGATGTTTCCAACAGCATAAATGGTAACATTCACAATGTGTATGCTCTGTTTGCCACAGATGTTCCTACTACTGTACTGTCATCCTAATCAACAAGCACTATGTCATTGGTACATACCTCTGCACTTGCGCAGTCACCGGGAGAGCTAAGTACTCAAGTGAAGCTTTGTGAGGTGATGATTGGCTGTGCAAAGCAAACCAACTGATTACTCTGAGTCCATAGCAGATACAAGCACAAGTACACAACAGGAGTGCCTGTCAAATGACAGGAATCCAGGAACAGTGATTTTCAGCTAATTTTAATAGAAAAAATGACTTCACAAATTCTGCACTAAGTACCAAAAACACGACCTTTCAGTTATAAGCATCTGAATCACGTGTCATGTAGGCGAGCTCGAAAACATCAAAAAAGGATTCTTCTGAGTATGATTCAGATATAGAGACAACCAACATTTCTTTATAGGAAATGCCTATTGAAGCAATGGCTCCTAAGAAAGCATGTGCCACTATCTACATAATCAAGAAACAGCAATGAAGCAAAATCAACGAAAAGATCGCATCAAACTAACTCAGAGCTTCCAATATTGACCAACACTGCCAGGCCTGGCTTCAGGAAAATGTATTGCAGCATCTCAATGCAGCTTTCATAAATGCCATTCTGACTCTGCCATTCTTCTGACTACTACTATGCTTTTCAGGAAAATAAGCCATCCTGACAACTCAAGAAGTTAGGACAACGCCATTGTAGCAGTTTCAAGATAGCATGCCGTCTTTCACTTATGCTGTCTGACATAACAATTCAGGTCATCTGACAGCGAACATTTTCCACCATAGGACATGTTAGCAACCACAGTATTTTATTTGGTGAGGCCTTAAAACAGACTAAGAAGTGTAGAAAAAAGTTGGAGGCGGAAGCAGTTCTTTTAATCAAGTATTTAACTGAGCTTTCAACTTTACATGGCATGCATGTTATGTCTTTATCAGACTTCCGATAGAGAAGTCAGATCAAAATGACACAGCGGTATGATGAGGCAAGTGGACAGCACAATGGTTTTAAAGCATTCTTTCATGCTGAGTACTATGTCATTATTCGGTATTGCCAAGAAGCAACCCAATCAACAAGATCAACAATGGACATAAAATGCCGAAATAAGTGGCAATAGTATGAGACAAGACCTATCAAGCTGTGAAGTCTTTGAGGCATGTGTGCACTATGGAACTTGGAAACTGTGTGAACCTCGAACGCACAAAAAATGTAGCCATTTGAAACAACTCGTGAAGTATGATCAGTTGTATGTCACCAAAATGAAATTTCATCACAAAGGGTTAGAGGCCTTCCCAAAACAAAAAGAAAAACTAAAAGCTAATTCCCTTATATGATATGCTCGAGATTCAATACCCTGCGATTAAATTGTTTATGGCACACCTACCAAGTCATAGGGATTTACAGCTAGGCACGAGATATTTAATGCCAGTGACTGGGATAGCAAAGGCGGAAGCACAGGAAATAGCAATGACAGGCTCTCACATGAACAAAAAAGCTAAACAAAAGAAAAAAAAGATTGGTGTTGTGACAAAGGATGAAAAAGAAAAAAAAAACACTGAGAAACACCATCACGCATCATGCATGCCAGGCAAGAGGTGTGGTTTCTGCAACTGTTTACACAGGCCTTGACACTGTATGTGTCAAAATGTGCTCCACAAGTGGATGACTAAATCACTTGGCAGTTGTTCTAGCCTTGTGATCAGCAAGAGCAAGGTGTTTCATAAAAGCAGTTGAATTCTCAGTGTGTCGGCTATCTCGAGCTGAAATGTACTATTAAATGTGATGGAGAACAAACTCTGATGCCCATGCACTCACTCAGATCTTCCAGATCTAGAACAGACTAAAACACCACAGGAAATCTTGTAAAACTATAAAATGGCAACTTTTTTTGGTAAGTGAAAGGTTGCTTCCAGTAGAGTAGCACCTGCATCGACAGTAGCTGTAGGCTGCTGTAAACGTTATGCTTAAGAAAGTGAGTGCACTGACGTTACACAAATAGTAAACACGATTTCACTACACAGATGCAGGCAGTCTTACCTCATCTCAAAACATGGTTCTCACTTTCTGCTTTCGTATTCGCCAGATAAGCGCTGCGTATTAAGACATACTCTCAATCTTTAGTGCAATGCCTTTGTCACTGGCTAACCACAAGTTAAGCCCTATACAATCAGGTGTAATATCCAGCATTATACTGTTCTCTTCAGCTCCTACTTTGTGACTGATGAGGCGGCTGTGTTTCCACGAGGCCGGATCCCGCTCCACAGGGTCACCACAGGACCGCACGAGCATGGACACCTGTATAAATAAAGTTCTCTATTTTTCACACACTGCAAGTAAGTGCCCAGTCTTTATCGATCTTTTAACTCACGGACACAGGCGTACGTTATCCTTTTCATTCAATAAAGAGGTATAAAGATCGACGAAAAGCTCTTGAACGTGTATGTGTTTTGCATCCGCAGTCACTGACAAGAAGCTAGGCTCGAGCTCTGCATAATGCCCGGTTCCCTACTACCGGCTTCGCCGCAATTCATGAGTGCTACGCGGTCAAGCATACGCAATGTACTGCGGTGAAGCATGCCGAGTGTAAGGGGTCATTGTCACGGGATATAGTGTGATACTCGCAGCGCTCGCAGTCACCTCTCCTGTCACAGTACAAGCAGAGACGCCTAATGATTGGGCTGGCAGGCCTCCAGAGATATTTCGGACGTGGTTGTGGTGATTTGAGCACTTGTTTTGCCCACCTAGCACGCCGGGCCAAATACAATGATCGTAACGGCCCGGCAATTGGGTAGAATACGCGTTCCTTAATTATATACAAGATCCTCAGAATAACTACGAACCTGTACCACGTGGTTGATGAGTGTTTCTGTACAGCTTTCACAATGGTCTATGTACGGCTATGAAATATTGCACGACGACTTTCACTTTTCTTACATTAACATACAGGATACGATATGCGTCTCACTTCATCGAAGCCTTTTCGTAAACATCGGCGCGGCGTAATGCTTTGTCAGTGTACAGCTGTACGTCACAATGATCTATGACAATTAAAGCGCATAGCGACGTTGAGTTTTCTTACTGTCACATAGAAACAGTTGAATTCATAAACAGTTTCCGTTCCCGCGAATCTCCTGAAATGTGCGGCATGTTGACCTTGCTCAACGACACTAATGAACAATTCATCGGCACGATGTAATGCTTTGCCAGTAAAGTCATCCGAGAAGACACCTCACTTCCAAACCTATCCCCCTGCGACTTTAAAAATTTAATATGCTACCGTCGCAACAAAATAGCAACAAACTCACCTCGGACACGGCTTCTTCGCCTTGCCGGCACGCATTCTGTCGATTCTGTGCTGCCACTCGGCTAGGGACGAACGGCGCTAACAACTTTCGTCCCCGTAGTACCTAGGCGAAGTAGTAGTAGTAAGTTGTTCGTGGGGAAAGGGTAGGCGAAGAGAAATTTGAGGGACCGAGAGTCCCCACATTTCTCTCTCGCACCCACTGCTCCTCGCGCATGCGCAGAAATAGCGGAGAAATCCAATTTTGATGTGAAAGTGGGAAGGTCAAGCAGATGGACTGAGTATCAGTGGGTTAGGGGAAAAGTTGTCGCAGTTTCAACCGAAAGGCGAAGCATCAATTGCGATAGCAAATTAGTAGGGAGCTATACGTAGTTAGGATAGTAGTTTTATCAGCTGTATCAACTTGGACATGCAGCAGCACCGCCAACGAGCAGAACTGTTGTCGACGCCGTCGGCGTTTTGCCCGCGTTCGGACCGAACGAGCGTGGCGTTGGTGACTGTTGCCGGTGCCTCTGGGGGCGGCTCGGAGGTTTTCAACGAGATCAGAACGGTACAATCGTCGAGCAGCGTCGGAAATCTTACCCACCTTCTCGCCTCGCAACGTTTTTATATAAATACGCATTTGGTGCCGCAGCTAAACGTCGCCTCCAGTGACTGCTCTCCGTTGAGACCAGTCACTGGGAGAGCAGTCACCAGTGACTGTTCTCCGTTGAGAATTGCTAGTCAAACGTATGTATTCCACGCAGAGTCGCAACGCCGTCCTCGGCACACCAGTTTCCAGCTTCGTGTCGACTGCTCCCACTGCTCAAGCTCCACCTGTCCCGGCACCTCAATCTCCCTTTCCGAATTCAGTCGAGCAGCAATGTCAGCGATCCTTCCCAAGTCCACCGACGTTCCATGGTATCAGGTCGTGGTCTGCTTTTCGTATGCAGTTTGAGTCAGTCGCTGATCTCCACTCCAGGTCACCTCACCACAAAGCTCCGTTCTGTTGCAGCTGAGTTTATGGAGTAACTGCCGGCATCCTACGGTTCCAACTACGCAAGTCTCGTCTCGGCACTCGAGTCCCGCGCTATGGTATTTCCTTCAAAATGGCCATTTAAATGGCGCAAGGCGCGTGTCTGATGTAAATTCATAGAAGTGGCTGCTGGCGCTAGGTCCGCATTTGAATTATACCAGCGAGCGTACCTTACGTCATAGGTAGTCTTTACAAGCTTACTTTTCGGCAGTCTAGATTTGCAAGCTTGTAGAAGCAACCGGGCGTTCGAAAAATTTAAAGCAAGAAATGTCTAGCTGGCCATCTGGATTAGTTGCAAGCCCTATGAACCGTGTGTATCATGTGCTGTTGCATCTAAAATCGCTGGGCGTTCTGGCTTATTGCTGCGCCTGCTTATGTACATTCTGTGTACTTGCTGCTCCTGTTTATGTACATCTGGGCTTTCTGGTAATGCTGAACACCGCGGATACCTCCCAAGTCTTGTATGATACTGCGGCAGTCCTCAAGGTGCTTTCGTCTTCGCTTGACGCAAAGTGATCACGTTGCCTTAACACGCTGAGCGTGGTTTAAGGATAATAATGCGGGAACAGGAAGAGGTTATAACAAGTACGTGTTCAGCTGCAGCTGCGTTCTTCCGTGACCATTTAGGGACAGTTAGGCCTGACTACTGCTGCAGGATTGGTCTAGCACTATTTTGCGGTGTGTATACATTATTGCGAAGCGCTACAAAAGCTCCGTGAGCTAAAGGAAGACGAAAGAAGTGGTAGGCTATCAACTGTGTGTCACTCTATATGTTTACCACTTCACACTTAGATGCAAATGGTTTGCATATACGTTTATTCCTAACACTTCCTCTTCGTGTCGTTTGGTGGAAGTGGCGAGTACACAGCAGCGGCAGACATGGCTTTCAGCTCTAGAATTCACGGCGCTTGATGAGGCGTCTTCACCTGGAACTAATTCAAGAGAGGACACCAGTTTTCCTTAGTTCTATGTGCGCCAGCACGTGTTATACATATATAAAAATACATGTCCACAAAACGGTAGCTCCAGAAAACGTGCATATATTAACACGTTACACTGACCGACAAAGTCGTGCCTTAAGCGTAGGTTCTGAGTAAGCGTGTTCTGAGTAAGAAAAAAAAGACAGGAGACTTCAGTGATCATTCAGGCTCTGAGCTCAGCTACTGCGACAGCATAATTCATCCTCCGGGAAAACCGCCATATTGTTTTCCTTGTCTACTTTTCCTCTAATATTTTCACTTACCCATTACGAGGAAATGGCCAAGAAGCCAGTAGTTTAAGGATTTTCGTTGATGGGAGAGGGGGCGGTCAAAAGAGTAATGCGCTATCTTAAAGCGTATGTTTCTTGAAAAGAAATATTTAAAAAAGCATATGATAAATATAATTTATCTCCTACTTGAGGAAGAAAAGTGTTTTTTAGATGAATAAGTTGTGATTCCATATCCCTTATGTTCTACGCCATTCAGTTTTAGGGGCGCAGCACCTTAGGGCCGAGCCTTGTCCCTCGTAGTCCGTAGCTCTGGATTGCACGGAGACCGCTAGGGGCACTGCGGTGCACAAGGGCTATATAAGCGCTGTATATGCTGTACACACACACACACACACACACACATATATATATGTAAATGTCTGTACGCGAAGCTCCGGAAGCCGGAACCGGAACCGAAGCTGGAACCGGAAGCCGGCTTCCCGTCAACGCTTCTGGTGTTTTGCCCGAATGATCCCCTTGTGCTTCGCCCGCCCATCATCATTCACTTCGTGGATGTGCGGTGTTTTTTGTGTACAGTAATGCGTGTTTTGGAATAAGAAGTGGGAGAAGACACTTCATTCTTGTGACATTCGCCATGGTTAGGTAGACAGTAATTTCGCTAAAATATAAATTGTTATGAAACTATGCTCTCATCTGTTCGCACCTAGATAAAAAACGGGAAAATACCGATCTAAACACGGGTAAGGCAAGTATTGAAACTATAAGACTGGTGAGAAGCAGGAGTTAAAATCAATACAGAATATATTCGCAACCTGGGGTTTGCAAACGTTTGCAGTCTAGATTTTCCTGTTAAGCAACGCTGGTTTTCATAATCATCAGCCTATTATTTATGTCCACTGCAGGACGAAGGCTTGTCCTTGCGATCTCCATTTGCGCCTGTCTTGCGCTAGCTGATTCCAACTTGCGCCTGCAAATTTCCTTACTTCATCACCCCACCTAGTTTTCTGCCGTCCTTGACTACGCTTCCCTTCTCTTGGTACCTATTCTGTAATTCTAATGGTCCACCGGTTATCCATCCTAGACACTACATGGCCTGCCAAGCTCCATCTTTTTCTCTTAACATTATATTATTGGCTATCCAAGTTTGTTTTCTGACCCAGACCCCTATCTCCTGTCTCTTAACGTTAGGCCTAACATTTTTCGTTCCATCGCGCTTTGTGCGGTCCTTAACTTGTTCTGGAGCTTCTTCGTTAACCTCCAAGTTTCTGGTCCATAAGTTAGCACCGGTAGAATGCAATGATTGTACACTTTTCTTTTCAACGACAGTGTTATGCTCCCAGTCAGGGCTTCGCATTTCCTGCCCTATGCACAGCAACCCAATTTTATTGTTCTGTAAATTTCCTCCTCGTGATCAGGGTCCCCTGTGAGTAATTGACCTAGATAAACGTATTCCTTTGCAGACTCTATAGGCTGACTGGCGATCCTGAATTCTTGTTCCCTTGCCAGGCAATTGAACATTATCTTTGTCTTCTGCATAATAATCTTCAACCCCACTCTTACACTTTCTCGGTTACACTTTCACGCTTGTAATGCCAGGGTACAAATTATTCAGGATTTTAGTCGGGAAAGCGTAAGAGTAAGGTCGAATGTTAATATTCAGAAGATAAAGGTTGTGTTCAATAGCATTCCAACAGAACGTGAATACACGATTGGCAGGCAGCTTCTGAAATAGATGTAGGAGTAATTTTATTCAGGACAATTACACACAATACACGCTTATCACATGAACTAAATTCACAGAAGAATAAAACTTCGTTCAAGCGTATACGGAGGGGACTACCGAATCATTAAAGGCAGCTAATCGTTTTTGTTCAACAGAAGGACTACGATCATTGCATTTTCTCAGTACTCCCATTGGAAACAGCAGCTTTGAAGTTAACAAATAAGCTTAAAATGAAGTTAAGGGCCACGCGACGAGCAATGGAACGAAAAATATTAGGCTTAACATTAGGAGACACCCCTTAGTGGCGTACCATAGCGGCACTTCTACTCAGCCGAGCTCACGAGTAGTCAGATTAACGAAATTCTACCAAGCCAAGTCTGTAGTCGTTAATTCCACCTCTCTGCAATTTTTGTGCTTTGTCGGCTATTTTCCGTTCTAGTCGTGCTTCGTTATCGTCGTTATCCTAAAGTTCCCGAAGGCTGCCTGTTTTGCTAATTTTATTAAGCGCATGTGTGTGGGGAGCACGTTGCTCCGCGATTCAAAGTTATTAAGCCGCGCCCTAAGTTACGATGAATGTCAACGAACTTTCCCCGTAGATTGCTACATTCATGGTTTAATTATTACCCGAGTCTCTCTGGCATATCAATTAAGCTGTCGAAGGGCAAGACAACGGCCTTACTAAAAATAAGCCGACGCCTTGATACCAGCGCTCGTACCAAACACATAACAAGAAATGACAGCCCCTACACTCGAACACACTCAGCGGAAACACATGTTGTGAACACATGTCAGTGAAAACCGACATGTCCAACAAACAAAAAAATTGCTTTGGAGAATTCGAAAACTCAGCTGACCCACTTTCAAAACCAACCTGGCCCACTCTCAAGATTGACTTGGCCCACCCCCAAGATTTGGGTGGCCCAGCCCCACCAAAATTCACTTTTGTAAAGGCGTTTATTAGGCACCAGCCTTTTGGATGGACCGTTAGTTCAGGGCCCGAGCTTTCAGCACGAGCGGCGTTTCTCGAGGAGAGCGTAGGAGGAATCGACCCACTAGAAAGGGCTGGAGAGCATGACCCACTGTGGCGTTCGTATCCTTCGCTACATTTTGCCTAATTAGAAAATTGAGTTGACCCATGTTCAAGACTGACCTCTCCTACTCCCACAATTAATTTGGCCCACCCCCAACATATGGGTGGGCCATCCTCAAAATTGACTAACCAATTCGAGTACATGATCACGATAAGTGACATAGTCACTTGACCAAGAACCTTAAGTTGCAAGACCACATGACCAAGTGATGAAGTCATGTCACAATGTTACGTGACATGAACGTCTAAATAGTGTGGACATCGATACAAAAAATGGAATTGTGGGGTTTTACGTGCCATAACCACGATCTGTTTATGAGGCAGCCGTAATGGGGGACACCGGAAAATTTTGACCACCTGCGGTTACTTAACGTGCACCTGAATCTAACTTCACGGGTGTTTTCGCATTTCGCCCCCATCGAAATGCGGCCGCCGTAGCCCCCATTCGATCCCGCGACCTCGTGCTTAGAAGCCCAACACCATAGCCACTAAGCAACCATGGCGCGTTCTACATCAGATAGTCAACACGCCCAGAATGCTTTAGAATTCAACGCACGTAGGAGACCTAAGTCCCTTTACAAGTTTTTGTACGAACTCTAGACAAAAAAAGCCCCAGGCCTGCGCATTATACGCAGTGACGCCACAGCGTGAGCTGGAGAAGCGGCCCCTTAGGAGCTACAATTTCGGCAGCACGCACAATATGGTCTTCGTGGCGATGTCTCTTTGCGTCGTTTTCACGAGAAAGAACTGAATTGTCTGCTGGCCGTCGACGGCGAGCTGCGGCTTGTGCTAGACACCCAGTTATGGAATTCGCAGTGATAAAATGGCTCCAACCCTTGGTGTACTGCAGCATTCGAGGAAAATGATGAGTTTTCGCCTGCTAAATGACTACACAGTTTTGTTTTTCATTTTATTGTTCACGTTATTTTTGTTTCATTTTCTGCGTTTCATTTTCTGTATGATGTGGTAGAAGTGTTGTGGCTGGAAGCACAACCACTTTGTATAAGTTGCAGTTGTGCATATTACTACTGAATATATTTGAAAAATAATTGGGTACGTAGCATGTTTTGGCGTAGCAAAAGCCTATTTCGAAATTTTGATTTTGTATTATCCTCAAACCTAGGAAACGTTAGACACATCCTTGCCTAGAAAATGCTTCAATGTACTGCTACCATGACAGCCATGAAAGATGCACCGGCCTAAAGAACGTGCAGCTGCTTCCTGTCCAAGTTTACGGTATCATTTATAATATTTAGCTATTATTACAGCCATGTTAGAGCGGCGCATGGACAAGAAATACTGGGAGTCAGAAATTGCAGAAGTTATTCAGTAAGAAACGTTAAGCAATTACACCGAACATACAACTGGCGACGACTGAATCTTTGTCAATCATTAGCGTGAATTATCCGGGAATGTGCCACTGCAGACCTATTGCAAAAATTCAAATAAATAATTCTTCATGCAGTGATTCCCTTTCACTGCTTCAGCTCTAGCATCACCATTTGAGTTCTCAACTTTTCATTTTGCCGCAAGTATACGTGCCGCCACTCGCTTCCAGGAGCAGTTCGCTCATTCCATGCGTGAACTGTTTTTTGAATACGTGAAGAACTAAGTCATAAAGAAGCACTCTTCAGTGTTCTTCAGGTTTTAAGTGAATACTTGCAGGTATACTTTTACTCATTTGTTGCTGAACTATTTTAGCTGGTCTGCACTCATCGACAAGGCGCACATAGAATCATTTATAACTGATTTGTACACGACGACCTCTGTATACTTCCATTTCATGACCATATAGTTGGTCAATACAATAATTGATTTCTTACTTAATTTTTTACATTACGAAAAAACTGATGATTTAAGAATTTGTCTAAATTGAGTCGGTGATAATAAATTTCAGATTTACCTTTTGCGACTTTCTTCCTCACGAAAAGATATATTTTGTCAACATTTAAACTGTTACTTTTTTGCTGCCGTCAATTTAGTTCTTTAGGAATGACAAAAACCTAAATGCATATATTGCACATTTGCATATGTTTAATTAGCTTAAGTGCTCTTTTAAATGAAGGCAAGAACATCTTGAAAACATACTACAATGGTCCTGAATATGCTTTAGGTACTTATTTCTAGGAACGCTCTCAATACGTGATTTGGACAAAGAGGTGTATCCAGCTCGGCTCAGATGAAAACACTGGAGGATGATCTGAGGATGACAAACCGCCCTGAATTTGATGTCCAGTTGAGTAGCTAAAGTAGACATTGTATGATCTGGGGCTTTTAATGCATAGCGTTGATTTCTGAATGTTATTCTTGATGAGGATGTACCGAAGCATTCCGGAATTGCATTCTCAACAGATTTCTTGCCAGAACTTTGTAATACATTGCATGATATGAACGCAGATGAAAGTCAACACCCACAAGTGCCCCCAGCATTCCTGAACGTAATACATGCTACAGGAGCATTGTTATTTTCTTGAAGCGGTTATATGGAGCCCATATTTGACATCCGACATGAAAAAAACTGGAATCTATCCCAAAAAATGCTGCTCGATTGATATGTTAACATTACGACAAGGATTTCTCCCCCTCTACTAAGCTTCTTTCCTTGAACCTGTCTTCCCAAAAGATGGGCGCCACGTAGAATACCTTAAACTGTTTTACAGCACTGTTACCTCTGAACGTTGCTCATCTTTCGAATACATTAAGTTTGCTAAAGCGTCTACTACAAGACATTTTTACCCTCTAAATGTTGCACTTCTGTACGCCAGAAATGACAAATTCAAACATAGGTTCTTTCGCCGATCCATCTAAAAGTCGAACCAGCTATCCCCCAGCATTCGAAATTTGTCCTTTTACAAGTTCGGTATTGCAATGACTGGTTCTATACATGGTGATTCTTAGGACAAGGTATTATGTACAATGTATGTATGTATGTATGTATGTATGTATGTATGTATGTATGTATGTACGTATGTATGTATGTATGTGTGTATGTGTATGTATGTATTAGGATCATGTATTTATTTATATTCAAAGCGGTTTTGATTCGCTTTGTGCTAAGTACCTTTGATATTCTTGCACCCTACTCCTGCGATAACCCTCGTAGGGTCGCAGTATGTATAAATAGCTAAAACAATATTTTTTCTTAGCAAGGCAATCCCAAAAGTGGTCGTCGTCCCAACAACCACTAAGTCTGTGGTGCTCGATGCGCCTTTTTTGTGGTTCATGGAAAGTGCTTCCTCTCAACCTATTTAAAGAAGGATCAAGCCCTACCTGCCTGATTCTGATATGTCAAGCCTTGCCCAGCAACAACGTCTATATGTGTCTCCGGTCACTTGAGAGATAAAGGTGAACGCCGCTCGACCAAGAGTTAAGAACAGGCCATACGTGCTCCACCCGCGTGTTGTGCGCCACTTAGTCTTCCCAGAAAATTTGGCGCTATTTCGCTGCCCGTCGCCTCTAGCGGCACTGACCCGAACCGTCGTACGTGGAACAAAAAGTTACAAAATTAGCGAGAACAATACAACTTAAAGGGGAAATGTGCGGAATATAGGGACATTTCGGGAGCCCTGAAAGATATACCATAAGCCGTTCACTGCTTATTGCACTCAGGTTTCTCACTTCCACAATGCAAAAATAATTCCTAGGTAGGTCATCATCACGTCCCGGTCCCTACTCGCCATAATCCCGTGACCTGTGTCCCTCAGTCACCTACGAGGTCATAACATTGGCTTCCAAGCATGAGTCCTGTCAACCTCAAGGTCATAGGAGGAACGTTTTCATTTTTGCGGGGGGGGGGGGGGGGAGGGGGGGGCTGTGGCCTGGCGAGATTTTCGAATCCCATCCATGTATGCACACACACACACACACACGCACACATATATATATATATATATATATATATAATCAGGATGTTTATTGGATGGCACTTGAAGCAGAGCAAGGGCGACAGTTCAAAAATCGCAGCACGGACTTTCAGCCCGAGCGGCGCTCGACTGCTGATGACAACGACTCACTGCAGAGTTCCAACGCTTCGCTACAATATATATATATATATATATATATATATATATATATATAACCTTTAGTAAAGGTTACACTGGAAACTTCGTGCGACCTCGAAAGATTGTTCACTGAAGTGACGAGCTTATATGAGTTTTTGCAAGACCTCAGAGTAGGAGAAAATTCAGTTTTACAGCCTGAGTCGCCTCGCACCGCCAAAAGACTGGCGTCTCTTGTTTGAGCCATGCGACAGACCGATTCAGTTAAACACGATAGGGAGACACATGTGTTTTGTGCGTATTAAATCGCACAAGTACACATCTCTGAAAAAGCAATGTACCGCCTTGTAAAAGATTTAATGCGATAGATACAATCAAGAAATCTTCTCCTGACGAAAGCTAAGTTATTGATAAGATAAGGGATAACATCTAAAACATTAAACGATGTATAACAGCTTCTGAACATAGCTTATGACTCGAATTATTAGCATAAAGTATAATGTGATTCCATAACGCCATAGTCTCATTAAATGTCAAAGCTTGCCTTGTGCAACTGGTTTCGTTTATTTTCCGGAGGCAGAACCAGCGCCTCCTCTACTCTGAGATGCCTGGCACGTCAGCCCCGCTCCTATTGTTCGCCCGGGACCGCTGTGTTTCTTCGGCTTTCCACGAGGTGGCGCTAACTTCTGACACTGCGCACCGCTTGCTCCGCAATAGAAAGTCACTGCTCCAGTCCCTCTCCGAAGGTTTTCAGCACTGAACTGTGAAAACATTTTGTGCTTCAAGATTTGCAAAGCTCAGCAGAGTGAAATTATGTATTTCTGAAGACGAAACGAGAAAGTGAATGAAGTAAAATAAAAATAACTGTTTATTTACTGCAGCAGAAGTGCAGGCTAAATATTCTTTGCTAAAAGGGCATGTTGCAGATAACGCATTATCACAGAACGGTAGTAAATGATTCAATATGAAAAAAAAATACATAAAGCATGAATGCAAAGCGACATCAAATATGGGTTCATGCACATAATGCTAAGGAAATTATGAACAAAGAAGAAAAAAGAATATGTAAACATTTTATGGCAGGAATAAGTATGACACTGTTTATGCACAACCCCGTAGTGGGTTGTGCTATTTCTATAGGCACCAAACCAAACTGTTTATGCATATTAGCAGCAGTCCCAGCTATGAAGAAAAATGCAAAAGATTGACACTTAATGGACGTGCAAAAATGGAAATGACTTTGCTATCACAAACAAGCGTAGGGAAATGAGGGGGTTCGTTATGCCATATATATGAAGGAAGCCAACAATTATTGAAAGCAAGGAATAGGGAAGAAAGGTTCCCCAATTCATAACACTGTTATCACAGTTTTTCATGCCTGCAGTTCGATAAAATCACTTCACTAAACAAACAAAGAACATCAAAGTCTACAGTTATTATATGCAGTTTCAATATCGATGTTATTAGATGCAGATATCGGCTTCATGATTTTTTTTTTCATATGAGCTGTACAAAAGCCTCCCGTGGTCATCGTTGCAGCTTTCACATTTCAGCACAGGCAAGACTGCGATTACACTCACGCTGTGCTACAAACACTGCTCTATAGGTTTCAGGAGAGATTTTCGGTTTGATAGCATTCCACATATTTCTTCAGACCACAAAGAACTAATGAGTTCTACTGTCGGGTAGTAGAGGCCACCCCTATCTTGGTGGGAAATCAACCCATCCATAGCAGAGTTTCGCTTTGCCTTCTTAACTAAAGCCACGCAGTTCTCACACGCCATTTTTTCACTAACTACGCGAGATATACAAGACAGAAAAGCCAGGGAGCTTCTTGCGCTGGCTCTACATGCAAAAGGGCACGCAGCAATACCGTGTGGCTGGGCTTCAACTGCGGTTATTAAGCCGAGCAATGAAGCGGCAAGACAAACGATAAAAAGTAGCACGTCGGGCGCCGAGAAAAACTAAGACCTAGAACGTTAATCCTGACTCCGAATGGGCTACCACCGAGACTGCGCAGGCACTAGCGGTGCCGGTGGGGCGCACGATAGTGTCAGAACACAGCACCGCTGCGCGGCAGCGGCGCGCGTAAACAGGAG
>NC_051160.1:80978221-81030899 GCF_013339745.2 Dermacentor silvarum
CGCCTATTCCGAGAACCCCCATGCTTCACCTGGCGGCACTGTCACTGTTAAGCGTAGCATCCACGCAGGTGTCAAGGGGCTCACATCAGGATCAGTGCGGCAATACTGCAAACGAAGCGCCGCTTCAGAATGGCTCCGACTGCACCCTCTAGTCATTCAGAGCATCCCTATCCGTGGACAGCCTTTCAAACTCTTTCTGCGATAGTGCTCGAAAACCTGAGGAGAAGCGGGAAAGACTGGTAGCAGTCGCACCACTAACAGTTATCAACGGAGCACCCTTTAAGGGAATCGCCTCCCCTTCGGCTGAAATTGACAATGCTGAGCAACGGCATAGTCGTCAGCGAGACCTGCGACCAGCGCGCAGTAGCCAGTGCCGCCCACCAGAGAAGCTGGTTGAGCACTGGACGGCTCACAAATGACGACTTCAATACCTGGACAAGTTGCGTGGCTCCAAGCGCGCCGGAAACTTGCAGCGTGGCCTAGTGTAAAGACGAAGTGAGCTTGGCCGCGGGCGCTCACAAGGCGGACGCTGGAAGGAAATACGGCGGTGAGGAGAATGGAACATTGTCCTAGGAACGGGTGCTCTCTCTGTCTCCTTTATTGCGTTACAGTAATTATAACATGCATATGTGATACGAGAATGTGTGTGCGTACCTATCGTCACGATGACCACTGAGCAACACAATAAATGTGTTCGAACCTTTATTCAAATGCCTGTGTAACCTCTGTGTCGTGTGCTAAAGAGCATCGCTGGTCATAAACTTTCACAGAGTGGAATGGCTCATGATTTTGTTTTCAGCCGCATGGGGCAGGTGCCATCTCTTGATTAGGTGTGTCCCGTTTCCTTCCTAAATTTATTCGTCATTACTCGTGCTTTCAATCTGTGTTCATAGTTATACATATCGTGCTTCTTGACTAACCATAAATACATTACTGAATGATTTATGGGTCCCTGTATGTTTAATGTCCACAAACGAATCTGCGCTCGCTGCTATAAACGTCATGTATGAATCAACGAGTGGCTCAAGGGTGGCATGGTTTTCTCGCATACTGTGGGTCCGGAGAACGAATACTCGAGGTGTAGTGCAACAATTTTCCGTCACAAAATTCTGGTTAGGCACTCGGGGATTTCAGCGGCAAGCATCGGCTGAGATCAGAAGGAATAGAGAAGTGAAGCTATAACGACTAACAAAATATGAGCTATTGGCAACTCCAGAATACATACCTTTTCAGGCAACGCTGTTTAAATAAGCAAGGATGGTTACGATAACCACGTTCACGGCGGTTGATTCGCTTGTTGCTTTGGTGCTGTCCTGATGTTTCTCATGTGTGGCGTAGAATAGAGCTGTTTCGTCAAAGCGGAATGAGACTTCCTGCCGCAGCCTTACTAGATAAGCTGTGCGTGCAAATGTCCGCACGGACTGGTGAGCCGCGCAGCCGTCTTTTTAAAGACTAAGAGTCTCTCAAGGGAGCTAAATGTTACAATAGGGAAGTAAGTGTATGTGTGTAGCGGGCCTCCGAAAGGCGGTAGCACTTCATAACGGCGTTTGTTTACTGTTGCAGGTACGATACTTGACTTCTTTCGACCTTCATGAAGCAACTCTGCACTGCGACTCGGATTGCAATATATCCCATAGCATCCCACAATTTATAGAGACTAACGTCTGTCGTGCTTTAAGAAGCTAAACACGGATGTTGCGCACTGAGAGAGCGAGGGTAATAACCTTAGTACCTGGTAAGTGTATCTTGAAATAAAAAACAATGAGGCTTCAATTTGTGAGTTGGGGTGCAAGTTTATCTTTGTATATCGTATCCGTGTGATTACGTAGTCTGTGCCTGATAATAGCAGTAGGGTCCACGCTTGGGAACACAGCAGACACTCGGCGCCCGTAGGAATTTAAATCCCCACTGCAGTGTCAGAAGTAAATAACCATTGAGACGAAGCTACGTTTGTGCTTACAGGATTGCGAAACTTATGAGCACGTCCTATTGAGCAATGCCTCTTCTATAAGAATTTAAATTGAATTGAATAATGGAGTTTTAGACGCCAAAACCACGATTTCATTATGAGGCACCTGGTAGTAGGGTGACTTCGTATTTATTTTGACCACCAGAAGATCTTAACATGCCACCAATGCACAAAACCGGGGCGTTTTAGCATTTAGACTCCTTCGAAATGCGGCCGCCGCGGCTGGGATTCGATACCGCAGCGTTGCGCTTATCAGATACACACCATAGCCACTGAGTCACCTCGGCGGGTTTCTATTAGTGCAAATGCGACTTGGGAACAAATCTAACCAGTTATAATGGAATTTAGTTGCGTGCGTAGAGTCTGAAGGCAAACTAGCGGTGGTGTTACCTGGTCGAATCCTCCAAATCTAGAATCAGAGTTGTTTGCAGTTGCTTCTAAATTTATTTCAAACAAGTAAACTGGCAGCTCACTGCGCTGAATGAAAAACAGCAGCTTCTGCTTACACCACTAAACTAAATCATGCTATCGAAACGATATGTCGCCTCGCAGCATAACATTTGTCATCATCAACTTCATACCGTCCAATCAAGTCATATTCCTGTTACCGGCAACAGCGCAGAAGAATGCTTCAGCAGAATATTCATGTTGCTTAAGTCTTTATAGTAACACTAACGCAGGGGGCAGAAAACGTGACTAACAACACCAATGATCCTTCAGTGTATATCACAAAGTTATAAACGTGCCTATCTAAACAATGTACACTCTGCAATTTGAAACGCCAGCGCCACTATTAAAGCATATAAAATGAAAACAATGGTCTAATTACCGGGTATAATGAAGTCCCGATCGAGTCAACTGTTTAGAATAAATCAGCATAGTGTCGGTCACCTGTGCTCAGTGCGTAGGATTCATATACATGTTGGCTTGCGATATACATAGTCAGCTTCTTTAGGGAAACGATGAAATCGTAAATTGCTGTCTTTCCACTGCGACTACATGCATCGCGGAACAGGGGAAGTTTCTTTCGACATCTTTTTCTTTTTCTTTGATTGGCTTGTGAACGGCGCCATCACGGCGATTTCAGAACTACCAGGCAACTTTCTAGCACACACTGTAATGTGAAAACCTGATGGGTGCCTGAGGCTGAGCCTAGATCGGCAAGTTCTCCGCCCGGCCGCAAGGGGGCGAGAATTTCGTTGGAGTGGCATATATTGCTTACAAAAAAATTGGCTAGCCGCCCGCGACAGTGGCCTTGGTAAACTCGGTGGCAATGCAGCTCCACTCAACGTGAAAGCTGGGGAAGTGCGACGCAGTAATTCGCCGGTGTTTCACTTGTGTTTTCCTTGTCTTTATCTTGTTTTTTCCTGTGTTTATCCATCAAGGTATCCATCATCTGTTTTAGCACCTGTGAAGCCACACACATGAAGCCAAACCAACACGCACTTGGAGCCAAAGCCTTTGTTGACGACAGTTAGAAGCAATATTAACGAATTTCTGTTAAATAATTCGATTATTGCATGAGTATTTCTATCTTTTAAATTATTCTGTATCATGTTAGTGTATTTTTAAGCGTTTTTCATCAATTCTGTAGTTATTTTCGCCCGGTTTTGAGAACTTGTTTTTGCTCGTGACCACAACGACATCAGATCACATAACCAGATTTTCACAATTTCCACGAGTTTCTGCTTATTAATGCGCTTAATGCTTAAATATTCTTATATTTTTACATTATTCCGAATCATGTGAGTTTATTTTGAACTGTTTTTGATCAATTCTGCACTTGTGTGAACCCTGTTTTTGCGCGTGACTACGACATGACACGCAGGCAGCCCTGGCCCCTAAAATGCTTCGCGCTTTTCAGTTTCGTAAGGGGAATGCATGCTAACATAAGTACACAGAAGGAGGTCCCAGAGCATGCAGCTGAAAGGCGACCTCCTGACAGAAAATATACATTTCTGCTAAGAGAGAGAGAGAGAATAAACTTTAATAAAAAAGAGCACGCGAGCGTCGGTAGCTCCCGTGCTCTGCAGTGGGTGGTCCCCTCAGTCCAGGAGTCCAGCGGCCTTAGCTGCTCTTCTCACTCGGTTGACCAGGTTGAGCTGGTCCGTCGAGTCGGAGCTGGACAGCGCTGCCTCCCATTGCCGTGTGGTGGGGTGTGTTATGGGTGTTAGCTGTGGTGTGTTTGCGCAAGCCCATACCATGTGGTAAAGTGTTGCACATTGATCACAGTGTGGACATTTATAGGAATACAGCCCAGGGTGTATGGCGTGGTAAAGACTCAAATGTGGATATGTGTTTGTTTGGAGTTTTCGCCATATTACGGCCTCCTCTCGCGTCAGAGAATTATGAGGTGGGGGTAGTGTTCTTCGTGAAAGGCGATAGTGTTGTAGGATGTGAGTGTAGGTTAATGGTATGGGCTCTGGTTGGAACTGCTCGGCGCGGTCATCGCGCGGCTCCCGGTGTGCATGCGCTCGGGCGTAGGCGTGTGCCTGCTGATTGCCGCGTAAGGACTCATGCCCCGGAGTCCACACGATTTGTATGTATGGTGGCAGCTGGTGCGCTCCATTCAGAATGCGATGTGCAGCCCTGGAAATTTTGGCCCTGGAGTAATTTCAGCATGCCGTCTGAGAGTCCGTCAGAACTATGACGCAATCCCACTGCGGTCTCGTCATGATGGCTAACGCTATCGCTAGTTCCTCTGCCTCCGCAGCGCTCACTCTGGAAACCGACGATGCATTTATTTCGGTCCCGTGATTGTCGACTACGCTGGTGACGAATGCGGTGCTTCTTGCGGTGCTGGCCGCGTCTACGTACAAGACAATGGGGTGGTTTCCATACTTTCTCGCAAGCGCCTGCGCTCGGGCTTGTCTCCGTCCGATGTGGAAGTTTAGGTGCATGTTCCTGGGAATCGGTGAGATGTACATAGTTTCTTGTATTCGTGTTGGGATTTTGGTCAGTGGGCTGGTCTTCCGTACGGAATATCCCAGACGTTCCAAGACGCAGCGTCCCGCTATTGTGCGTAGTAGTCTTTCCTTCTGGCTTACCAGGTGGGCCTCTACGATTTCCCGTGTGTTGTTGTACACCCCTGTCTCCTCTAGGCGAAAAGTAGCCGTTCCGGGTGGGAGTCCGAGCGCTTGCTTATACGCCTTGCGTATCAGCCGGTCGAGTACCTCCACTTCCGTGTTCCTTAAATTTAAATATGGTGCCGCGTACGCAATGCGGCTGACAATCAGAGCCTGCACTAATCGAATAAGGCCCTGTTCCTTGAGTCCCCTCTTCCTGCTTGTAATTCGTTGAATCATGCGCAAGATCTGCGTGGTCGTGTGTTGTAGCTTCTGTATGGCGTATCCTCCGCCCCAGTCCTTTTGTAAGTGTAAGCCGAGGATCCTAAGTCTGTCTACCTTGGTAATCTCTCTAGGACCTATTCGCAGGTGGATGGTTGGTACCGGGGCTGTTGATCGTCCTCGTGAGCGCTTCTCGATTATGAGGAGCTCCGACTTCTCCGGCGCGCATTGCAGTCTGCATGTCTCCGCATAACTTATTACGACGTCTACTGCCTCCTGTAATGCCTCTTGTTGTTCTCCTATGGACCCTCCGACCGTCCATATCGTGATGTCGTCTGCATACAAGGCATGTCTGATCCCCGGTATTTTCTCGAGTTGGGCTGGGAGTTTCATCATGGCCACATTGAAAAGTGTCGGTGACAGCACTGCTCCTTGTGGCGTTCCTCTGTTAGGTGTGTCTATTCGCTGTGACCTCACCTTTCCCAGCCCTATTGTAGCTGTACGATCAGTGAGAAAAGACCTCACGTAGCTGTACGTTCGTCGGCCGCAATTCGTGTCACTGAGATTGGATAGTATGGCTTCGTGCCCCACGTTGTCAAAGGCTCCCTTTAGGTCTAGTGCGAGAATTGCTTTTGGGCAGCACGGCGTTGCTGCAGTCAGTACTTCCTCTTTGAGCTGCAGAAGCACGTCTTGCGTTGACAAGTTGGGCCGAAAACCAAACATCGTGTTCGGCATCAGTTGACGTTCTTCGAGATGCGTCTGTAGCCTGTCTAAGATAACACGTTCCATCAATTTACCGAGGCAAGACGTAAGCGAAGTGGGTCTTTGGTTCTCCAGGCAGGGGGTTTTTCCTGGCTTTGGTATCAGTGTAATCTCCGCATGCTTGAATTCCGGGGGTAAGGTCCCTCTGCTCCAGTGTGCATTTAAGAGTTCCAGTATTGCCTGCACGGTTGAATCGTCCAGGTTACGTAGCAACTTGTTGGTGATTCTGGCCTTGCCAGGAGTGGTGTTTCGAGTGAGTCTTGCGATCGCTCGTGTCAGCTCGGAACGCGTTATGTCCCGGTCGAGCTCGCTGTTTCTGCTAATGTATAGCCTAAAACAGCAACGTAGTAATCACTAAGTGGATATTAGGCAAAGTAAATGAAGTACAAGTGGAAATAGTACAAAGTCAATAACTATTAGTACAATTAGGACAGTTGCTAAAGCATTCACAACAAAACAAACGAAAAAAGTTTATTGTGTGCATAATTGTGAATCATATAAAGGAACAAGGAACGAAAGAGAAATGAGCCGGAGTGAAGTGATTAGACTAAGTATGTGAATAATTTTGTTTCTCCAGTAGAAAGTTGAATAAGATTTTCCTGAAGAGAACTAATGAAGAAGGGCGCTTGACATCTAGTGGGAGGCTGTTTCAAGTAGACAATGCTGAGACAAGTAGACAATTCTAGATAAAAAAAACTTGTATAGCAGAGCTTTTTAAATCAAGCAGGCTACGTGACTATTTGTCCACGCCCAGTTTCAAAGACAAGGCCATTAAATCATCATCATCATCATCATGGTGAATAAGAAGATAAGATCAAAATAACGTTTGTAACAGCTTATTGCGACCTTGAAAACTTCTGCTTGGAAGCCAATGTTATGTACTGGTAGGTGAGCGAGGGACACTGGCCATGCGCATCATGCGACGATGGAGCCAAAAGTAATAAGGACGAACTTAAGAATTCTTTTTGCATTTTTGAAAGTCAGAAACGAGGGTGCAGGATGTGGTGGACCGTTCATTGTGCAGCTTTCGAGGCCCCCCGATATGTGCCAATATGCCGCGTATTGACCCTTTAACTTGCATTGTCCTCGGCAATTTTGTCATTTTTGAGTTCCGCGTACGATGATTCGGGCCAGTGCCACTGGAAGCGCTGGCTGCGAGAAAGCCCCTAATTTCCTGGGAAGCCGGAGTGACGCACTACACCCGTGTGGTGCACGCAGGGTGCATTCATAACCTTTGGGTGAGATGCGTCCATTCTTATTGCGCGGGTGACCGAAAACACAGTTATACACTTTGTCGTTGGGCAAATCGTGACGCTTCCCACTCAGGCAGCTAGGGTCGATTCATTCTTTTTATTGCGATACCAATTATATGGACACTCAAAAGCAGATTTCTGCCGTCGGCATCGGCGTCGCCGTCGCCGTCGCCGTGAGGTTCCGTATGACGTCAATGGAGATGAAATCGTCGCCGCGCGCCGAACGCTGTATGTGCGAGTGAAAGGGCGGGAGGGGCGCGCGCTTTCACGGGGAGTGAACGCACGGCGGAGAACAAACGCCCGTTCTGCGCCGTGCTCGCTTAAGGGCTGCAGAAGTAGGCGTCTCTTTCCTCCTTTACAATCACCATATATGTAGAGCAAACGCGCCTTCTTCCGACGCGCGAGAGGCCGTGGGGGAGGGGGGGGGAGGGAAGGGAGGCGACGTTTAGCTGCGGCACCAAGTGCCTATTTATATCAGAGGCTCCGGCAACAGTCACCAACGCTGCACGCATTTTGAGCGAACGCGGGCAAAACGCCGACGGCGTCGACAACAGTTCTGCGTGTTGCCGGTGCTGCTGCATGTCCAAGTTTATACATCTGATAAAGCTAATATCATTACTCCGTATAGCTCTCTACAAATTTGCTATCGCAATTGATGCTTCGCCTTTCAGGTGAAACTGCGACAACTTTTTTAAATTTCTGGTTGACAGGAAGAAGTTTCATAAACCCGCACAAACGCGCACCGAGCACCGCAAAAGTACTGGTTTTGGAAACGTTAACAACGTTTGTACGTGACTACCACCCAAACAACATTCTAACTGCTGTAAAAAATAATATTGTTCCTAAAGCACGTGTCTCGCTCGGGAATGCTGGGGGAGCTTTCCAGTGTTGACTTTAATCTGTGCTCATATGTTTCGAGCTATTACAATCTCACAAGAAATCTGCATAGAATGCAATTCTGGAATGCCTCTGTAGATCCTCATCGAGGATAGCATTCAGAAATCTTCCCTATGTATGAATGACCCCAGATCAGGGAACGCATTATTTAGCTAGTCATCACGACGCCAAATTCAGGGAGTTTTGTTATCCGCAGCTCAACCTGAAGAGTTCTCATCTGAGCCTACCTGGATCCTTTTGTCCGTCCCAATCAGATATTGGTAGCCTTCGTATAACAAAGTTCCTAACACATTTCCAGGACCAGGATTTCTAGGGTGTTCTCACGATGTTCCTTACTTCATTTAAAAATACACTGAATGTATTTAAACATGAACTAATGTGCAATACACACATTTACGGTATTATTCCACTGCTAAACTACCACCATTTGTGCTAGCAATAAGTCATGGTTTAAAGGGCGACATCATGCATCTTTTTCCGAAGAAGACACTTACAAAAGGTGAATATAAAATTTTCACCGACCCAGTTTTGACAAGTGCATAAATCACGTCTTTCGGATGCGTCTTGCAAACACGCCAGCTACAACTCGTAAATTGCAATATGTGAAGTCCAGTAAATAATTATGCTAATTAGTTTATTTTTGGTGTAGTAACGTCCACCTGTCTAAATAATCCCTCGCAAGGACTATATTTGTGTTATCTGCAACAAGCGAGCTTTTAATTTCGGGGGAACTTCAAAGTGAGCAGTTCATATAACATGTTTAATATAAAACATGGTATAACATAACATACCATACACAGTTCACCATATATTAAAAAAAACATTCGTTCGTTTTTATTGAAGTTTGTGCACGACGCATACGGCAACCGGCATGCGGAACAAGACGGATACATACACATTAACGCAAATAATGGGTACACGTGCGAAACAACAACGGTCCTCCAAAATATATACAAAACGAACATTCACATTTCGGGAAATACATAATGAAATGGATTCTAGTGCTGCTTGGAAAGTCGGCAATTGTCTGTGGAACATGTCAATTTTGTGAAAGTGCTCGTTCGAGGCCCACACAATCCTGGCTAAAGGATTTTTCAAAACGCCAGAAGTAGATACATGACACGGTTCAGACACCCTAGTTATTATTCGGAAATGCTTATACTAATGTTATCCAGTATTCCGATATAATCAATGAGGCCATTTACAAGCTTTATTAAGAACGTAAGTCAGCTTTATTGAGTTGCAGTCAAGGTTTTCTAGAGCGAAGGAGGACTGAGAGGGAGGCTCATCAAAGCCGACCTGACTGGAGCACCGATGTCAATGCACAAAGACCAATTTCCTCTGAAGTCTGTCTACTCGATCTTTGTTCAAGCCGCAAATACACTTTCAAACGAGAGTGACAAATTCCTGCAGAGGTCGGCAGGGGATCTACTGGTATACAGCTGAAGAAATACGCGCGCATTTCTGAACTCCCTCGACATTCGACTTGCTTAGCCGCGCTTATAGATACACTCTATGTGATACATTGTATGCTTAGTCAGACATTCCAAGCTGCCCTTATAAATAGATTCCCTGCGGCGCGATAAAGTGAACAATAATTATTCTTAGAATCTCAGATGATTCAAAGGTCAGTATCTTCGCACTCCCGGGAAAGTGTGGCTTTCTCCAGCTGGTCTTGGACGTTCAACGCTAGTTTTCTGCGCACTCAACAATCGGGAAAGGCGGATAATTCTTGTTGAAGTAAAGTGCAGTCACGAAGGCTGCGAAGTTTTTCGAATATCTTGAAGTCGTACGCAGAAACGAAGAAACGCGAGTTTGTTATGATATTTGATACATCATTTACAAAGAGACAAGCAAGGGATGCGTTCTAAGGACAGACCAATGTGACACACCAAAGGCAGCTATGTGGACGCTTGAGGACTTAGATTTAGGTGCACGTTAAAGAACCCCAGGTGGTCGAAATTTCCGAAGTCCCCCACTACGGCGTGCCTAATAATCAGATCGTGGTTTTGGCACGTAAAACACATAATTAATTTTTTTAGGGCTGTCCGTTAGAGGTGACATAGCATTGTCAATGACAAATGCAATATAGGTGCGGAACCGCTGGTTTCATAGAGTTTTGGGAGCAACGGGGCATGACTGACAACATCAATTGCCTTGCTTAGGTCCGATGTAAAGAGTTTCACGTTGACCTCTGTTATCGGCTACGTCAGATGCGTGGGTAATGAAGCGAACAGCCTTTAGCTCTGCCCGAAATTTTGTACGTCTGTTTTCGAGCCATGTTTGTGGACGACAACGACACGAGAGGCCTTCCATGATATGAAAAATATTCCTATTTTGAGGCAGGTGTTGTATATGCAAGTTAGGATTTCACTCAGCGCATCACTAAATTATTCAACGAAAACCATAGGAATGCTATCAGGGCCACAAGACAGCGACGGTTTTGTGCTGCTAACGCGTTTGGCGATAAGTTCTTCAGTAATCGACACAGTGCTTGCCCCAAAACCACTGAACATAACAATAGTACTAACAAATCAATCAATAATCAATGAATAATTTATTTAATGTGCCAGGAAAATGTGCACAGGAGAATTTAATGTGCAGAGGAAAAGAAAATCAGAAAATGTAAAGACGTAAAGAAACTACGAATATCACTTACGGGATAAAAATATAGAATTGAAGAACCGAAAGAAGAAAAAGAACTGAATAAACAGCTACACAATGAACAACAATACATCAATCAGGCACAATTGGGAGACAGCGAACACGTACGGACGGAGAGAGAAACTATAAGCAGACAGGAGAGAAGCACAGCTTGACAGAAGGCTCAAGAGAATGTGCGAAGCTCGGAAGAGAAGGACGAGAATACGTTTTGAAAGATCTGGAGGCGGTGAAAATTACAGCTTTAAATATTCGGAATTCTGCGGAGAGGCGAGTGTCTGCTGAAAGAGGCAGGGACGTGGAAGAGCCTAAGCTTCTTGGTAATCTTCTAATCTTTCCTGCCCTTACCCCATCGCCTTGTGCAGAGTAGCCAACCGGACAATTAAACTCGTTAACGTCTTTGCCTTTAACCTGTTATTTTCTTCCTTCCTTCTGCGGAGCCAGAAGTGAAGCAGAAGCTAGTACATCCACACAGGTAATAATTCCATAAATGATTTTCTCGAAAAAGAACGTCGGTAGGACTACGTTTGCAGCTAAGTGACGGAAATGAAGGATGATTATTCAGACTTGAGAAGTTGTTGACGCGTATGGTCAGAAAACAACGTTCATATATACTCATCAACGTTTTCCGCACGTTATATTAAAATTTATTTCAATTTATTGCGCCATTCCACACCACCGAGGCATATTAAAGTATTAGGAGACAGGTGCATGTAAACAGTTTGAGGAAGGGCAGTTGGATATAGAAATCTCTTGTAAGTCTGCAGATAGAACCGAGCGCGCGCAGTTCACGTAAAGCTACGCACTTAAACTGGGCGTGGAAGCTTAATGTAAGGTGAAAAATCACACGGAGGTCTCTAATTTGAACAACTATCGTCAAGACTTCACAATCAACAGAAGAAGGGAAGGCAATATTATGGGTTTTACGCAAACATGACAGAAATACATTTTTCAATGAACTTAGAGTGAGCCTGTTTAATTGGCGCCAATTAGACTCCAAAAGTAATAATAAAACATTATTCTTCTTATTATTATTAGCCTAGGTCAGCCTAGGTCAGCCTAGGTCATATTGTAATACTACATTACTATATTAGCACAATTCTTACCACACATTTTTTTTTTATATGTATTCACATATGCATTCCAACTATTGTATAAGTCATAATTTTTTATTGTACTCTCCCCCCTTACACAATGCCTCTAGGGGCCTGTAAGATATCTTTAAATAAATAAATAAATAAATAAATAAATAAATAAATAAATAAATAAATAAATCCAGCAGTTCCATCGCTGAATTTCATGCGAGAAGCGTGCACACGTAATCAGACTATTGCATGGCCGGACGAGGACCTCAAGTTTTCTGAAGTCTGATGAGTGCTTTCACTTGTAAACTGTGCCAGAACGCCGACATTCCAGTGGTCTGACTAAGCGATGCCAACACGCCCGCCGCTTCCCCATCGGCGACCACTTCACAGGGCGTTCCACTCGTCGGGAACGGTTTCGAGGCGGTCGGTGACATGGCTGCCTTGCGTGGCCTTCTCCTTCAGGATCTGCATGGAATATGCTTCCTCAGCGATGAAGTGGCGAGGCTGCGGAGTGATGATGAGCGTCTGCGCAGGGAAAACGCGCTGGCATCCATCCACCAGGCTGAATATATAGGTGCGCTACGGGTCGAGGTGCGTTCCCTGCTTGGTGAGCTTGGCAAGCCGTCATCGCCCATTTCTCCTGCTGTGGTGTCGGTCCACCCGTACACGAAACCGTATGCTGCGAATGTCCAGTCTGCTTCGCTGAGGATTTCCGACACTGACCAGCTCTCTAAAGCAACATGAAGTGAACGCCGGCCAGCATGTTCGTAGCTGGAGAGAGCAAGAGCATATCACTGGTTAAACGCGCCTAGCGTCCGAAAGCAATTTTGATGTCCAGGATCTCTCATGAAACGTCGTCTGCTGATCTGACTGCGCACCTCTCGAACGTTAGAGCACCGTCAATTGCCTGCAAACGCCTCAAGACGAGGCATAATTCGTATGACATGTTTCCGTCTGCGCTGATGAACCCGTCGATGATGAAACCCTTATGCGCCTGAACGATCCGTGAATGTGGCCAATGGGATGCCTGTTCAAGCCGTTCCGTGGGGTGCTACAAGACGGCATGCTTCATGCTTCCGAGATAACCGCAAAGATCAAAGTGGTGTGCAATATGGACATCTCCTACCAAAACGATCGTGGACATTACACCAAAACACGTGAATATTGACTTCCTTTCCTATTTTTCTTTTTTACGAAACTTTCTTCTAGTTTTTTTTCCGCCACACTACAACGTCTTCCACAGTGACCGAGACTTCAGTGGATTTCAACAAAAAGGTGGTGGCGTAGAGATTTCTGCTGACAGTTCACCGAGATATGTTAGGCGCAACGACATAGAAAGTGTACATGGGTCGATTTGGCTTTAAGTCATCCTGGCGTGCTCTAAAAAAGTCACAGGCCTTCGAGGTAGACGCAGCACAGTCACAGCGTAAACTGGAGGAGCGGATCCTTAGGAGCTCCATTTTCAGCAGCACAGAGTAGAAGGTCTTCGCGGCGAAGTATCTTTGCGTTGGTTTCACGAGAACGAACTGAACTGTCCGCCCGGCATCGACGGCAAGCTGAGGCTTGTGCTGCTCTCGGCACAGCTGTCTTCAAAGAGCTCGACGTTGTCTGGTTGCAGCTGCGTGCGTAGCTCTACTATTTGCTTCTTCAGCAGTGGTTTGTACCTTGCGAAGAGGTGCAAGAACGTGTACAGAAATGTAGACACAGTATGGAGACTACGTGGCATACATGTCTTATCTCTTGACGCGTGGCACGATACGATGCTGTTGATGAAGGTGATGATTTACTCACATTCCCTTTGAAATGGGCCGGTGACATATAGTCACCTAGCCTGCTTGAGTTAATCAGGTTCACTTACATCCAGCATGCAACTGCTACATGTCGGGACACCTGGGGCTGTACAACACAACTGCAATGCAGTTTCCACGTATCGACCCTACGCAGCGCGCATGTCTCATGGAGAGGCAAGTTTCACAATACGATAATGATGACGATGATAATTTATTGGGATCCTCTTTGGAAACGGGGTGGTGACAAAATATCACCGAGCCTGCTTGATTTATTCAGGCATGCTATACATGTTTTTCTCTCTACCATTCTTGAGCACTTCTCCTTATTCTTCTGTTTCTTCCTCAAGACTACGATATCTAGCTTGTGCCGCTACCTATGCAACTGCTACGTAGCGTGACACCTGGTGTAATATAATATGCAACTGCAGTGCAAAGTGTACACGCATCGATGCTATGCGGCGCGCATCTCACATGGCATGTCTCCTAGCGCTAGGTCGCGTTATAGGGCACGTTTTCGCTCCAAGCGAGAATGAATTAATGAAAGTCCTTTATTTATAAATGGGGAGGCACAAGTCCTCTGTGGGGTAAATGGGGCAATAATGTCGTCACTCTTCAAATAAAAGCGAGAAAGTGCTCGCGTGGCATAGTAGCTGACTGCCGCCCAGCGGGCCCGGTTTCGATCCCGATGGGAACTGTTTTTTTTTTCTCATGCCTGGCGGTAGCGGCGACGGACACCGTTGGCGGACAACATCGCCAACCGAAACGACTATTGGAATCAGCCCAAACCAGCTTACGCTGTAAATCCTGAATCGGAACTTTCTATGTGTGGCTGCATATTTCTCCTGCCATGTTTGATGAGGTCCTCTCTTTCATCGAAAGTGTCTTACCTTCCCAAATCAAGCTCAGAGCAATCCGTCTTGGTGATGTTATATACCTGTAATTCATTGGAACACGCTCAGATATTACAACGCAACTGTTTTCCTGTTGCCCCCATTGTATTTTTCATGTCCGTGGGCGAAAACTCAACCAATCAGTGGGAGGCGTGGGCCGCTGGGTTCTTTGCCGCTCCACCAGATGGTGCTGGCCTCCGCGGCGGCGGCAGCACTGACCGTGCGGGGTAAAGAAAGGAAAAAGAACGAGAATGCTCGCCTTCGCACTTAGCGTTAGCCGCAAGCGCTTACCGGCTATGATTACGGATGAATAAACTGCAGCTTCCAAGACGCAGCAGCTGTATCATACCTAGCAGGGAGTGACGTACCTACACTTTCATATCTAAAAGAACAACACGCCTAGCAAGTGACTTCGGTTGTGACATTGCTATGGGAAGGCCACGTATAGTGATGACTCCTGAAGAGCAGCGTGCATACGAGGCGAGGCGAAAGTGTGGTTAAGTGCATTTGGCTTGCCTATGGTCCGCTCTTTCTTAGACGTGAGAAGTAGTGGCGCAACCCATGTCGCAGGCGTTAGAAACGTTTTAGGTTAATAATTAGGTGATCTGCACTTGAATGTTGAAATGGTAATAATTCAAGCTGCGTCGCAATGGGTAACCGTTCTTCGCTGTCCAACCACTTTTACAGCGTGGATTGGTAACAAACTTTTTCTCCTTGCAGTCATTACATAGAGAACAAATGCAGCTAGTTGTTGCACTTTCTGTCCTTCTATTCACTTCAGCAACATAACTTGATCACCAATTCCTGTGGCAACGTCTTAGAATTTAGCCTTTCGACATGTCTCTCA
Organism: Dermacentor silvarum; assembly: GCF_013339745.2. NCBI lineage: Eukaryota > Metazoa > Arthropoda > Arachnida > Ixodida > Ixodidae > Dermacentor > Dermacentor silvarum. Next base: position 80,993,663 of record NC_051160.1, read on the forward strand.
TTCTGACGTTACATTTGTACGTCCCGATAAATTTCACCCGTCAATAAAGATAAAACTGCCTTTGTGACAGCCATGAGATAGAGCTGCTCCAGTGGCATTAATGAATCCTATCGCTTTGCTTTCAATCATTTTGATTATGTTGGTTTATATGACTTCTTGTCCACCACCTATTGGTCACTGGTCACCGACAAAACCAATTTTGTTGATCAGAAAGATGAATTTACCAACCTTCTTTGGAGCAGCTTACTGAAATACATTCCCCAGTACAGTCCTAAATGCTCTAAATATCCGAACTGCTTATTATCTGAACCTATACCCACCCTAAAGTATAAAGATCGCGCGCACCGTACATCGAGAAGTGCTGTGCCTAATGAGTGGAGAGCAAAATTCCGATTTTAGCGAACTCTCTGCAAACGCCTCTATAAGCGGTATCATGACTCATATATTGCAGTATTGAAAAAGAGCACCTCCGGCCGGCCGGCGGAATTTTGTAAGTATACTAGCAAGCGCTCTAGTAAACGTGGAGAGTGTTTTCGCCTTCTTGACTCTAGAGGAGTAGAAGTCCAAGCAGCAGTCGATGGTTAGCTGCCCATTTCTCATCGTTATATAAAGCTTCATGTTTAAACTCTGGTGTCAGTCACCAGCACACGACAGTTGCTACATCTAGTGCTGTGCTCGTTGATGACAAGCTCATCAGTAAATACTTAAAGCGGTGCAAGCCTTCCCTACTATGCGGCCCTGATGGCATCCCCCCCCCCAACCGGAATTCGAAACGCTTGCGGCAGTATATTTGACCAATTATGGACATCTATATTTATTAGCTCTCTGAATAGTTCCACTTTTCCTCAAATGTGGAAAACTGCTCGTGTTTCCTGTACTTTAACCTGGCTGCAGAACCGATGTCTCGAATTATCGCCTGAATTCTCTTCTCTGTGAAACGTCTACGATTTTTGAGCTTTCTCTACACAACATATTCTCTTTTACGGTGAAAAATTAATTCATTCTGAATCAGCATGAATTTCTCTCCAGCCGCTACACTATCACAAATCTCTCAAGATTGATGACACAGGTATTCGTGTCGGAAATTTAAAGAGGGCAAGTTGAGACCATTTATTGTGACCACTGCAAAGCTTTTGATGTAGCAGTCACTCCCTGCTTCTGCTTAAGCTTACGCACTATGGTGTTGACTCGCCAATTGTAAAGCAAATTGCGCAGTTATATTCGTGATAGATAAATATATGTTAATGCTAATGGCCAAACGCCTTCTTTTAGCATGGCAACTAACGGCGTCCCTCAAGGAACCACTGCTACTTCAAATATTTATTATTAACGTTCTTCCCGCTATTCGGAATTATTCATTCATTCTACATGCCGATGACATCAAGATTTTAAAGGAAAATCATACTGTTGATGACTCACATCCTGCATTCTGACCTCTCTTCTTTTTTTATATCGTGCAGAGATAATACCCTCACGCTGAATGCTGCAAAGGCCAAAGTCATCAGTTTCACTTGCAAAGAAGCCAGCATCTCTTCTTTATTATTCTGCAGATCTTGTACCATTGTGTAAGGCCAGAGACGTCAATGATCTCGGTGTACTTATTTGATACAACCTCACACATTTCAGCTCACACTGAACGCGTTGCAACGCGGGGTAGGCACTCTCCTGTTTCTGATTGCAGACCATCGACATTGCGTGTATTCGCGGGCATCTTTCATGCTCGGAAAAACTCTTTTGTGTAGCACGTATTGAGCAACACAAAGCTGTATCAAGAGTTTGTTATGTTGCTCTACAATTTTCACTTTGATGCTTTTCATCAAACTGCGATAATTGAGAAGTTGATTACTTAATTCGGAATAATTATCTGATTACGCGGAACGCAAAGAAAACGGTAAACTTGGCGGTAATGCAGTTCCACTCAAGGTGAAAGCTGGGGAAGTGCGGAGCAGTGATTCGCCGTTGTTTATCTTGTGCTTGCCTTGTGTTTAACTTATTTTATCGTGTGTTTAGCGATTATTTTCACGAATTTGGGATTAGCCTGCCTGCACTGGCGATCAACTTCAGCTTCTCAGGCGCGCACCACTTGATCAGCCCTGCGTCGGCGCTGTCTTTCACAGGCAAGCACCCGCCGTCGCTCCAAGCGTGCTTGATGCTACGCGTCCATGACGGGAAAGAGCGTCTCGGACCGCGAGTGCGGCTAGGGTGCCTCGATGCCCAGCGCCGCGGTCCAGGGTGGAGACAACCCCGGTGGCGCCGCCATATTGAGTCACACGAGCTAAGACTCAGCTACGCTTGCGTTCATAAATGGTGTTACTCGCGGCGCACTTCCAAGTGCTTTGCCTTGATGAGGATCTTTTTATCGGCATCGCATCTGCACAACTTTATAACCAATAGCCGTTAACTCGTCGAAGGTCCAAGACGTAAATGTATGGCGCCGGGAACATGCCCCAAGTTGCCTAATTGAATTTACATTTGGCATGCCGTGTGTATGTTTGAAATACGCGCTATTTTTTTGCGCTTCGATGCTTGGTATATAAGGTTTGCGACCCCCTGTGTGTGGAAGTTTTTCTTTTTCGCTGTTGTATTTTGGTTTACACGTCACGCCCCCTTTACCGTAGCCAGCCACTCGCGCACGGCGGTTAGTTTCCCTTGCGTTGCGCGTGCTCTTCGCGTTCGTTGCAATTATTTGACGATATCTACGCGCAATTTTGTTTTTTTTTTGCCCACAAAACTGTGTGCTGACAGGATTAAGCTGGTGTAAAAATAACTGCGATGTGAAAATAAGGTTTAGTTAGTGCTGTAGAGAAACATGTAACGTAACTTGTCTGTGTCAATCTTGCGTAGTACACACAAGAAACCAAACGATGCACAAAATACATTTACTTATAATGTCTAGTACAATCAATCATGAAAGAGATATGTACATGAAAAATTATATGTACTGTGTGGCGCCTGAAGGTTGTGTTGTAAGACGAGATAAAAAAAATTCGCAAGGTAGGCTCGACACACAATTCGGGATAGTGAGTTTTTTTTTTACTTTATTCATTACATGGGGGGGTCAAGTGAGTACATCAACTTTATTACACACAATATAAATCGAAAACAAGAATGGAAACAAGAAAACGCAACCGCGGGTAATATTAATCAAGATATCCAGCCAGAATACATCAGCTACCATCGAATACGTCGCATCAGCCAAACACATCGATGACGAGTACAGAACATTTTATAAATAACCATTGGAACACTGATAACTACAGTGAAAAAATAAACACTGCATACATATCGCGTACAGAAACCGTAAATGAAACTAAGACAGTCAAATACAGATTAGCAATGTTTTTCACTTCGAAAATATAGTCCATGATAATGTAGGGCTGTTGACTTTAACAGATGGCGCCCATCCTGTCGATTTCCCTCGTACTGGTCCTATTCAAAGTGTTTCTAAGTACAAGTAAAACAACAACAGTGATTATTGATATGAAAAGTTGCTTTGTAAATACAGAGAACCCATTACAGTGCTTAAAAATAAATTTTCGCAGAAGTAATGCTGCATTACCTCGCTTCACACGTTTCGAAGAAATGCACAGGCTACAACAGACACCATGCCAGAAAGCGCCGAAACATTTTGGTCCCATGATGCCCCTTAACTCTACTACACCTGGGCATACCGTGCACAGGCATTTAAAGACCGTCACAGTACCCAGTACGATCGGGAATGAGCACAAATGATCATAGGCTTACGAGCACCACGCTACAAATATATTCGTCTAAAAAATCAGCTATATAACGTAACAACCTGAGATCCGCATGATATCTGCTGAGAATAGAGAAAATCACAATGCTTCGCTTGCCACGTACACAACAGCCGCTCTCCCCAGAAGAAGCACTGCGTTCTTTAGTCCCAAATAACCAGTAGCGAAAAAAGAAACTGAGGGAAAAAAAGAAACAAGAGACACATGATGTGTGCTTCCCGTGAAAAAGTAAAATAGGTGGTTTACATGACGATTAGTAGCTAGTTTAAGGCTAATTCGCTTCGAAGCATTTTCGTCAGTTCTTAAAATAAGGGTACTACTCGCATAGACTGCGCTGATCAAAACGGCAAAAGCCTATGCGACGCGCGCTCGCAAACCATAGGCTACTCAGCATCGGTGCAGTGCTTAGTTCGTGAGCGAACGTAGGTACGTGAGCGAGGATCAGAGAATACTTTCTTATTTATGAAAAACACGATGCGATAGTCTAAACTTTCTTGACACTTACCTCGCAAATGTAGGAGCTATCCGTTGCCTTCCAGTGACCGCTTTACTTGGGCTTCCCATCTCTTCCTTTGCTCTGGGTACCGGGGGAAGCGTAAATAACGAAGCCCTTTACGCGTCGATCTGGTGCACTTGGGAACACAACAGTCCGTCATGTCGACTCGATGCACTTGACAAGCTTGTCGTTCATGCGGCTGAACACTGTCCAGCAAGTAGAAGCGTCAGCGAAGCATCCGCGCGCACTGTGTCTCGAACTAAGCACCGGCACCAAGCACTCGCAACCGCTCGCTGTGACTCAAGATGGCGTCGCAGCGAGAAAGCGGCGGCGCGGGGGCGGTCAAAGGATGGCACCACCCTGAACGGCGGCGCTGGCATCGAGACACCCTAAGTGCGGCTCTCTTTCAGCGCGCCCTAGCGGAACCTTTTCACTTTTGAGGCTGTGGCGCCCTCTCTTGACTAGTTTCGGTATCAGCTTGGCGTTTTCGATCGAGTTTTCATTAATTTGGGGTAATGAATGCGTTAATTTTATATTATTGTATACTTATTTGGTTTCTTTTATTCGTTTTTGGGGAAATTTTATGGGAATTTCATGGCTTACGTAGACCTTGCGTTGTGCGTGACACCCACCGACGAGGGACGACATTCGGGGGCCCTTAAGTGCTCCGCACTTAAAATAAATACCTATACCACCATTTGCGACTGAGGTACAACAACGGGCAAGTCTTTAAAGGATATGCGAACCGCATGCGTGCGTGCAAAAATTGGTGCGTGAGCGTTGCTTGCTTGAGCCAAGCTGCGCAGCGTCAGAAATGGAGGACGCTTGAGCTTCGCCTTTAAGAGTAGAACGCGATAGCATTCAAAGATCCCTGGCACGCTTATCAGGCTTTGTTCTCGTATATTCAAATTACAATGCGACGCTATCATATCTGTAAGTTGTAGTTAAGTCGTACTTTACAATTTTCCTGGCAAATTGTACTTTGAAAAATTCAATTTTTGTTCACTAACCCATTGGCCTGTGTCGTTGGGGTGGTTCGGGATGAATTTCTCAGCCACGGATGCCACGGACACCGATGCTTACGCCGAAGCCAACGCCGGATTTTCTGGGACACGGGGCGCTTAAAGCTTGCGCATTAAAACAACATGAGTATGTCCAAGCGACGGCGAATAACGTTACCTTGGCTGTGCCCAGCTACGTGGCAATTGCATATTTTGAAAGCTTGACCCAAGTGAAACACCCCGTTGAAATGACGTGAGGCTATGGCGTCGGCATCGTAGCGTTAGCTAGATACGTATCGTGTACACGAATAAATAATGAACGCATATGTGTGGTGATACAGGCGTGCATGACATGACATGCTCATACGACGTACATGTTCTATCATTATTTTCGTGTAATGACGTGCATGACAGGTCATGTGAGTCATGTCAAGACATGCACGCACGTTATTTCATTCACACACACACACACACACACACACACACACACAGAAGCACAACTTCGTGGTTACCTTACGTCGGTGGACCGACTTGTCCACCGACCGACACTGTTGGGTAAATATACCTAAGTTGACAGCGAAGTTGTACCTCTCATTCTTCTAAATACGCTTGACCCATTGAAAAATCCAGTTACTATATATATATATATATATATATATATATATAATGAAAGAAATGCTAACACATTTCACAGCAACTAAAATACTATTATTTTACGTATGTTTCGGCCGGTGGTCTGGCCTTCATCGGAGTGAATGAGAACACTCAAGGCGTTCCTTCCCAAGGTGTCGGAAAGTCGCGTGGTCAGGACATGTGGCTCCAAACAAAGTGTGAGGAGCAAAAATAGAAAAATAAAAATAAACAACTGAAACACATGTTTTTTAAACGAGGGACTAACAGATGGACAGAACACCACGCGTGGATGGCTGCGATGAGTCACGGAGTCCACGTTGAGGCGTTGTCCTCACCGACGAAGAAGCGAAAAAAAAAAAAAAAACGTGTGGGTGGCTGTTATGAGCCGCCCCTAAGGCAGCGCGTTCCCCAGCCTCGAGGGACCGCTATCGTTTAAGATAAGAAGACAACACTCTACCGCAGACATGCCGTGCGAAGTAAAGGGGGCATGCCACGCAATAGCGGCTCCAGAGTGAAAAAGAGAGAGGATTTGCGGACGTGTCAGCACGAAGCAAGAACATTTCACATGCATCGTGTTTAGACTACGAGGAATTTACTTTCGTCTATAACCACATTGTTCTTATCAAAAGGCAAGCACTTAGTTTCTTGGTGCTTTCATTAATACACGAGGCGGCGGTATTAAACTAATACATATACATAAGATAGCGCTCGCGAATTTCCCGGTCGTGGTGTGAGCGAAAGCATGTTTCCAATATTGTCTCTTTTAAGTCATTGAAAGAGTGACCGGGAAGGTTGACATGTTTGGATACGGGAAGGTTCAAAAGAGATTTTGTGTGCGACCTGTGGTTATTAAATCGTATCCTGAAAGGTCTCTCTCTTTGACTAATATGCTGTTGATTACAAATTGTACATTCAAGAAGGTAGATCACATTGACCGTGTCACATGTAAAGTTTCCTTTTATTTGAACAGAGAAGTTGGACGCGGTACTGATTGCTTTTTGTGTTGTCCTTATGTGAGGACAAACCTGGGAACGTGATTTGTTGCAAGACATACAGCCTGCGCCACGGCTTGGATTTAGAGGTTGACTTTGTCAAAGTATCGCGTAATTTTTTATTTTTTCTATACACGACACGGGGCAGTTTTTCAAATATTCGCTTAAGGCGATCGCTTTGCGCAAGGATATGATGCTTTCTATGGATAGCTGAAACCTTCGGCACCGACGCAGAGTGGGTAAGGATTAAATTTGTGCATTGTTCACTATTAGGTGGTTTAGCTTTAAGTATGTCGGTACGATTGAGCTTGTCAGCTGTGTTTACAGCATCATTAATTATTTGCTCCGGGTATTTCTGCTTCAGAAGGGCGTCTTTCATTAGCGCACAATTAGCACTGAAATCTTCTTTGTTTTAACATATACGCATAAAGCGGTGGGCTTGGCTGTACGGATGCCTGTCTTACAGTCTCTGACGTGACTGGTATAAAAATGCAAATACTACTGGGTGTCCGTTGGCTTCCTGTAAAGTTTGGTAGTTAATCTGTCTCCACACAGTGAGACGCTTACATCCAGAAAAAAACACTGCCCTGCGAGTAGTGGTGAGAAAAGGAAATAGTGGGATGAACACGATTGAAGTCACTTATACGTTTTAGGAGATATGTTTCCCCATGAGGCCAAATCATAAAGATGTCATCAGTAAAATGCTTGTAGCCGAGTGGATTTAGGTTCCAAGACGCAAGAAATTCTTCTTCTAGTACAGCCATAAAAATATTGCCGTAATTAGGACAATTTCTCGTTCCCATTGACCTTAGGCCTAATAACACGTAACCGACCTCGTTAAACTCAAAATTGTTTAGTTCGAGAGCTAACTTAAGAAGTGTTAGTAGCGTGTAGCAGTCAACAGGCTTATCGACTGGCGTGTCTGCATATGCTGATAGCACTGCCCTTATCCCATCAGAATGAGCGATACTTGTGTACCGAAAACTAACATCGAGTGCATGTAACAAGTAAGCATTCAGGAGGTACTTCTAATTCCATGATGCCAGAAAGAAAATGGTTGGTTTCCTTTCCAAAGACGAAAATGTACTTGGTATTGCGTGTATTAAGCTGTCAATGTAGCGCGATATGTTTTCAGTGACAGTGCCAACACCGGAAAAAATGGGTCGGCCTGGGTTGTTTTCTTTAACAATCTTGGGTTAGAGATAAAATCTTCCCGCTACGGGACTCAGCGGTTTTATACAGTTGCCAATTGTTGTATCCATGTTCTTATGCTTTACAAGTTTGGTGATTCTCTACTTGATCTCGAGTTTGAAATCATTAGTAGGATCATAAGTTAGTGTTTGATAGATTGAAGAGTCAGCTAGTTGTCTGTTACCCTCCTTAACATAGTCACTTTTGTCCATAATCACTATTGCACCTCCTTTGTCGGCAGGTTTAATTACAAGATCTTGCTTGCTGTTTAATTCATCCAGTGCCCTTTCTTCTTCAATAGAGATATTGCGTCGAAAGAAAACTTGTTCTTTGTACGCCTGAATTATATCGCGTTGTACTGCTTTAATAGCTATATCCAGACACTTATCGTGCTGTGGAGGAGGAATACAGTGGTTGCCGCTAGGCAGCACATGGCGTGTTTTCTGCGATTTAGGATGGTCGTGAAAATATTCCCGAAGTCTCATATGTCATGCAAAGTTGTCTAAATGTTTAAGAAGCTGAAATTCACTAAAGCCGCCAGTGGCCGGGCAAAAATTCAAACCGTTTGAAGGGCGCTTAACTCAGCTGTGGTAAGTTCAATACTAGACAGGTTGACAACGTTATCAATCGGTTTGTTGTTGTTCTGTAAGGGTGCTGGTATGGGAAGCATACCATGTTTTGATCCCAGCCAGTTGTCGTGAGGACCAACATTGTTGCCAGAAAATTTCCTGGAGTATCGGATTCATAGCGAACCGTTTCTCTCTTCGGATGTGTGGTTCTGTTTGCGTACTTTCTCCTTCCTACGTAGCAACTCAGCGTTTGTTTCGTAGTGATCTCTAATGATTGAAACTAATTATAAAGAACTTTCTCCCATTTGACTTTGTTTTTAATTGACATTTCCGAAGTGGCTTGCTTTAGATTAATCCTTAAGCCTTTAGGAACAACCAAGACGTTCAAATAACGTGCAAGGGCGGAAGCGTGCAAGTCACAGCGGATGCCTTTTTCTGATAATTTCCTCAGTTTTAAGAAAGCCCTCGAGACTGGGAAACGAGCCATCTTACAACTGTATGGTGGGCGCAGTCATACATCAAAGATCTTGGCGGAGCGGGTGTTCTTGCGAAAGTTGTAGGTGGGTGGACCGGAACGAGCCTTCTTCGATTCGGTTGGCGCTGCTGGAGCCTTGTGCCTATGGTGGATCATCTCGGATCATCTCGGGGTGAGTCGTCGAAGAGAAACTGTTTGAGGCTGCTACCTGGGCTGTCGTGGGGGGACTAGCTTGTGGCCTTGCTATATATATATATATATATATATATATATATATGAAGACGAAGTGAACTTGACCTCGGGCGCTCGCAAGGCGGGCGCTGGGGAGAAAGACGAGGAGGACGAAGAGAGAATAGAACAGCCGGCCCAGGAACCGGTGCTGTCTCTCTGCCTCTCCTTTACAACGGCGCAGTCGACGAAAGCCCATCCTTAAGGCCTTCAGCACCGTGCTTTGAAGGCATTTCGTCCTCGGGCATCTCGTCGTCGAGAATCCGCCTGGCGAGGGAACGCCATCAACGCATCCCTTGGCACGGGTGCCGTACCTGGGACCACGGTGTAAGAAGATAGGTGTTCCGACGGCGCGCCCACGCTGGGGCGAGAGAGCGGCCCTTCGTGTGACCGGAAGTGAGCGCCGCCGGTAGGGGCAGCAGGTGTTCAGGAGGCCTTGGAGAAGCGGCGCAACAGGGCATAATTTACGACCTCCGTCAGCATTTAAACACCCATACCCAAAGATATGCAATTTTTCGTTATTTAGACGCCAAATCCTGACCAAGTAGCAGGTTTCATGCCACTTACAGTCAAATAACCGTCATTTCGAACACGAGCAGACGGCGCGCTGCGCTTACCGCTGCTCGCCGCGTCGGAGTCAATCGGAATGTCGGCATAAATATAAAGGAACGTTCCTCCAACCAAGTAGAGTAGTTTTAAGCAGGCGAGCGACATATATTCATCGAAATAAAGCACTTCTGCCACGCGTGCCCATAAAAGCGCCAGCAAAGCGAGCGAAAAAGTGGCCCCCAGAACAGGTGCTGCCCCTTGCGGCAGCGGCGTGCGTAGAGTCACACTAAGTGGCCGCGCCTCGCGCCGCCGTCGGATCACCTTCCTTTTTTACACCGTGCCTGGGACTACCTTGATCTCCGAGCTGTCAAGGCATGCCGTTCACGCTGCCTTGGACATGGATCCTCGCCGTCGTGGGTGCCTCCTGCGGCTACGGAACGCCGTCCACGCTTGCCATGCCCTGGATCTCTGCCCCGCGACATCATCGACAACTAAGCCAGCAAGGAATGCCGTTCACGCTCCCCTGGTCATGCTTCCGGCTACAGTGACTACCGCGACCGCCGCCAGCCTTGGCTCAAAGAATGCCATGCACGCTCCCTTGGCCACTGGTCTGGCTGGCCCGAGTACTGCGGCCGCTGCCGCCGCCTGAGGGTGCGCGGCTTCCGGCCTTGGCTCAAGGCACGGCTCAACCGGCAGAATAACCGACGTCATCCGAGCCATCTCGCTGCTGACACAGCAGCTGCACTACATCGTTTAAGTCACTTCCGGTTTCCCTCTCGCAGCATTTCCATCACCTGCTGCCTCGGAACTACCGGAGTTCCACGGATTTCCGAGTGACCCTATTCTGTGGGTGCAAGCGGCCAACGCGCTCGGGGCACGCCATGCCTGGCCCGACAATACGATATGGCTGGTTGCGGCGGGGCGACTTCGAGGTGCTGCCAAAGCATGGGAGAACTACGAGGGTGTCAAACAGCGATCCTGGCCTAAATGGAGTGCAGCTCTGATCGCTGCTTTCGCCCCGCTCACGTGTGGGTGCGACAAGCCCGTCCAGCACTGCTCAGCGACGGGAGCTTGTGAGATACCCCGCTTTGAAGTACCAGTCGTACCCAGTAACGCCTCGCCAGGGAGGCCTGCAGGCTGCCCCGCCGCAGAAGCCGGCTCCCCGAGTGTCGTCGTCGGCCCCATCGCAGACGATGGGAAGCACACGGCGACTACCGCTCCAGCTTCAAGTCACCACCGAGCGCTAGATCACAAACCGGCATCATCGGCTCCACCACAGCCCATAAACACACGGGAGACCACGTCAACTGCACTGCTGCGACGACAACCCGGCGACGCTCGGAAGCAGCACTATCTCGCAGCTGCAGCTTCACCCGGCAAAGTTTTAGTTGGCGGGTTCGCAGCCTAGAGCACTGCCCGGGCTCGGGCTTACCCGAAAGCCCGGGCCCGGCCCGGCCCGCGGGCCGGGCCGGGCCGGGTAGAGGAGTTTTTTCACGGGCTCGGGCTGGGCTCGGGCATGGCGTGTGCTTTTTGACCCGGGCCCGGGCCGGGCTCGGGTTTTTTGACGCGGGCCCGGGCCGGGCTCGGGCTTCCTGCGAGTTATTCTCGGGCTTCTCAACTCTGAAAAACATGTATTTTTCGGTCTCGGGCCGGGTTCGGGCCGGTTTCGAGTCGGGCTCGGGCCGGGCTTGGGCTTAAGGTAAAGGGGTGGCGGGCCGGGCCGGGCGGGTAACGTAGATTATTTCCGGGCCCGGGCCGGGCTCGGGTCTCGCCATAAAAGTTTTGATCGGGCTCGGGCGGGCCGCCCAATGTAAAAACGGGCCCGGGCCGGGCCCGGGCCGCAAAAATCGGCCCGTGCAGTGCTCTATCGCAGCCTGCTCCGTGGTAGACCACGGATGCAAGTCAATTTTTCCACCGCGGGTCTCGGTCTCTGCGTCAGCGTCCGAGACTACACCATCACTCTTAGAGACCATGACCACTTTGCGTCCACAGCAGTCGGTGAAGCGGCTCCCGAATTCATCAATGCCGGAGCACATGGAGGCACCGGCTCCCGTTGTGCTTGAGCAGCTAGCCCTCCAGGAACCCGATATGTCCACGGATTGCAGCAGGCAGAACCGTCAGGACACGCCAGATGCTCGAATTTCAACGCAGTCATTGGTCGAATGCGTCGCTGTTGGCCCAGCGCTGAGTGAGGCCTCGCCGATGGGACCGAAGGCGCGTAACATGGCTGACGTCAACCTCATCGAAGAACTGCCCGTATGCGAAAGACACGGAAGACGCACACCACGCGCAAGAGGCCTTAAGACGCTCAAGAGACCATTGCAACGTACAATCGTAAGATACCGCAAGGGACACGCAAGGAAGCAGATGCGCAAGCAACCATCGGCTTCAAAGCGCACTACCCTTACACCACCTTCGAACACGGGCAAATCAGCAGCAGTTTGTATTTCGTCGAGCTCTGCGTATTCGAGCACATTGGTGAGGCTTGATCAGCCAGCGGCAACAGTGCAAAGAAGCACGCAACAGATGAGCAGAGCAGCTGTGCGTTGGACAGAATATCCTGCGCTCGTGCCCATCGGCGACGGGATAATCGTCGGCGAAACCGGCGACCCTCGCGCAACAGTCAGTGCCGCCCGCCAGAACAGCTGGTTACGAACTGGATGGCTCACCAATGACGACCGCACTCCCTGGACAAGTTTCCTCGATATTAAGGTGCGTGGTTACAAGTGCGCCGTATACTTGCAGCGTGGCCGAGTGTGAACACGAAGTGAACTTGGCCTCGGGTACTCGCAAGGCGGGCGCTGGGGAGGAAGACGAGGACGACGAAGAGAGAATAAGACGAAGGAAACTATTGTCCAGCGTTCGGAAGCGTTCGTTGCGGCTCCTGTCTCTTGGCCAGGTTTTGGGTGATATTAAGCTTTACTAATGTTATTAATTGGGCTATCACTAACTCTAACATCCGCTTTATCCTAGGCTAATTTCCAAGAACTCCCCCGGCGGCGGTTTTTCCCCTTGGACGGCCTCTACTCCAACGGATGAATTACCTCTACATTTGTTCATCCGCAGTGGTGTGAGCAGCATCCCGGTGGCTCTGGTTCCTTCAAATGGAGGCTCTATATGTCTTACCAACCCCCAGGCGATCCAGAAAGCTCTGCAGGCTGCTACATCTTCATACCAGACCATCACGGAAGTAAGGCAGTTTGGCCGTGGAGGTATCGTGTATCGATCGCCAGACCAGATCTGTGTCGCGGATTTGCTTAAGTGATCATCTTTCGCGTCATTACCGGCGAGTGCCTACATCCCTGCTCATCTCGCCTGCACTAAAGGAATAGTCCGAGGTGTCGATGCTGATCTTCCTCCCGCTGAAACACTAGAGAGATTGTCTGGGACTAGAGTAATTGCTATTTACCGATGCAATCGAATGGTGGACAATAAGCAGGTCCCAACAGAATCGGTGATTGCAACTTTTGCTGGAACTTCCTGCCCATCAGAACTAACGGTGTGGCCTCTTGTGTTCAGAGTTGAACCCATGGCATCGCGTCCGCTTCAATGCCTTAATTGCTGGCGGTACGGCCATAGTATGGCAGGGTGTAAGTCTAGACAACGTTGTTGCGGATGTGGGGAGGAACACGCTCAAAGTGATTGTAGTACCCAAGAAGAGCGATGCTGTCTCTGTGGTGGAAATCATCCAGCCGATTATTCTAACTGTTCTGTTAGGGCTCAAGAATTACAAGTGATTGAAATAATAGACCGACAATGCTACTCTAGGATGGAGGCCATAAACATTGTGAAAGAAAGGGCATCTGGCTATGCGGGGATTATAGGCACACAAAATCTTACCACGGACCTATCACTTACTGCAACTATAGAGGCCGCTGTGGAAAAGGCAGTTACAAAAGCTATGCAACGGTTGGCAATGAGCCTGGGTGAATGTATCTCACAGGCCCTCTCTAGTCATTTGTCTCATTTGATGCAAGCTACCTGCCCAACTCCTGTGACAACGCAAACAGTTGATCCTGAGCACCAAGCTAGTCATAAAAGCTCAGATACCAATACTTCCAATGATGATATTGAACCTTCGACTTCCTCTTCCACGGGCCCTACAACTGGTAATCTGATTAACACAGATTTGGATATGACAGAGGTGTAACAAAATATTCGAGCATATAAAAGAGCCATGACTTCTATCAATGAAGACTCTTCCCCCGGTCCTCACTGAAAAGCTAAGAAGTCAGCCCAGTGCTGTGCTAAAGCAAAGCATTCTATAGAAGGCAGTTTCGGCTGCTGCACTTTCCAAAACATAGGATCGCTAAAAGTGCTTCAGTGGAACTATCGCTCTTTATACTCTGCTTCAGTAGATTTATCTTGTCTAACTTCTCAACTTAATCCTGATTTAATTATGTTACAAGAAACGTGGCTAAATCCTGCGACACCTTTTTAAATAAAATTCTACAGATCATTTCGTTTAGACCGTCCTACAGGAGGTGGCGGATTAATTACATTCATTTCATTTAAAATTTGCCATAAGGCTAAAATTTCATTTCAAGTTTCTACTCCAGAGTGTGAAATCCTATAGTCGGGTACAACTTTAGAAGACAGGAGGAGGTACCGCCCAGTTGACCGAAGCGCAGCAGCCAATTCCTCCGCGACTAAAGAAATAGTCCCGCTCAAAAAATTTTGACTGCTTCTAAAACGCGTATTTGTCGGTATAAATAAGATTTGTGTATCTTGACGAGTGGTTTAGTAAAACTATCATGATGGAAATGCTACCGCACATGCCGGATCGCGGGAGAAAAATAACTCCGTGCCTTCTACAACGCTGTGCGTCGTCTGCTACGGAGCAAGATCGACGGCACCGGGCGTAGCATTCGCTGGCCCGGTGCCGCATAAGATTGATATATACTATTTGTGTGTTTGAACAACGTTATTTTTTTAATGTGTTGGGCTCATTTTTAATTAATATTTTTTTCTTTTTTTTATCGCGGTTGCGAACCTGCGATCTCCTGAGTTCGCGCACGATCGCGCTCGGCATTCCGTGCCAGTTTTCCGCCATGGAGCCCAGCGAGGTGACATCGGATCGCGATTCTTTGTTGCCGAACGTGCCTTGTGTCGCCTCGATGACCACACCACCAAGGAGCCTCGGCAAGAACAAGAGCGGCCACATCCTGAACAGCGATTCACGCAACATGATCTTCCACTGCTACGCGTTTTGGCGTAACAGGCAGCCTGAACGCAGCGTGGAGGACACGAGCAAGTTTGTCGCCGACATGCTCGGTGTCAGCGAAATTACTGTGTTCAGGGTGAGGGAGGAAGTTAAAGCTTCGCATTTTTCGGGTGGCAAACTGACGACGCCCTCGCAAAAGCGCCCACGCAATGCGGAAAAGACGCAGCGCGAAGTTTGACAGCTTCACGTTGTGCGTGCTGAGGTCATGTGGGCACGATTTCTTTCGCCGCAACGAGATACCGACGGTCGAGAAGATAACTACCGAGTTTCCCATCACTAAGGCGGTGTACTGTGCGTCGCCTGCTTGCCGAGATCGGCTTCAAGCACGAAAAGAGAAGCTGCAACTCGCTGCTTATCGACCGGGATGACATCACCGATTGGCGGAATCGCTACCTCCGTGACGTGGAGCACTACCGGGCGAAAGGCCGAAAGATCTTCTACCTGGACGAGACATGGGTAGGGTCACCCACCGTCACCCTAACATGGGTGACGGCGGGACACACTCGGTCGATCGTGTGGACAGACACCGTGGTGCAGAAGCGCGGACGCCTGTTCGCTCGAGCAAATCGCCTGACGACGGGTCTAAAACAACCTTCTGGGAAAGGTCAGCGCCTGATCGTGACGCACATCGGCAGCGAGGATGGTTTCGTCGAAGGCTGCTTGGATGTATTCCGAGGCCAAAAGACAGGCGACTACCACGAAGAAATGGACGGCAATCGCTTTGATCCTTGAGGGCTGGTTCAATGACGTTCTGCAGAAGTTGCCAGCTGGTAGCGTCATTGTTTTAGACAATGCACCTTACCATAGCCGGCGAGAAGAGAAATTGCCGACGACCGCCTGGAAGAAGGAAAAGATACAGGAGTGGCTCACAAGCAAGAACATCACCTACGGTGAAATGATGATAAAGAAGCAGCTGCTTGAGCTGGTGGCATCTGTAAAGTCACGCTTTCTGAGCTACATCGTAGACAACACAGCTGTAAGGGCCGGTTGCATTGTACTCAGGCTCCCGCCGTATCACTGCGAATCGCATTGAGCTTGTGTGGGCCAAGGTCAAAAATGGCATCGCTGCGGACAACAGAGACTTCAAGCTGTCCATGGTTGACGTCATCTTGAGGGAGAAAATCAAACAGGTAACGGCGGAAGACTGGAGGAAGAGCATTCAGCATGTGATGGACTTGTGAGGCAAAGTTCAGACTTGACACGTCTGGGAGTGAGCACATTCAACCCATCATCATCCAGCTGGGTGAAGATGACACTGAAGAAAGCGACTCCGACTGCGAGCTGTCTGGCATTGAGCCACTCGACGAAGCATAAAGGCTTCTTATTAACAAAAGAGCAGCCCTTAGGGCTACCAAAATTTTGCCGGTGGGTTCGCAACAGCCAACCATCCATTCCGTGACCTCTCAAATAAATAAGCAGTTTCATTTATGGCATATTCCTTATAATAGAAGCTCAATTCTGATAAGCAACGTCCTGCACACATTGTGCTCGATTTAAGAAGTGGCATAGAAACACATTTAAATGCTGGCATATCTGAATTGAAACACTATTGTCAACCCTGATTATCGTTGGCGGGCTCAAAATGCTCATTCGGGCAGCCACCGTCGAGTTTGACGCGCCCCATAGTGAAATAGCAGTAGTCAGAGCACGCTTTATGGTTCTGTTAGAAGTCTACACTGGAAATCACAGTCATGTCATAGCGAGTGGTGGTGAAATAGCAGCAGACAACACGAAACTGACAGCCACTGTCAGCAGCTTGAATGCCAAAGCACATTCATGTGGTTGCATTGTTTATTTTGTTATCTGGCTCACACAAGTAATGCGAATAAGAGAACAAATATAAAACATCATTAGCTTAGTGAGGCCCAAAATGCTCATTCAGGAAGCCACCGTCGAGTTTGACGCGCCCCATAATGAAATAGCAGAAGTCAGAGCACGCTTTATGGTTCTGTTAGCAGTCTGCACTGGAAATCACAGTCATGTCATAGCGAGTGGTGGTGAAATAGCAGCAGACAACACGAAACTAACAGCCACTGTCAGCAGCTTGAATGCCAAAGCACATTCATGTGGTTGCATTGTTTATTTTGTTATCTGGCTCACACAAGTAATGCGAATAAGCGAACAAATATAAGACATCATTAGCTTAGTGAGGCCCAAAATGCTCATTCAGGCAGCCACCGTCGAGTTTGACGCGCCCCATAGTGAAATAGCAGAAGTCAGAGCACGCTTTATGGTTCTGTTAGCAGTCTGCACTGGAAATCACAGTCATGTCATAGCGAGTGGTCTTGAAATAGCAGCAGACAACACGAAACTAACAGCCACTGTCAGCAGCTTGAATGCCAAAGCACATTCATGTGGTTGCATTGTTTATTTTGTTATCTGGCTCACACAAGTAATGCGAATAAGCGAACAAATATAAGACATCATTAGCTTAGTGAGGTCCAAAATGCTCATTCAGGCAGCCACTGTCGAGTTTGACGCGCCTCATAGTGAAATAGCAGAAGTCAGAGCACGCTTTATGGTTCTGTTAGCATTCTGCACTGGAAATCACAGTCATGTCATAGCGAGTGGTGGTGAAATAGCAGCAGACAACACGAAACTGACAGCCACTGTCAGCAGCTTGAATGCCAAAGCACATTCATGTGGTTGCATTGTTTATTTTGTTATCTGGCTCACACAAGTAATGCGAATAAGAGAACAAATATAAGACATCATTAGCTCAGTGAGGCCCAAAAAGCTCATTCAGGCAGCCACCGTCGAGTTTGACGCGCCCCATAGTGAAATAGCAGTAGTCGGAGCACGCTTTATGGCTCCGTTAGCAGTCTGCACTGAAAATTGAAGTGTTGTCATAGCCAATTTTCAATTTATTAATCTGACTCTAGCAAGTAATGCGAGTGCAAGCACAATCATTAACGTGATTAACTTTGCTAGCATTTTTTGTCATATTTACGCACCGGAAAAATGCTCAGTGAAGTTGAACGAGTTTTAGTGAGTCACTTTGTTCATTACAAGCCGTAGGCAAAGTGACGGACAGATTCAGACAGTGATATTGGGTAAGTAATAAATCGTGAAAGTTACAAAAGCTCTCACAGCACTGCTTTGCTGGACTCCATTCACTAGAAAACTGCATTTGTAATGATGAAAGCGTCAAGACAAGAAATGATACCCCACTGCACAATGTTATATATGTGTACCACCACATGTGACGGGCAGCAAAACCATCTTTTTATTAAGACTGAATGCAACAACATAGCAAGGTGCTGTTTCACAATATGGCGCCTTTTCATGTGCACTTTTGGCAAGCTACCGTATGCACTGATGCATAAACACATTAACAGGGGTAAGAGACGAAGTAACTGTGCGAGCCACGTGATGCTTTTAACATTTTGTATCTGTCAATGTTTCTGTTGTCACAGCTGATAGAACTTTCTTTGGTGCAAGTTGGTTAATCATGTTGCGGCAACAGCACAAGAAGCAAGGTCAGAATAGTAGGAGAAAACAAAGCAAGGTGACAGACTGAGGAGGCAAGGTAGACAAGACAGAATGGCTTTAATGACATCGAAGAGGCCAGCCCTGCTATTCACAGGACTTGGCGCTTTGATTAAGACGAGTTAATGAAATTGTAAAGGAAGTCGTGGCTGCAGCATGCTTACAAGAAGAAATGCAAAAATAAAAGGATATAAAAATAGGAATAAATACATAAACGCACGGAAGAACTCACATATTCACCCACATGAACACAAACGCGAGCGCGAAAACTAAGATCTAAAATACAAAAAAGGGCAAAATAACAAATATACACAAACACACAAGAAAACACGCACACACATTTAACGCAGACACGAGTAGAACTATTAGGAGTCAGTTCACAAGCAGCTGTGCCTAATTTGTCGTACTTTTTTTTAATGTACATATTGGCTCTGTTGCCTTCACTGTCATAGGAATTAGCGACATATCACGACAAAGCGCAAAGCTGTGTTGTGGGAAAGCAAGTCGAGCGCTGACAGCACAACTTATGCGCGATTGTGTCACAGCAGGCTTTCTACAGCTGGCGCGTGCAGTGAGCGAAGAGTTCTAAGCCACACAGCGACGCGAATTCATGCCAAGCTCCCTTGCAACGGCACCAGTGTATCAGTCATAATTTTATATTAGCATTCAGGCTGACATTAAGGAAACAAACACTGCTTCCAAACGCCTGACCGTTAACAATTCAATGACATTCGCTCAAGCAGCGCGTGTTAGTCACTGATTGTTAGCATTGGTGGAAAGCAATCAATTGACGGTGCTACACAACACTCGAGCGACGCTGCTAGACGCTCGGCTATCTTATCACACTGCTGCCAACGATCGGTCGTTTGCACGCTGAGCTGGCAGCAACGAATCTTTGCGTTGGAGGTTGCTTTCACAAATCTTTTCTGTTGAGAAACTCGCAGGTTGGTTTCATCCGCGCACGCTTTTCTCATTTATCCTGATAATGGTTTTGCTCCATCACTTCACCACGTCGGACGAGAAAAGCAGGGGCACAGTACGCAAACACACCCGCCGCTTACACTAGGCACCAGACTTTGGGGAACTCTCGTCGTCGTAACTTCACTTAGGAGCAAAACAAAACACCACGGAACAAACACATACGATGTTTGTTTGCAGCGGTATGTCGCCGCGAGATCCTGTTTCCACACGAAGTGCAGCGCAGCGTCACCGATGTTCGCTGCAATCTTTCTTCGCCGGCTCACGGCTCAGAACAAACGCACGCGGCACAAATTGTGCATCGTAAGCTCACAATAATATTTCCGGCATGACAGACCACCACAAACAATTCTAATTCACTCTGACGAAGGGAGACGCACAGAGCTGACGCGACTCGGCCCAGTTCGAAGCGAGGGCGGCCATGTTAGGCATGTTCTCCGTCGGCGGGGACACCGGCCGTCCGGCTCATGACGTCACCTGAAGTGCGCGCCTATTGGTGCCAGCTCGTATGCATCCGCCTTTGAGGGGCAAGTGCCGCTGTCTTCTAAAGTTGTATCCGACTATAGCGATAGAGCTAGTTCTTCCTGGATGTTGTCCCTTCACCATAGTTAATGCATATTTTCCATCTGGCGTACAGGACATTAGCACACTGGATAGTGTTATTAACTCTGGTGTACGTGAAATTCTAATCGCAGGTGATTTCAATTCTCACCATATCTCATGGGGTTTAAAAACAGATTTGTGCGGCACCCGATTATGGAACTGGTCGTTGGACAATCGGCTAACGTGTGTTAATTCCGGATCTATTACGTTTGTGCGAGGTCGATCTTACTCTTCAATAGATCTTGCATTCTGTGGCCCGAGTCTTTCCGTAACTTCTTGGTCGACTATTGAATGTTCGACAAGCAGTGATCACCATCAAATAGTATTTGAAGTAGTCCGTCCTATAACATTTATGAGTGACCAGGTTCGAACTTTCATAAAATACGACATTTTTTAAAAAATGTTTACGAAATGTCCTTTCATCTCTGTCTGATGCGCCTACAGAACGAAAAACGACGATTATCTGTTCCGCTTTAGAAAGCTCTCGAAACAAGGCTCAATTTGAGATTAGATTGAATAAAAGAAATTCTTACAGCCCTTAGTGGAATTAATAATGCACCCGAGACTACAGAAAGAGAAAAGCTGCTTGGAAAAAATTATTACATAGCCAGAGTCCCCAAAATTGGAGTGACTATAAATTTTTCCGAGCAGTCTTTAAACATACAGTTTCTAAAGCCAAAGATGAATTCGACTGTAAGCATTTTGATTTCTTGTCTAACATTAAAAATAAGCGCGCATTGTTCCCTTTTCCCGGCAGTAGAAAAGTTCTTCCGCGTCAAATTAATATTGACTCTATATTCTTAAGTAGCAAAGAAATAAAATAATCACTAGAAGAAATCGCGAAGGGATTAGGGATTTGATTTTCTTCCCTATTGCCAAGTTGTTCTCGCTTACGAAGAGCATCAGATGATTTTACAGAAATCTCTATGTTGGAATTGGCTGAAATTGTGAAGCGGCTTCCAGATTCAGCTTACGGCGTGGATGGGGTAACATCTGCTATGGTCGGAATCTTATTTAAGGAAGCTTCTGATGACCTTTTAGCTGTTGTAAATTACTCAATTCGGTTTTCATGGATTCCCAATCATCCCAATTCTTAAAAATCACGGGGAAGGATACACAATAGATAACATGAGACCAATTGCCATAACTTCAAATTTGGTTAAATTAATTGAAAGAATTCTATATGCCCGTATGACTAAATTTATACAGAACAAAGACTTGCTTAGCCCCTGCCAAATTGGATTGCGACCATCATGCTCCATTTGGCATGCTCACGTGGACTTAGAAAGTAGAATAAAATAAGCACAGCGACAGAGGAAAATGGGTGCTCTCGTGACATTAGACATTTCCAAAGCATACGACAGCGTAGAACACTTAATCGTATTAGATATATTGCGAAAACTAGAGATTCCAAAGTATTTTTCAATGTACAAACATACGTATACGCAGATGACATTGCTTTCTTCGCATCAGACAGTGATATCCACTCTCTATATTATCGACTACAGAACTACCTCTACGCCATAGAAACCTGGTTAAACAAAATTCGCCTTTCAGGTAAGGTTAGTAAATGCTCGATATTGGTTTTCCCTCTTAACAATCCCGTTATCATATCGCTATCCTGTCGCCTCGAGACTATACCTCAAGTGGAGTCTGTGAAATATTTAGGTGTAGTATATGACGTTTCTCTCAGCTGGCTCAGCCATATTGACCATATAGTTAAAAAAGGAGTGAGAGGCGTTGGTATGCTACGTAAGCTGTGCAACAGTGTGTCCGGAATGCGGAGAGATCCACTTTTAATGATATATAAAATGAATGTGCGGCCCATTTTAGAATTTGGATGTGTATTATTTTCTGGTGCACCAGCCTATAAATTACGTCCCCTTGCTCTGCTTGAGCGGGAAACCCTACGACTGTGTTGTGGATTACCGAAATGTGTTGCCAATAACATACTACACCAAGAAGTCAGGTTGCCCTCAATATAGTGTAGATTTCGTTTACTGACGGTGCAAACAGTCATAAAATTGTATGAATCCCCTATTACAAGATTACAATACATATTCATTTCCCAGCCTGCAATATTCTTCGGAGTACACTGGCCTCGTTTTCATAAACCACAGGTGGTCTTCGTACAAACATTAATCAATACGTTAAATATACGTATCTGGGAGGTGCCGCCTAATTGTGATGTGCGAGAGAACCTACAAATCATATATGATGACATCTACCCAAACAACGCAAAACTTCTTTGTTATAATACATTAAACGGCCTACTACAATACCATTTATTCAGTTTATCTATAAGTACGGTCATTACGACAGATGCCCCACAGTGTGAAGAAAAATCTGGAATTGGCATTTTCTCTCCTGCTCTATATTGGTCATTCGCAATCAGGATTCCGGAGGTTCTTTTCCGTATTTCTGGCTGAATTTCTAGCTGTAGTTCTAGCCCTATGCAAACTAAATTCATCAATACCGGCGGTTCTAATAATAACAGATTCTTTATCTCGCTCACAGCATATATAGTGTCACTAACCTTTTGCATACATTTATTTTCTAGTACCTGCCCACATAGATTGAATTAGATTGCTTTGGCTGCCTGGACATAAAGGATTAGTCATGGACGAAATAGCTGGCAGTCTCGCGAGAGCGGCCCTGAGTGGCCCTGTATTACGATTACTTCCTACAATAGCTTACCTAACGACTACTAGATTCGAGAGATATTCAATTATTCAAGACTTTATGAACCCAGCTATAGCTAATTTCTCAGAATATCGACACATCCTATTCCTTTGTCCCAAAAATTCCTTTCACACCAGAAAAACCGAAGTCATCTTTACGCGATTACGTTGTCGAGTACCAATAATAAACTTCTATCGTCACAGGGCTGGTCTGGTGCCGTCCCCTCTGTGCCCATTGTGTGGAGAAGATGAAACAATAGATCATTTTTTCATATTCTGCCGCCGTTTTTCTTCTTTAAGGAAAAATATTCTAGAATCAAAGTTGACACAGCTTGGTTTAAGCTTTTTCTATTCTAAATATCATTTCTTTAGGAGCCTCCTCTCATGGAAAGTGCCACAGGGATATTTGCTCAGCCGTGGAGGAACTTATAAGTGCCGCAAAAAGATTTTCTTGAATTCTTGAATATCTTATTTTTGTTCATTTTCTCCAGTTAGCTTTACCGATTTTAGTATTAAAAATATTGCCTAATTCCATCCAAATCTCGGCCAATCCCCCGCAGTGGGTATGCGCCATCAGAAAGGCATACCATACCATACCAGAACAGCCGGCCCAGGAATGGGTGCTGTCTCTGTGCCTCTGCTATACAATATGTATATATATATACAGGGTGTCCATATACACGATGCGTATTACCCAGTTCCGTCCGCTTTCACACAGCGTCGTTCTCCATCTCCTCCAACGTCTCTACATCTGCCTCAGTGGTCCCGTTTGGCCAGACGACGTTCTCTTTTGCCCTACCGCCACTCTGCATCACCGCTTCACCCCATCCCAGCCTTGCTGATCAACGCTCAGAAAACTAAGGACTGCAATTTTGGAGGGAAAACTGCGTCCTGTCGAACATCGGAAATACCTCCTGGTCGCCCGGCCAATATGCTATCTGTAACTCTCGAAGGTGTTCCTGTGCAAGCTCTGTATTTCTGTATCTCTGTATTTTCTCTGGTGAAGAAAAAAGGTGGTTCCGTTCACTTTTGCGTTGATGATCGAGCACTCAATAAGATTACACGCAAAGATGTGTGTCCCATGCCTCGAATTGACGACGCCTTACCCCCGTATTCACAAATGCTCCTTTCCTTACACGTAAAGCCGGCCTTTCGTAAGGAGAACTTAAGTTAAAGTGTGAGAAAAGGTAAAGGAGCGCTTCAAAAACCCACCTTACCACATTTTAAGGGCACCTTACGAAAGGCGCCCTTATCCGAATAAGCGTGTGACATGGGAGCGAGGCTATGCACACTTTTACGCTTGAATCTTCTGTGCGTGTGCGTATAATTTATTTTTATGACAAGACGTTAATAAAACTGTGCTCCACCATTCCTACAAGCAAGCACACCCAACGTTAAACAGTCAGTTAGCCCGTTGTTGACTCAACCTTACTTTCAGCTGGCCACCATGCAGCGTAGCCGTCACAATAACAGGCTTGCTAAAATTTCACGTCGTGCCTTTTCTTGTGTTCGTTTGGTTTGTACCGTCCGCTCGCACGTTTTGTTATTTGTACTTTTTCTCTTTCCTTGCTCTTTATTTCTTAGCTGTGTTGCGCACTTTACTTAATATTAATTGATAGCCAAAAAAGGTGTAATGGACGGAAAAAAGAGGGTAAATTTTAGTGAAGAGGAACGAAGCGTGCTAATTAATCTCGTCAGTAAGTACCAAATGATCGTGGAGAACAAACGGACGGATGGAGTCTCCTTGGATAAAAAAAAGAAGACATGGAAGGAGATCACCGACGAATACAACTGCCGGCCCGATGTTCGATTTCGAACTGAGGCTCAACTGCGAAAATGCTGGGACAATTTAAAAGAAAAGTGGAGAAAAGGAAAGGCCGACGACATGAAGGAAGTGTTTACGACAGGTGAGCTCCTGCTCTCTCTCTGTTTTCGATGCTCGCTACTTTCGCTGATTCCTGTTTCAGTACATTTTGCTGATAATGCTGAGGCTCCTTGATGTATTGTGTTGCGGCTCAGCCGTGTCAGTTCTGTCGCCGTGCCGTTATAATTTGCTTCGGTGAAATATGACACATGCGATAGCTCGCATCTTGCGTCGAGGCCTTTTTTTTCCTTCTTCTTCTTAGGAAGTGCATGTTGCGCTCTCGAGCCGAAGCACGCACTTCTATAGCTTTCCTGCGTGGCCGTGATTTGACCTATGCGAAGTCGAGGCCGGCCTGGGCGCAAGCGCGCGTTTCCTGTAAACACGAGCTCGGGTCCAGACCAGCCTGTCGCCAAATTTGCTGCTGCCCGTAGACGGCGATGCGTTCCCTGCCATCCACGCAAAATATCGCAAAAGTAATGACTAAAGCATGTCACGCTCTTGATGCATAGCGCGACGGTAGCCGTCTGCACGTAATTCAGGAATGATTGGGGCATAACGCAAATTCGTGCTGTCTTTTCAGGAGGCGGCTGTGCACCAGCTAGCCAGCTTACGGACGAGTTGGAGCGAGTTGGGGCTGTCGCGTCGCACATGTCGACACGGGTGGAGAACCCCTTTGACAGCGACCGTGGGCGCCACGCAGCCACTCCCCGATCACAGAGCACCCCGAGTGTCGTCTCGTTGCTGCAGCCGATGCAGGTGGAGACGCTTGAACCGCCAAATGGTATGTACATTGCAAGGACAGCTTCTTTTTTTTTATTTGGGGGGGGGGAGGGGGAGTGGTTGACCGTAATGTGCTGGGCGAGCATAGATGTGCAAAGGAATTGTACCAACATCTCTCATCCAGAGAGGAAACCCTGTAAACACATGAAGCTTGCATAAGTCTCTTCCTGATACATGAAGCTATCACCAAACCCAGCAACTCCCAACTTTAAGCAATCTTGGCCATAGATTTGAAGAAAGCCTTCGACAACGTGACCCACGTTGCCATGCTTGTGGTGCTCTCTTCCACCAACTGTGGCACCAAGATATACAACTACATGCGAGTCTTTTTCCAACTCCGTACGTACATCCTCAAAATTGGCGATATGACACGTACCCACACCTGCAAAGGCGCATACCGCAAGGAGCCGTGCTCTCACCAACACTGTTCAACTTAGCAATGTGTCGCATACACATTGCTGCTCCTCATACCAGACATACATTACACACTATATGCCGACGACATAACCATACGGATCAACAAAGGCTCTCCGGGGAAAATAGAGGACACCATGCAACGCGCACGATAGATGCAGCCCAAGTGGCAGGTGCGAGCATTGGCTTGGCGGGCTCCCTGGAAAAGTTGGCGCTGCTTGTGCACACCACGCGCTGGAGACCCAACCCATCACTACACAACAAAGGACAATATTTTTCCACAAATGCATAATATCAAAGTACTGGGCCTACACATGCAGCGAGATGGAGTGGGTGCGGCCACTGTTCAGCACTTGCTAAGGCAACGTGAACAGGTCTTGAACATGGTGCTGTGCATTTCTGATCGCCACCGAGGGCTTCATGAGACAGACATGCTGCGGCTGCATGATGCCTTACTCTTGTATCACCTTCGCTATCACGCACCATACATTAACCTCACAAAGGCACACCACAACAAGCTCAACACCCTCATTCGCAAAGCCACCGAACTTGCAATGGGAGTGCCAACCAACACAAGTACAGAGCTGCTAGACAAGGAACCATAACACCCTAGAAAAGCTTATCAGGACAAACAAACACAGGCAGGAAATTAGACTGAACAGTACTACATCAGGCAGAATAATCCTGCAAACGCTGGGTTTCAAATTCAGTGACACCCCATTGTTTGCTACAAGCACGCTCGGCAAAAGTGCTCGAGCACTACTCGCAATAGCCCGCATATCAGGGTACATGGACCCCGAACGAAACAAAAAACGCAGAGAACAGCGCATCACGTACAATAGCAAGTACATTCAACGAGCCAACACATGTATGCTAATTCTGTACATCGGTGTACATACCTGTACACCGATGCTGCCATCAACAACATCGTTGCAGCCATAGCCATTACCGATCACCACTGCACAATCATTCACACGCAAACTATCAAAAAGACGGAACCATAGTGGGTGGAGCTTGCCACCATCATCAAGGCAATTGAATTCGCGTCAATCACCGCGAAGAAATGTATCATATTTACAGATTCGATGAAAGCGTGCTGCATAATTCAGAGGACAACTGCCCAAAGATTACTCTGAAGCAATCCACAAACACCTGCGCCTGCCCACTCTGGTGATCTAGATACCGGGGTACGCGGGAATGGACGACAATGGAGGGGCTAACCTGCTCGCCCGAGAAGCACTGCACTCGGCCCCCTCCATCCCATGCTCAGGTCAAACCTCTCACAAGGCTCCCACAATGCCCACACTAGCACCATACAGAGAAGACGGAGCACAATTTTCAATTCTCAGGCCAGACCTTACCAAAGGAAAGGGCACACTCATTAACCAAGCACAAACAAACACCCTGCATACACCAGCTAGAACACCTTTATATGGGGAGAAGTAACAGAGCCTCTGCCACATTGCGGGATCCATAGCAGTCGCCCAAATACTTCGCACATACTATGCATAGCTCGCACGCTTCTTTCTGCACGAACCACGAGAGCATCGACATGGATCTCGAAGACAACGAACACTTCACTGCTGTATCATGAAAGAAAAAAAAAGTACAAGGTGGCATATTTAGCACTGGTTAATGTATGCGAGTATTCATGTTTTCATTTCATGATATCTTGATTCTGTGCTGCATAGGCTTAAACACAGGCACAACTTTGTCAATTTTGATATTTTTTTGCTGCTCGAGCATTGTAACATCTTCCTTTGTGTTCATGCAGGGATCATATCTGCATGTTCAAGCTCGCGGTGTCGCACATGCTTTCATCGCAGTCTGTTTGTAGCAGACAAAATGAATTTGCAGGTTTACTGCTTACACTTAGCCGTACAAGTGGCTCACAACACTTGTATGCACGCTGTCCAAACATTTGATGTGTTGACAATGATTGCTCCCTCCTGGTAGCTTCTGTTCATTAGTGCACTGTGAAAATCATGAGGCGTGTACTTGAAATGCATATAATCCTTCCACTAGTATAGTGCATGTGCTATCTGCTCCGCACTGTGCAAGTCGCTGTGGAAGACAAAGCTGTGACTAGGCTGCAGGGCTTCATACATCAGGGCACCGAGCTCAAATTGGCAAATGGGTGCACTGTTGTTGACAGATTTGCCCTGTGCAACACAGTATTGATGCCACCAGCCAACCTTACCTATCAGGTAACTAGCAAAGGAGCCAGCATAAGGAAATCTCGGGAATGTACTCCCATTCCTGCAGTGTGTTAAGGATTTCAACAGGGGTAGCCAGTGAATTGCTTCAACTGGATTACCATTCTATGAGTAAAAAATACAAAAAGAGAAATAGATGGGCTGTAACGTGAAACATTTGTTGCATTTCATAAAGCACATACATATTCACCAATTCTGCACAGTCCTTGATACTGTGTACTAGACAAGGTACAGTGTCGCAAGTGCTTGTAGTTGCCCGCTGTAGTGCAAGCAAAATTTGTGTTCACGCAAAGTCAGTCTTCATGCATATGGTGATCACGAGTTATGTTCAAAGCTAACAATTATTGTTTTTGCAGATAGTATCTATGAGTGGGAAATCCCGGCAAGTCCCGGCGAAAGCAGCCAGGCAGTGTGCATGCAAGATGCACAAAATGGAGCAACCGCAGCTGAGGTCGAGCTGTCGGCAGAAGGGGGACCAGCTGCCTTGCAACCTGCTGTCCTGCAACTGGCTTCCCCATTACAGGCTGCCCCGCTGCAGACTACCCCTCAACACCCCGCTCCGGCACAACGCAGAATGCACACAAAGAAAGAAGCTGTTGAGGAAGAGCTCAGCGCCCGCCTTAGTGGTGTTGAAGAGGACAATAAGCGAAAGAGGAAGGAGCACCTTCTCAAAATGAAGCTTATGAGAACTCAGCATGCGCTTCACATGAAGCATGCAATAGAAATGCACGAACTTGATTGTGCAAGTAAGAAGGCTAAACTTGAGCTTCTCACGTTGAAAATAGCTGCTGTGAGAAAAGCCAGTAAGTAAAATGGTACAATTTCTTTATTTTCAATATGCATGCCCTGTTTTGCTCTGCCACATTTTAGGAAAAATATTGCTGAATAATGCGTGCTCGTGTTCTGAAGCCGCTCGCCGAGTCAACGGGCTGTGGTCCTTGAGCTTGTGAAGCTGGGGAAGGCTGCTGAACATTGCATGTGTCTGGAGGCAGTTCATCACTTGGACGGTTCCGGCCAAAGTTGTGCAGAGTTGCACATGCCGTGATGACAATGACAGAAGTTGTTGTTTCTATTTGTAGCTTCATATCAAGACATGGGAATCTTCTTTTCCAGATGCCGAAAGCTCTTTCGACGGTGTTCCTCGTCCGGACTTGTGACCTGTTATACCTGAATAAAGAAATGTTGCATATTTTCATGTATTGCTGTATATTATTGTGACCAGGCATACACACCTGTACTCTGGGCTGTCTTTGCCTCCAGGATCTTTTAGCGGCGTCATCAGGTATGGCCGGCAGGCATACCCCATGTCGCCGAGGAGTACGCCAGGTACATCTCCTTCCTCATAACGTACTCTCGCGTTACTGTTGTCGAAAATCCTGCTGTCGTGTGTGGAGCCCGGCCAGCTTGCAACTAAATCGAAAAATTGAAGTTCAGGTCCTGTGATTGCCTGCAAACATGCCAAAAAAGAATGAACATGAATTTTTTGCAGCTGCTGTAACCTGCAGATTTTTCAAGCTGTTTACATGCAGTCTAGTAGCAATGTCCCTATTATAATAGCGGTCAAGTGCCTCTTAAATCTTGTACTTCAACGTTAGTGGATGAAAATAATTTTCTATCGGAGAAAGTGAAGCAGACATTGAGCTTCATGCAGCTCGCAACGTCACGCACTTGTATTCCCTGCTGCGTTCATTATCGTTGCAATGAGGCCGACGCAGGTTAAAAAAGCGAGACTACGGTAACCACTCTACTGTTCAGCAAATGCAGCGCGAGTGTCTGGCTGAGTAAATGGGGAAAATAGAACAGACAGAGACATGTATTCACCGCAACTCTCGAGTGAACAGGAAAAAAAAACGCGACAGACATTCTCGCCTTTGCCTCGTCGTGTGTTTTTTTTTTCCGTTTAATCAACCAGGGTTACGCTGAAAACAAGCCAAGATCATGCCGCAAAAACTCGCCCAATCCGCTATGCGTCTAATAACTAAGCTATTTGAAGGAGTGCATATTTCTGCTACAAAAAAGTGCGGTTTTTTTCACGTCTCTGTACGCATTCTGACGCTTATGAACATAATTTAACTTACCTGCACATTGAATGAGAAGTATCCCTTCCTGTTGCGGAATACCTCGGCGTCGTCTCCTCCTGGACTTTTGATACGCACGTGGGTGCAATCAATGCAACCAGTCACCCTGGGAAACTTTCCCTTGATATAAAACTGGTGCATGACCTCATGCATTTTCCCCGCGTCGGGGAACTTCACAAGCGTACACAAAATCGGTTCACAAACGGTTCACAAAATCGACGAACTCGCTGAAGCTGTCGTCGTAGCACGCCGCCATGTTGGATTGGATAAGGAGCCGTTAAGCTACCTCAGATGCTGCCTTAAGGAGGCGCCCTCTTCGTGACCTTAAAGTTGGGCTAAAGGGAGCCGCTAAGTGAAAGGTCTGTTTTTGAAACGCGGTAAGGAGCCGATAAGGTAAGGAACGCTAAAGATAAGGGTTAGGTTGGTTTGTGAATACGGCGGTTAGACACACTGCAAGGAGCGGAATATTTTTCCTGCCTTGATCTGCGATCAGGATATTGGCAGATTCCCATGAACGAGGCTGACAAAGAGAAAACCGCTTTCGCCACGCAGGACAGACTTTATGAATTTAATGAAATGCCATTTGGCCTCTACAACGCTCCAGACACGTTTGAGCGTGTGATTGTCGTGGCCTAAAATGGAAGACCTGCCTCTGTTATCTTGATGACATCATTATTTTTTCTTCTAGCTTCAGCCAACACCTGCAGAGATTAGACGAAGTCCTCCAATGCCTTTCAAATGCTGGTTTCCACATTAATACTAAAAAGTATACATTCGCCAGCAGAAGCCTGAAAGTCCTGGGTCACGTTGTTTCAAAAGATGGCATCCAACCAGACCCTGAGAAGATTGCTGCTGTGCTTCAATTTCCTTGCCCATCGACTCAAAAAACATTGCGCAGCTTTCTCGGCCTGGCATCTTACTTTAGCCGTTTTATACGTAATTTTGCTAGAATAGCAGCTCCTCTACATACGCTACTGGTCACCGGCGCCTCTTTCACATGGTCCGAAGACTGTCAGTCGGCATTTCAAGCCCTTAAGAAACAGCTCACTTCAGGACCGGTGCTTCGCCACTTTAAAGATAGAGCGCCCACTATACTCCACACTCACGCAAGTGCACAAAGCATCGGAGTGGTGCTCCTGCAATGGGGTCCCGCATCTAAAGAGCAGGTTGTGGCTTATGCCAACGCGACCCTCTAGCCATCTGAATGGGAGGAGGAGGAAAGAGAAAAACAGAAGGCAGGAAGGTTAACCTGAATAACGTCCGGTTGGCTACCCTACACCGGGGGAATGGGAAAGGGGAACACAAAGATGACAGGGAGAGAGAGAGGAGGGAATGAAGGAAGGAAATTAGCGGTGAGTTCACTGAGGCGTGTGGTATTGCACCAATAGTCACAGACGTTGACAGAAGCCCGTCGTCCTCAAGAAGCGCAAAAGTGCCTTCACCGCTTTATGGGCCGACGAGCGATGGGGCGGTGTTGTCCAGTTTTTTTAGCGCGTTGGCAAGTTCTTGTCTTTCTGAGGCATATCGTGGACGGTGGAGCAACAGGTGGTCGATAGTTTCGTCGGTGCCGCAGACCTCACATGCAGCATTGTCGGTCACTCCAATTAATGTACAGTATGCCTTTGTGAAGGTAACTCCTAACCAAAGGTCACAGAAGTGAAGCTTCACGTTGAGGAAGTGCGAATGGAGGTCGGAGTTGCAGTGAGGGGTTTAATCGATGCAGTCGTGTGAGTCTTAAGTTTGGCGAGTTCCACTCGGCCAGTGAGAGACTGCGTGCCAGGTGTCGAAGCTGCCTTGGGGCGTCTGTCCTCGAAAGCGGAATTGGAACGCTGCGCTCTTCTTGGTGTGATGTGCGAGCAGCGTTATCTGCGGAATCATTGCCACTGATTCCACAATGATCAGGTACCCATTGAAATACAACCTCGGGGCCTTTTTGTTGGACGTGATGGTGAAGTTTCATGGCTTCGTTTATCAGCTGTTTATGATACCCGCGTCGGAGAACTGACTGCGTGCAATGGAATGCCGGTTTTGAGTCAGAAACACAGTTCGTTTTGTAGGTTTTTCAGAATCAAATAATTCCAGTGCATGACGCAGAGCTATTAGTTCGGCAGCCGTTGAGCTCGAGACATGCGATGTCTTGAACCGCAGTGTTATTTCCATGCGTTGGTATAACCACGGCACCACCAGAACTGGACGACGCAGTCGATCCATTGGTATAGATGTGCACGTAGTTGCTGTGCTTTTCATGCAAGAGTAGTAAGCTCAGTTGTTTTAGAGCAGGGGCCGGCAGACCTGACCTTTTGTAGTCCTGGAATCGTTATATGTACTTGTGGACGGCTCAAACACCACGGAGGAAAAACTGGCTCAGCTTAGGTGCTTTTGTGAGAAGCCATGGCAGTTTTCTATGCTCCATTTAGCAGCAGTATTGCATTAGTTTTTATAAAAAAACCATGGTTGCTTTCTTTGCACGAATATACAGCCGTACAGCAGGTGTTTTCAGAGAATTCATGGTAGTTACTTATTATTTCCTTGAACACTAGTAATGTTTGAGTTTTTTTAGTTGATTGGGACATCTTCATTGTACTACTTTCGAGAGCACAGAAGATGACACCGGGCAGTTTGTTAACACTTTTCGGGAGCTTTTCTCTCTGAAGGAAGTACGCGTACTTACAGACACATTTGGGTTTATTGTTTTACTTCTTTCGAGAGCTCTAATGGGTACCTTTGGCAATTTTTAGCATCTTTAGGCAGCAATATTTCCTTTATTTGGGAATACTGATCTACACCTCATTGTTTTTCCTGCTTTAATATAAATTTTCATAAATTATTTCAATGTCTTGCATGATGCTTTGCAAAATACCAATCATAACTGGTTGACGCCATTCATACTATAGTAGCTCGTGCATTTCAATACTATACATGACAATGACTTCCGACTGCATGTAGTCCACACGGCTGTCACAAATTGCTGGCCGCCGCAATCCCGCCACGTCGAACAAGCTCGAGACGCAAGACGCAAGCAAAGCATGCTATCCGTATGCATGGCAACATCTCCATAATATAAATGCAATCTTATGTGTCAAATCACTGCGAACACGAGAAAGATCCGTGAGCGTTCCTCACTTCGTCGCAACGAGTCATCAGGCACGATGTAAGGTCGATTCTGTTGTGACGGCCAGCTGTTATGGCGAGCTCCTGATAACACATGATCAGATATTTCGAACGTGTAAAATGTATTACGATCGCTCCCCTTAGCCTTGATTGTCCTGCTTCAATCTTG
Source organism: Dermacentor silvarum (assembly GCF_013339745.2). NCBI lineage: Eukaryota > Metazoa > Arthropoda > Arachnida > Ixodida > Ixodidae > Dermacentor > Dermacentor silvarum. Next base: position 81,027,159 of record NC_051160.1, read on the forward strand.
GCAAAAACTCGAACGGCTGTACCAAAACGCTGGGGCAATGGATAAATGGCTGACGCAACCGACAGTTATTTGTTTCGCCAGCGTCGAAGTCCGGACTACTTGGGTGTGCGCATCCGCATCATAGGGATGGAATTTCGCAGCGCGGAGGTGCGGCACGGTAACTCCGAGCGCAGAAATAGCACGTATAGGCTGGATGCGATATTTTGTATGCTGCTTGAAAAAATAAGGTTCTGGTATTACCTTAAGCGACAAATCGGAAGCTGTATCACCACCAAAACATTTGCAGTGTCACGGGCTACGTGTGCTAGCATGAGTTGTGCGCTATATTTGCATAGTGTGATAATAGGACTGTACAGTAGACCGTTGTGAAGAAGAGAAAAACGCTACATATGGTATATCTAACATTTTATTGTTTTTCCGAGGCCGAAAAAAGCATAGCTCCCAGCAATTTCTGGTGTCAGATAGCATATAGTAATGACGTCCATAGCATATCCACTGGTTAAAACTGATCGGCTCTTCCTAACCTTGTTTGTCTACAGAGCACACTATATGGGACTTTATAGCGCGAACGTTATCCGTATGTCCTGCGGACATCCGCGAATGCTCTATCTGGGACGGCAGCCTTAGTACCTTATGCGGATGTCCAGCGGATATGCGTGAACGTCCTGTGCTGGACGTGGACCTCCGGACCTTATCTCGTTCTCCGTCGGATATTGGTGGACCGTTAGGTTGATAGAGTTCAAAATGTTGCGTGTCGCTGAAAATCGCGCTTATATGCCTTTGATATTGGTGTAGGATTGGTATTACGCCACAATATAATGCACGAATTATTGACGCAAGTAAAACTTTATTTTCTGTTGATTACAATACCTGGATAACCCACTTGCTTTTAAGTATTATTAATGTTGACCAGTTATTTTCTTCATTAGTTCGTAATTTGACGAATGGCTACGATTAATGAGATGTATATTACTGCACTTTCCCTGGAAGCGCTGGTTTTTGTCCTTCTTGCAGTACGTTTTCAGCGCTTCTTCGCAGCCTTTGTATTCTCCAGTTTTTTCGTACTGAGCCCTTAGTTTTTCTTCCCACACATGGAGTTCGTGCTCTGTTTTACCTGTTGTAAAAGAAGAAATAAAGGGTCAACCAGATAGTGACGCCAAATAAGACAAGGTTGACGTACACGGTGGTTTAAATGAATCGAATATTAAATGTTATGTTTTTCTAATTTGTCTGATTTTTAAGTTCACTATTAACTTATCCGGAAGTTCAATCACATTGTATTTCACGCGAAAATAATCTGCGCAGCCACGCATCCCTGTTCTGCATTCTGCCGCTCTAGGGCCTACCAACCCTGCTCGACGTGCTACTGGTCTTGTTGGTCAGGATAACATTAACGCGTTTGGGTGACACGTGCTTCGGGAGTTTGGGCCATCTTCTTGTCGTTGCTGGCGCGCGCTTTGGCGGGACCAGCTTCACGCGTTTAGGTACTCTCACTAACCCGTCGAGCAGGTGCCGCCTTTGCGCGCTTGCGTTTCCTCCATTCAATAGAGTGTTTTAGTTGAACGTCTTTACGGTCCGCTCCGCTCAGAGTTGCCCCGCTAAGCCACAGTGGAGCGACGGGTGATTTTCACGTTTTAGTTATGCGTGTAGCGTAGCGGAGCGGACCTTTTGTAGTTGCAGCGCCCTCTGGCCAAATTCACCGTAGTGAAACAAATAAAACAAACCGTCTTGTCACTTTCACAAAGTTATGCGAGTATATATAAGTGATTTGTTCATGAAGTATGTACAGACGGGTGCTTGTAATGCGTTTACCGGTCCATTTTATCGAGTGGAAGATGAAGCGTCAACTTGGTGAACGCCACGTGATAGCCAGCGAGTATTCATTTCGATTCCAATCGAATCCTTTGTGACGCCAATTCACTGGCGACGTTTTTGTTAGCAGTGCTGTTCACTTTACTTCCTTAAAGAATCAGTTGGAGGTGTAATACACAAGCTATTCGCGCTCGCACGACTAGTGCCTCGATGCAAGGTGCTTTGATGCACGTGCGAGAGAGGGCGCGTGCATCGACCACCATCGCTATAGCGAAAGACGGCAGCAACGCTCCGCGCTCCACTGAGGCAGCTTGTAAGCGGACCGTGTTTCTCGCTCCGCTAGCCCGCTTGCGGCTAAGCGGAGGGCGCACGCGCAATCGTGCTTCCACTCTGCTAAGCAGCTAAGCGGAGCGTAAAAACGCTAAACTAAAACTGTCTAATGTCGGCTGCTGTCTTGCGATGCGGTGGCTTTCTGCCGTTACGAACGCCCTACACTGTGAATTTCATGCCAGGGAGCTCTAGTTTCTCCGACCCAGCTGTATTTCCATCGCAATCATGGTTATTATCTATTGACATCTCCTTGGAAACGGGGGGTGGTGAAAATAGACAACAATACAACATGCATGCGACTACCTGCATACGCACAGTTCTTATCATATCACGTATCACTGTAACGTACTATCCACCAAGCAAAAAAAAAAAGCTCTCCAATCGCAAGTTTATTCAAACAGCTACACCCGGAACTGCATTCCGCTGTGCAAGGATATTGCCTGTGCACATTTCGAACCTTCGGCAGTGCTGCAAATGACCCATGAGATGAGTATAGCGTGCGTGAGCTCGATGGCGTAAGTGCCCGAAATCGGACATTTCGCGCCATCGGGCGTAGGGCGCGGTACTTAGGTTCGTTTAGGTTACACACGGCAGATGACGCAAACGACACAGGGAGTCGCATCCTTACCCAACTAAAAGGGGTTTACAGCTAAATACACTCCTTTTCTATATCCTTAGTTGCTGACTATTGCTGCATGTTTTTGGCATGCAAAGACATCACTTGATACCATTTTAATGTTACTGTGACATCTGCGAGTCCCTTAACCGACACTTTTTTTAGGAAGAGGTTTTCGAGATAGCAAGACAAATTTACAATATCGGGGATGCCCAACCGATCGGCATAGCTTCAAATACGCAATGTGCGTTATGAGTATATCAAAATTGATGCATTCTTTGTTTTGTTAGTTTGAAGTTTATTGAATACTTAGTGCAGATCCAAGGTATCTTTGTACAAAAGTACAAAAGTATTTAGTGCGACCTGCTTCCTAATTCTCGCCCATATTGTAGCTATTCGCGACTCCAAGTCATCGCTCGCCAGCTAGCGGCAGCGCGAGAACCAGGTTAGGTTTGAAGCGAAAGAGTGCTTCCTATCAGGTTTACTTTCGTTTAGCCAGGTGGTTTAATTAATTACAGTGATGTGCGCTTAAGCGTCCTTTGGTTTGTTAGTTTAGTTTAGTTTGCCCCATATTGAGTTACCAATGCTTTAAACGTCTAGAATATTCTCGCTAATCTACTTTGTCCGCAGGCACTGTAGCAGGAACGATAATTAGCCGGAAGGCCTGAAGTTGATCTTGACACATGTTATATGCCGGGACGCGAGATAGTGTTTATAGAGCATCCTTTTTGTTAGCGGTGGGGGCAGAAGTGCTGCTTTCCCACTCAGCGTGGTGATTTCTCAGTTTGTTCGCTCAGAAAAATTCAGTGGAAATTGCAAACAGCACTCGTTCCAGATTTGGAGCGTCGGCCTGCACACCACCGATGCTAGTTTGCTTTCCGACACAGCCGACATAGATAATTCTATTACAACTAGTTCAATTGGTTTCGAAACCATGCATTTACACCAGTAAGGGACATTGCTCAAAAGGAAACCCTCGCTAA
>NC_051160.1:81030999-81086597 GCF_013339745.2 Dermacentor silvarum
TAGTACGAAAATATATTACACAAGGAGAGCAAGTGCTCCCTGGCCCGTAGAGGGGCTCGAGTCCTCCTGCCCAGAATTTGAGAACTTGGACCGGGGAATGAGCCTCCTCATTGCCATGGGGAGAGCCGGCACGTGCTCGCGCCAAGAGGTCTATTGGGTGCCAGGGCTACCAGAAGCGTAGTACGCAAGCAGCCGTGGCGGATTATTTAGCCGTTGGCATAGTTGAGAATGGCAGATTTGGAGTCAGTGATAATTTTGGTGGCATATGTAGAGATGAAAGCAAGCGCGATGGCTGTCTCTTCTGCCTCGGTGGTGGTATGATGATGATGAGCTGGAGGTTAGAAGCTTTGCGTGTTTGTCGGCTACCAGCCGAGTCATGCGGGAGCTTGGTCCTCGCTGTACTGTTTGTGAGGGCCCGGCCCTTGCCATTCTGCCATTCCCATCTCGCTCAGGGTAAAACATTCACGGAGGGGTCTGCTGGAACGCGTTGTCGGCATTGCAATGCGGTGGAACGCGGTGTCGGCATTTCGGCCAGCCTCGCTGTGTCCTTGAGCTTGGCGCGGCCTAGTGCAATCCAAGGTTAACGGGTTTTTTGTACGCACCTCAAAATAATTTCGCTATGAAGCAAGGCTCCATTTGGGAGAATGTTGATAGCAGTTGTTGCACTGCGTTGACAGCAACGACCAGTCTCCATTAATAAAACTCTAAGCTACACGGCTGCCTGGCAATCAGGAGCAACTGATACTATTCACAAAACACTCCCTCGATGGCGCTATCCGCTTGCTGGTGACTGGTCCACGTGCGACGTCCATAAAGGAACGGGGTGCCCCTCCACATCACAACAGCCCTTTCATCGCTCATCTCGCTCACGAGGATCTCCCTGACCTACATACTGAGTGCAGTTTCTGTGATCTGAGTACGGGATCGCCTGGTGCATGGGAAATCCCACTCAGATTTGTCTTCACCGAAACTATAATTTCCCTATGCCATTCGGCACCTCGCAGGTTTAAATGTGAAGCTTGCTGGATGTAGGCGATTTAGCACTGCATCACCTGGCCCAAAGTGACGCTTTCCTACTTTACATTCCTAAGAGATATTAGGTGTGCGCTTGCTCTTCGTCCTTGCCTCGTCTGACGACTATCCTGTTTGTTATTTAAGCCTTCCTCTATCTGAGGCGCGCCCTTCACTAAAACTGGATCACCTACGAGCCACCGAAATGGCTTTGGAGTGACTTGTTCTAGTTTCACTGACGCTTCCGCTTGGTCCGCTGGCTTGTCTACTCGTGCAGATGTGTCCCTTGCCCTAAAACTTCCGCTATATGGCGGAAACAATTAGTTACTCTAACACCTGTGTACGAAGAGCACGAACTATGGTACAAGCGCAGTATATCCTGGCAATATGGCTGAGGAAGATCAGCTGATAGCGCTCAGGTTGCCTGCGTTCTAGACAATTGTGGCAGCATTGCGATGCATGTCTCATAAAAGCTTCCATTATTTTACGCTGCTCCTTCGCTTATGTCGCGTTCGATGTCCTGTAGGCTAACGTCAGAGAGTTTAAAGAGGCTGTCTGACCTGGTCGCGACAAAATCCCTGTCTGTTCTTTTTTTTTTGTTCTCGGGTGCTCTTAGGCGTTTTCGTGCCTTGCGCCGCATCAAGGTAACTGGACCTTCGGGGCTCCGAGTTGTGTAGCAATCTCGCGGTGTCGACCATTTACACTCTGCTCTACCGTAGAAGTGCCACCTATATTATATGCCGCACCTCTGATTCATCGCCTCAATTTGAGTGACCTTGAACTGCTGCTTTCCTAGGATAGTCATTCGGCTCTGACAGCCACCGCGTTCGCAAGAGGGAATTTCCAAGTTACAAGTTCACGGTTGCTGAACCCCTCCGCGTTATCTTTGCACGTTCTGCCGGAGCAGCAACATACTCCCTGTTATCACTCTGCAATCGCTCGTCGTGTATACCGAAAAAGGTATATTTTGTTAATGGGGGACGCATACACTACATCACATACTTGGCCCTGTAACATTCAGTAAATGCAAAACTAACTGCGTCACAGCGGTCGAGCTGCTTTTCGCTAAGTGCGTCAAAAAGCCGGGTGCGGCGACCGTGCCTCTAAAGTACCCAAAAAATGTAGGCAGCTTGCACTAGTGGTGCAAGGCTGGAGTAAGCAATGGATCTGGTGATCGGCCTAGCTTCTTCCAGGCTTTACTAGCCTGGCTAAGTTTTTGCTAGGAAATGCTAAGTGCTGCTAGGCACGGTATTCCGAATCGGCTCAACGCCGACGCGCAGATTCTGGATTGGCCGTGCGACGCGCTTCAAGATTCGGCTTCTTCTTCGGGGTCCGGATCAACTTTGGTCATTCATGTCAAGCTACATGTACTCGCCACAGAGTCAATGAGAGTTCGTCACCAGAGGCACCTGCTGCAGTCACGGACAGCGCGCGCAATCGGCGCGAAACGTTGGGAACGGGGAAACGCGGATGCGACGGCAGTAACTCTGCGCGTTGCCTCGTTCGTGCCGCTACAATTTCTCTCTCTCTCTCTCTCTCTCTATCGCTCTCATTTTCTCTTTCTCTCTCTTTCTCTCTGACGCTCTCATTTCTCTTTCTCTCTCCCGAGCATAGTGTGCGCCGCGCGCATGCTCTCTCTTCCCTCTCCTTAACGTTCCATGTGTCAGAGTGACAATGAAAGAAAAAGAGAAGAAAGAAAGAAGAAGAGAAAGCGATATCACGCCGCTGGATAACATGGCGATATGGTAAAAGATACAAAAGAGAAGTTTTCAAAAGAAAGAGGGAAGCGAGCGCGTGGAGCCACCATCTTGGGAAGGGCGCACGCAGAGAAGAACGTGGTGGCCGGGGCCCCAGCGTTCCAAGAGAAGACGGCTGGGAACGCTTTTCTGGGTCCCTGCCCTAGTACCTTGGCGATGCAGCGACGTCCCGCCCGAGTACCAGCTCAGCGAGCAGCTGACCGCCCTCCTCCGGAACTACCGCGGCCCGGATCTACCTGCCAGTACACGGTCAGCGTTCACGCCGCTGAACGTGAACGCGCGAAGGCTGGCTGCAGCCAGTCTGGGGAACTAAGCTGGGCAGGCGCGCACCAGGAGCTCCAGCCAGCACGAGTGCCGCTCTGCCGGTGTGCGACAGCCTCCTCAGCGACTGTGCCTTTGTCACGTCAGCCGTGACATCGGTGACACCGGACACCAGCAACGACGGACGACGACCATATTGCGACGACAGACCGCAGACCGGGTCACTCCGATATCCACCACGAAACAGAACCGGTCCTGTTAGCGCCCCGACGCTATCGTATAGACGATCGCCTCCAGAAGTTTCTTTAACGCGGTAGGGGGATCGTAACACGTAGTTAGGGAGGACGCATTCCGTGTGCAATGAGTGTTAGATTTTTAACGTTGTTGTTGCTGTTAAACCTCCTCATGAATGAATGTTGTGGCTGTGTGGCTCATTGCGTCCGTGTGTTCATTCCGCGTGCTCAAGCAAACGTACCAGGCGTTGACATACGCGTGACACATGTCAAGGCAACATGTGCACGACGCAGACAGGACGGCGAATAACACGTCGCTCCGCGGGGTGCGGTGCTAGGCAACGCGCGGTGACGTCATCGCCAGGAGCAGTTTTTGTTCGCCCTACGCGGCGCAATCAAGGGCTTAATTACAACCTCCCCTGTTCAAAAGGTGGCGAAATTTCTTTTTAGTAATGTTGGGCGTCAGAGAAAGCCCCACAAACTTGTCCTAGTAAATGCAGTACAAGCGAATCTAACGGAGCACCACGGCCGAGCTTCCAGTCAGGATTTGGCAATGCCTGCCGTATGCACTCCAGCCCAATTTTCTTCTACTGTAAATTTCCTTCTTCCTTTTTGTCGCTAGGTAACGCAAGAAAATTAAGTCGCAAAATATAACTTAATTTACACGCAAAACGTTTCATTTAGCGGGAAAGAATAAAAAATACAACAATGTTAACTTCATTTCACACTTGTCTTTCGATGCTGGCGGCAGTTATCAGCTCATGTGAATACTAGCGTGACGTATTTCCTGTTGCCAGGTATCCCCAAGTGTCCCCTATAGCGCGAAAGCACGTGTCTCTAATGAAAACAGGTACGCGCATTAGCTTTTGTGAGGGCGTGCTCTCGCATTCACGTGCAATTCGGACCACATACTCTACCGCCTACAAAAAGAGTCGAAATAGAGAAAGAACATTCGCTTAAATGAAAAAATTATGCGACTGAATGTGTACTTTGTTGCAAGGAGAATAATAAAGCTGTATTCGATTTTTTTTTTCTAAGCGTAATTTCATAGAGAACAGTGCCGGCCACTGACACATCTGTAGGGGTAGTACGCATATCTATCCGCAAAAAAACTGTGGGGTTCTGCGTTCCCAAATCACGATATGTTTATGAGGCACGCCGAAGTGGGGGACTCCGGATTAATGTTGACCCTCTGGGATTCCCTTGAACGTGCACCTAATCAAAACACAAGTTTTTTTTCGCATTTCGGCATCAACAAAATTCGCCCCCCCGCGGCTGGGACCGACCTTGCGGCCTTGAGCTCAGCCGCGCAGTAGCATAACCACTTGACTATAGGGTAGGGTCTTGTTAGGCATATAAGGTGACTCACTATATTTGTTCTGCCTTCTGCTAGCTGTCAAAGCTACCTACAGAGGCTTTTATTTTTATTTATTTATGCCTCACAATAACAAATGTCAAGGCTACTGCTAGGCTCAGCAAGATCCGGGACGGTGGACTAAGAAGCCTTCCCCTTTTAAATAAAAATTTACATAAGACGTTATCAATCCCAGCAAAATTATCTGCCGCGTCCCATAACCGATTTTAAAAATAAAAAATAAAGGGGTACCTCACTTAGCTTTCGCTACTGCCGTTTATATAAAATGATTATAGGATACCTAGCCTGCTGATCTGCGTTCTACTCGGACTTCCGTTCCACTGAAGAAAGGCTTTCAACTGGCAGTGCAGACAGAATGCGCCAGGTTGACTGGTCGCTGCAAAATTTGTGAACACTATTGCAACGTTTTGGTAACCAATCGTTGAGACAACATAATGAGAATAATGCTTCTGTTTGCAGAATCACCCTGGTATGCGAAATTGTCACCGGGAGAGAATCTTAAATAAGTGAGCATGCTTCCACGTCTGTGCTCATCGCCGATCGCCGGCTTCCTGCAAGTTGTTCCTCCCCACTCGGCGAAGGTGTTTCTCCGCACAAGAGCAGGGCAACACAGAGAGAGCACTTGTTGTAGTCTGGCCGCAAATATTCTTGGAATGTGGCTCCCCCACCTCAGAACAGGAGTGTTGTGTCTGTGCCATGGTTGACGCCAAGTAACTTGGTTACGGAAAGTAAGGGGGCTGCGCGTGCGGCATTTAGCATTGTGGTAGTCGAATACACTTGTTTTTTATGTGGTGGCGATGTAAGTATTCACATAAGTTGTAGATGCACGACGTGAAGGAGGAGACCGGGCACACCTCGAAATATATTCTATTTTAGTCGAGAAGACGGTATAGACGCTGAAGATATAACAATCTGGGCCCACCAAGGCAGTGACGGCCAAACAGAAAAAACAGTACAATCCGCCATTGAAATAGTCGAGACCTATCTCCAAGGCACGGAGCTTCGCTGCTCCCCTGGGAAGTCCGAACTCCTCCTCAACTGGCCTACTCTCCGTGGCCGCCATTCGAAACGTCCCACCGCTAAAAGCCAATACGAAGACATCGCGCTTCACCTCACGGATGGCAGCCCCATACCCCTTGTCACCAATATACGTGTGCTCGGCATGCTGATAGACGCGAACGGAGCGAATGACATGGCCCTCGCCAAAATCCTTAGCAATGCATCCAACACCATGACACTTTTCAAATGGGTCTCCAACCGCCGCGGGTATATGAAACAGGAGATTATCCTCAGATTAATCCAGTCATTCGTAATTTGCCGCATCCCTTTCGTTGCTGCGTATCTAAACTGGTACAAAGCTGAACAAACCAAACTCAATATCCTTCTACGCGGTATCTATAAACAAGCCCTCGGCCTCCCGGCTACACCAGCACTGACCTCCTCCTTCAACTAGGTGTCTATAGCACACTGGACGAGCTCATCGAGGCCCAACGTCGCTCTCAGGTGGAGACTCACTCTCACAGCGACGGGCCGCCACATCGTCACCTCGCTCGGTATCACCTACCACCATCAACACCGCCATAAGCACCAGATCCCCTCGACCATACGAGCCTGGATTCATGCCGACCTATCCCCAGAAATATGCACCCCGAATGCAACCGCACACGCCGCACAGCACGTGCCACGGCTCTCACCAAAGCCCTTGCTCACCATGATGGTATCAGGTTCGTCGACGCGGCCAAATATCCCCACGGTACCCGCTATGCAGCCGTCACCACGCGTGACGGCTCTCTCCACCATGCTATCAGCCTAGTAACCCCACACGCTGAGGAAGCTGAAGAAGTGGCCATCGCGCTAGCCACACTAGACCCACCACGCCATACCACCGTCTCTGACTCCCGCTCCGCCGTTATCAATTACATCATCGGCCTTATCTCACACCAAGCCTTGCGCATCTTGCAACAAGCACCCCGCTCAACCGACCATCAGGGGTGCTATGCAGGATGCGCCGAGTTTCTCGTTCGCACGAGTTTTACCCGAGTTTGGTATATCGCAGTCAGTGAACGGATATAGCAAGGAACCTGCAAAAACAGCAGGCAAAAAGAAATGTCGACATAATTCCGCGTATGACAACATGATCGCACCCTGCGCAGCACAGTGCTTCCGCGCTTCAAGCACAGAGGACTGCGCTACAAAAGGCGCCAGCGCCGCTCATTGTTATCAACGTATTATCGCAATTTAGCAATACCATCACTGTCCCGCTGTGTATCTGCACACTTGTCGTGAGCCGCTTGCCACGCCTTTCCCGGGTGCGTCAAGGGCGGGCCTCCTCTTTCGAGAATTATCTTTCTATCCTCCGTCGAATGCGAAAAGGGGCACATGCGGTGCATTCTTGCACCTACACTTTCCCTCAATCGAATACATTGAAACACAACAAATAAAATAACAAACATTTTATTTCTTAAAGTATCGGTTTTTCGTTTTGAATTCTATAAATTTGTCATGACAAACGGACATCGAATGAATGATTAAATTTTGCACTTTTTTGCCGCGAGTGGCGACAGTGAGGCGAAAGCTTACAGCAGATACATTCTAGACGAGGGAATTCATACGGTGAGCAGCCGCCAGGGGCGCTGCAGTGCTATTCTCGTTAAAATCGATACGATAATGACGCATAAAGTCAGTCATGACAATGATTTGTCCATTCCCTGTCTATTAGGGGAATGGCAACGACGCTCTGCGGCATGGCTGTTCACCGAAGGTGCTTTCACTGAGGCAGCTATTAAGGCAGCCGCTTTACCAACTGAAACGACACTCTAGCCATAGAGACGGGGGCAACGGCTGTCGCTGCAAAATTGCTGTGCGGTATTTCAGGGTCCGTAGTGACGCAGCACTATGAAAATGCACCAGCTTATCTGCATGCGCGAAGTCTCCGCGTTGCATTGCCAAGAGCGTGCTGCCAGCGACAGAATTTATCGCTTGTCACCGCTTGCCCAGTGAAGGTGCCTCCGTGCGCATGTACGCAGAATTTGAGTGTGTTGTTCACTCCAATGTGCTTGCCGATTGCCTCTGCTGCTGAGCTAACAGCGATCGCAGATGGATACCGTAACGACAGCGCAGCAATCGCATTTTGGCGGGTGAGGGCTCTTGTGTGTAGTTAGGAAATTAGACTTCAAACGCAGGAAGGTGTTGCAATTGTTTTGTGTGCCGTGCTTGTGATGAAGAAATGCCATCGCACTGGATGTGTTTTCGCTGACCGCTAACCCTGTTTGCGACACTGCGGCTCCGATACATCACTTATGACAGAGCAGCCATCGAAAATGACAGCTGCGATACGTTGTCCTTGGAAAACACTACGCACTGCTCAGGATCGTCGTCCACCGCGGCGCATCGACGCCTTGCAAGCAGCTACAGTGACCTGCCGATAATTATTTGCTGTGCGCTACGTCACCACAATGCAGGCAATGAACCTTGTTGTGGGGCCATCACAGCCCAAGAAGATATATGCAATAAGCCAGCGAAAGTCGACGCTTTGTTTTTTATAGTGGTGCTCAGTACATCACAGATGACAATGCGTTGTGCGTGTTTTATTTCGCCGGTCAAGATTGTTAATGCCTCTCAGTTCCGCACCACGTTGCTGCTGCCGAAAAATAAGTTGGGCGTGGCCCAACCATGGTGGGCGCGCACAAGAGTTGCATGCCTCGCGCGGGGCGTGACCTATGGTTTTGATTGACAGGCGAACTCGTGCTAAACTAGTACATCGCGAAACCCCCCTCGAGTTGAACTCGTGAACATGGCGGTGGCAGCAGTAGCCTGCGTCATCGCATCCAGCAGCAGTAAGCGTCAATATGACCGTCTGGACCCAATCACCTACATGACCGACGTAGAGTTTCGCGTCATTTTTGCCTTTCCAAAACGTTTTGTCAGTGCGCTGGGAGTGTGAGGAGTTAGGCGAAGGCCGTCGTCTGCGGAGACAGCATGGCGGGCAAATTATGCTTTCCGAGCACAGAGTGGTGTGACTAGACTGCAGAGGAAAAGTTCGTGCGATCGCTTCGGCTCTCCTATTTCAAGCGCTGCTCGTCCACCGCGCCCCCGCCCCAGGCCAGGTCACGCGTCGTCATCGGAGTACTGGGGCGCTTGCGAGCACCTGGGCCGGGATTTTGTAGCGATGCCTTTCCGGTAATAATGCCTTTTTGAGCTTATCGCGCTTTGTCAGTGGTCAGAGCGACTGCCCGCTCGCGTTATCAACGGGATCAGCCTGCCGTGAGCGGTGGATGATAGTATATAATCAGTCATAAGGCATCGATACAAAATCACGGCCCTGGGTTTCAACCCGGACCAACCAACCTGCGCAGGTGAAGTGGTCACATTATATTGGAAGGCTCAGAATGGACGCCGGGCTGCCTTCCGGTGCAACAGCTGCCGAAATCAGTTTTCGCAGTCACAGGGTACCGCTGCACTGCAGGGGCAGAGAGGTTGAAGGAAGTTGCTTCGCCAAGACGGGCAGCCTCGGCCGTCCCAACGACCACCTCTCCAGGCGGCAAATGATTTGGCTCACGTACTGCGTGAGCCAAAGCGTAGACATATGCCTGTTGAAGGAGATGACCGGCAACTTGTTTCCTCTATCGGAGCACGCCTTCACCGACTGGAGGAACTACCGCCGTAAGTTCGCGAGAGACGAGCTGCTGGCGCAACCTCCACTCGATGGCCCCGGGTAGATAGCGCAAATTGACGAGTGCCTGCTTCGCGGCGAGCAAAAGCACAATCGAGACCGCCTAATGTCGGGCGACAACTTTCCGCCGAGCAGTCAAAATTACGACGGTGTTAAAGATGGTAGCCCATGGGTGTTCGGCATGTCTTGCGCGACCAGAGGGGTGCTGCGACATTGAAAGTCGACCGACGAAAGGCGGCGACGCTAGGCGCCATTATTGCAGCCAATGTTCAACCGGGGACCATTATTCATAGTGACGAATTGGCAGCATACAAATATATCCTAAATTTAGTGGATACTAACGGGGCTATGCGTCAATCTGCATTGTGAAATAGTCAACCACAGCGTGAACTTTGTGGACCCCATCACGGGCGTTCACACGCAAAAAAATAGAAAGTTATTGTCAACAAGTGAAACGCCACCTCGTCAGCGATGAGTACAGGGTAACTGCACCGATGCTGGAGTCCCACCTGGGATGGATGTGGTGGCACTCAACGGCCACGTGCGCTGCAAAGACCCTCTCTTGCGTTTGTTAGAAACCACGGATCACTCGGGCTACCCAGTATAAAGAGTCCTTCTTGCGGCTGATAGAAGCCATCGATCGACGCTTCCCAGTGTGAAGGTGCATCACAAAGCAAAAGAAAATAAAGCGTAGTTTTCTAACCCTTGTATGAGTACACGGTAAGGCGCTACCTGATGCTCACTTCGTCTCGCAGCTGGGGCACCTGGGGTGCCCCTACGCGCGCGCGAGGCACCCTACTCGCAGCCTTTCTTGAGCGGGAGCAACGAGCGATCTGTTAAAAGCCCAGTGTGAAAACCAGCCGCACACCAATCTCTGCTCGGAAATGGGAGCGCAAGCACGTAGCGAGCCACACCAATCCAATCCAGAGGAAAGAGAAAGACCAACGAGCGATCTGTTGAAACCCCAGTGAGAAAAGCAAGCGCACACCTATCGGTGCTCGGAAATGCTAGCGCAAGTACGTAGCGAGCCACGCCTCCAATCCAGACGAAAAAAGAGGAGGGTGAGCGTACCCTCGTAGTATAACGCGAAACGTATTAAACTACAAAATAGTCTAATACACATTCAGTGTACATCTTTTAAACTTTAAAATGCTTATAACTCACACAAATGTGACTAATATTATTGTACTAAATGCATTTATTTTGTAACTTGCTTGTGCCTGTAATGCACTCAGTGGAATGACAAACAAGTGAAAGAATGCACGACCATGCACCGACCGTAGGATCACGTGAGCCCCAGTGTGTCGACAGCCCATATGGCAACGCCCAAGAGATGATAGCCACCCAGAGTGAATCTAGATAAACCAATGAAACTGGAGGCGTGCCGACGGACAAACTTTGTCTTGTTACCATTTGTTCTTTCATCTTGGGGTGTCGCTATAGCTCGTCAAGATCCCGAGTTTCGCCAAACTCTTCGCATCCTGCATAGCACCCCTGGTTACACTCGTCTGGTACCCAGATCATGTAGGCACCATCCACCCGCACCTCCCCAACCTCAACGAGGTTACCCACTCCCTAGCGCGAGGGCTCGTCAACCGTGCAGGAGACGGGGAGGCTGCGTCCACGGGTAAAAATCGCCTGACATGCTACAATGATCTTGTGAAATCCTTCTACTTAGAGCGTATAACTTTCCCCGGCCCACACAACAAGCTATCCCGAGCGCAGGCTACAACTTTTTGCATACTACAAACCAATACCTGCCCCTCGTTACACCGTTCCCGCAAGATCTACCCATACATTTACCCCAATTCCGTGTGCCATATCTGCAAGACACAGCCAGCCATGCCACACATGCTTTGGGACTGTACACAACCATACCCCGATACTAAGCCCACGACTTTCTCGTCGAGATGGCACGTTGCCCCGCGTAGCTCCAACCTCGACGACCAACTCTGGGCGACCCAGCAAGCCTACGAGGCGGCGAATAGGCAACACCTTGACGTCCCCGCGTGGGAGCCCTAGGCCTAGCCAGCACATCTTGCTGGTTTCATAAAGTATATTCAGTCAGTCAGAAAACCGAGGCATGGCCAGAGAAAGATGTGCTCCAGAGGCGAGCTATCGGCTATTTAAAGGGTCAGTCTGACCTCGCGGTGCACCAGCATTGTTGTGGTACACGGTTTCTTTCGGCTTTAGCCCTTTTGTTCGGTGATTTCTGGTTTGCCCGGGGCCATCTAATAAAAATTCTTCTCAGAACTAGAAGTGGCTATTGGTGAGATCATCTTACACTTCGGATGTAACCAGGGCAATTTAGGTCCGGCATGAAAGTGAGCCCTGTCGAACGCATCCGCACCACCAATCAAATCTCGGCGCTCACGATCACGCCACAACGCCGCAGCAGTCGAACCCCAGCGCCTGCTCTCTTTCACATGCGGCGGGAATCGGCTACGCCAGTTCTCGCCGGTAGCTGAGGAAATTGCGGGAATATCCTCCATTTACGAAGCACCGCCCCCCTTCTCTATATAGTTCCCGCAATAAAATGATCTAAAGCTGGTAAACCTATTGAAAAGACATCTAGAATGAATGCATAAAAATTACATATGTTCGTTTGTAATCAAACATGTACTTTCGTTCTAATAGATAACTTTTCCTATCCGACTTTCCTAAAACTTAGTAAACGTCCAAATCAATTTACTTACAGTTAAGTAATTGAATGCTTGTGTGCGTTACAAAAGTGCACCATTTCTTCCTTAGGGATTGGAAGGCGGAATTACGAAATGAGGTTAGCAAGCATTACTTCTGCATATCGTCAGATCACGCTATGTGAGAATTCCTGAACTTTGCATCCTAATGATGTAGGGGAATTCATAAGTGTCCCGAATGTGAGTAAACCACCATTAAGGAAACTACTTGTAAATTGCTGAAAATTTCTGTTTACAGATCTCAAAGAGCTTATTCTGGGCAAGCGCGAATAGAAAATGGAAAGGAAATCATGGAAGTCCCCACTACTGATACGAATGGGATATCAGGTACCGTACCTATTAGATAAATCGCTTATGTAGGCATTGAACGCACAAATATTACAATCGCGCGCCTCCGCGAAATTGACATTCAGTCTTGAAACTCTTAGAACATTTTAGGGCAACCAACATCAGTCTATCTCAGGCCCGTAGCCAGAGGGGGAGGGGAAGCTAGCCCCCCCCCCCCCCCCCCCCTGAAATCTCGATCTCGCCATGCTTTGCCGAAAATAATTCCAGCAAAATAGGTGCTTTCCTCAAATAGTCAAGGCCTTCAGTAAGTGCCCCCCCTCCCCCTCGAATGAAATTCCTGGCTACGGGCCTAGTATATCTACATCCGCTACACTACTTATCTGCTCTGATCGCTATTTCAAAACAAATGTTCTCGAACGTATTTCATGTATGTTTCCTATTTATTTTTTCTTGCTGTAATTTAGGTGTATATATACATTTACCAGGTTATTTACCAGTTAGTTATATTGCTCTCCAGCCTCTGCGGGATATATACTAGAGGGGAGAACCTAGTCAAGGGGATAGTCGCGTCGCTTTTATTCTCACCCCCTCCATCACAGTTGTATTAATGGAAATTAATAATATTATTAATAATAATATGATTATTATTATAGCGAATCCCGTTTCTCTTGCGTTTTTGTTTACTTACAACGAGAGCCACAGGTTTCCAAAGCAGAACGCTTCATAGGCCAGGGCCTTCCAGAAAGTCCAGACCCGGCTCGCACTGCTGGCTGAGCATGGCCCTGTAAAGTGCTTTTGGTGGGCCTGGGGCGAGTCCGCGCCAGATGATATCGGGCCTGGGACGGGCACATGCTTGAAGCTGCGGATCCGTGTCAGTAAGGGAACCGTTCGCTTATGGGCTTATTTCGGTTCTTTGAGCACTCATGGGCCTTCTAGATACGTCTAAAGAATTATATATGAAGCTAAAGTGATAACTTAGGTAAACGTTTTCTTAATTACCTCATCAAGCAAAACATAAAACGATTGAAGTTACACTTTCTTTAGTACAAGTAATGTTTTCAAGTTTCTGCGCGAAGGTATATTCTGTTAATTATGAGTTATAGTAAATTCTGAGTTATTAGGGCGTAGAAATTTTAGTAATTTCGTGAATAGAAGTGGCTTACGATTAAGGGTGTGTCATCACATGATTCTATGGCGGATTATCTGTGTTGGAAAGATAGCGTGTGTAGAATAACAAGGAGGAGAGGTCTGTGAGTGCTGAAGTGTGAAACGTAAAGGTGGAGTTTTATTGCGTTCATAGCTCGTGTACACACGTGATCCGCTTTGTTTCCACCACATATGTGCAAATGCCAAAGGCTCACATAACGCCGGTTGCTGCCTTGACACCGTTCTCCCTCTCACGCGAAACGCCTACCCAGTGGTACATACCCAGCAGGTGATTCTGTAATAGGAACGTGTATATGACAATAACAAAGTGAAAAATATACAAAAGGCCGCGGATTCTAAAGTTGGTAAATAAATGTTATCCGTATATCTACAAAAACAGCTGTTTAGTCTAATCACCTTGTGTCACATTACCACACACCTGAATATAGTTAATCATTTATACATCTTTTGTATATACCGGTATTCTGCAGGATTTGTAGAAATGCGCACACACCCAAAATCGTCATACACACCGAAATAATAGATCATCCAGGTAATCGAAGAATCCATTCAATATAACATGCATTTCCAATAAGTGGTGTTTGTGGTTTAGCAGTGCACATCAGCCTACATAATATGTTATGCTTTTAAATTTGGAATTATTTTTTGCATTCCGCCAGAAAGAAGTTCGCGCACCCATATTAATCGGTAAGCATACATCATACATGAATTGCATTCAGGTATACCATATAACCGTGGTATTCATTTAAATTCTGGCGTCTTACGCGCCAAAACCACCACTTGATTATGATACATGCCAACCGTTGTATACGTACACACACACACACACACACACACACACACACACACACATATATATATATATATATATATATATATATATATATATATATATATATATATATAATCCCGAGACCGACCATGCTGTCCAGCACTTCTTATTCCAAGAAGGAAACGCCCCAGCTCACGCCGAAGAAGTAGAAGAAACGGGTTGATGATGATGCCTGTGACCAAATGACGACGACGAAGTACGTTAACAGTGCTTACACTAACTTCACCCCGTCATCGAAGCGGCCAGCCGGGGCGCAGATTAGAGATCACCTAAACGGGGAGTGAAGAGCTTCATCAGCGAGACGTGCACAATTTAGGTATTATACGTCGGCGCCGGTCAGTGATGAAGTGTACTCGGCACACGCGATAGTTCACTGCAGATGTTTGTTGCACAATGATGTATTGGCCAATGTAGCATTGAAGGAACTTCTTACAGAGGCCTGGAGTGCCGTCTGGAGTTCAAAGCAGGACTTGGTCTCTTGGGTGAAAGCGAAGGTCGCGGTGTTTGTTTTCGCAGTGACATTTGCGCTCAGCTAGGATAGCTTCTGTGGTTTGCCGGGAGATTTGACGGCAATCTGCAACTCGGGCAGCAAATCTACTAGAAGGGACGTATTAGGCGAACAAGGAGCTAAAAGAATTCTCTATTGAATATGGTGGAAGGTGATCGTCCATACGCAAGGAAAAAAGGCTGTAGCCGGTAGTCCATTGAATGGCAGTATTATATGCGAATGTCACAAAAGGAACAATTTTATCCCAGTCAGTGTGGTTAGGACGGAGGAACATGGAAATCATGTCAGGCAGCGTACAGTGGAAGTGCTCAGTGAGGCCGCTGGTTTGCGGATCCTCGGTAGAAGTAGATTTGTGCACGATATCAGCCGCCAGAAGAACTTCCTCGAGAACTTGGGAAAGAAACGCTTTTTGCGGTCACTCAGAAGAGCGCTAGGAGCCCCGTGGCGCAAGACGATGGAGCGTAAGAAAAAGTCGACGACCTCAGAAGCGGTACCGCATCGCAGAGGGGCAGTGCGGGCATATCTTGTTCAATGGTTGACCAAATTGACAATCCAGCGGTGACCGGAGGGTTTCAAAGGCAAAGGACCATATAAATCAATGCCAACAAATTCAAAAGGTGCTTCCGGGCAAGGGAGACGTTGTAGTAAACCGGCAGGAGGGGATGTCGAGCGTTTGCGGTGCTGACATGAGGCACAAGAGGCAACGTATTTGGACACCGTCGTGGATAGACCAGGCCAGAAGCAGCGGGTCTTGATGCGGTCGTAAGTCTTGTGGAAGCCTAAGTGGCCAGCCGATACGTCGTCGTGAAATGCCTCTTAGGCCCGGATTCTAAAACACTCCTTTCCTTGCTAAGGACGTCTTACACGCTGTAAGGCGACCTGGCGTCAATTCTGGAACGTCCCTTACTAAGGGGCACTAAGTTAAGGCCTCCTTGGTGCTTCCTTGCGCTTAGGGAGCCGGCATGCTACCTTCATGCTTCCTAACCGCGCTCCTCTACCTGAACGCATGCTTCTCCGCAGGACTTCGCACGCGGTACGATCGGCTTGGACAGGTGCCGTGCGCAGCCAACGCCGCGGTAGCCAGCCGCCGTGTATTGACGTGCAGTTTGGTTCCGCAGACTGCGCTTTGTGCCATTTCTTTTGTGATTCTGTTTTTCTGTGAAAAGCGAGCGCCGAGAATGACGGCCTTGCGATATTTATCCGAAGACGATAGCTTCGAAAGCTATGAAAGGTTTCTTCGACGTGCAAATGACCCTTTTTTACGGGACTGTGTGCAAGCCTCCGCCGTTGACTCCAGTCCGGCATGTGATTGACCGGCAGCATCCACTGGAACACTACAACGAAGTGGAGTTTCTAGCCCGGTATCGTTTTTCTAAGCGAGCTGTTGAAACCATACTGACAGAGCTGCAACTGCTTTGTAATTCTGACAACAGAGGAGCGCCGCTACCTGC
The DNA here is from genome assembly GCF_013339745.2 of Dermacentor silvarum. Taxonomy (NCBI): domain Eukaryota; kingdom Metazoa; phylum Arthropoda; class Arachnida; order Ixodida; family Ixodidae; genus Dermacentor; species Dermacentor silvarum. The sequence continues at coordinate 81,047,254 of NC_051160.1, forward strand.
TCTGTTGAAGGTCCTCATCGCACTGCGTTTTTACGGAACGGGTGCCATGCAAACTGTGGTAGGGGACCTTGTGTGTGTATCCCAACCCTCTATATGCCGATGGATTTGAGATAAGACACAGCTGATATGCCTACGTCTGTATCCCAAGTACGTTCGGCTGCCAAACGCCAGTGAAGCAAGGTCAGTCATGACTAGGTTCTATGCCATTGCAGGATTCCCCGGGGTTACTGGGTGCATAGATTGTACTTATATACCCATTAAAAGCCCCGGTGTAGACGGCGCAGAAGAGACGGAGGAAGAACGAGCCGCACGCCTCGAGAAGCGTCGTAAGTACGAAGTGGCCAGGCGAGTGGATTCAGATGAGGATAGCACCAGAAACGTGTTCAAGCCACTGGACGACAACCCCTTATCCTCCCGCCTCACCGACCATCGGGCCGTCTTTGTGGCAATTGAGAAACAACAAGATGAAGACTTTCACAATAAATACGTTACCATTTAATAATGTCTAGTCTTTAATATAACCATAACTTAACGAGAGGTAACAAACAAACCTAAACATTCAGACGTACGAAGCTAAATGAAAAAGACGTAACCGTAGAGAGAACCAAGTTAAACAATAAGATTAACCGTGCCTCTAGCTACGCACACCCAGGCATAACTCAGTTAAGCCACAGCCAATTTTTCTTCCTCCGTGAAATAAGTTTTGCCCGGAATGGCAAATGCACACACACACACACACACACACACACACACACACACACACACACACACACACACACACACACACACGCACGAAACAAAATGCAGGCCAAAAAGAAAAAGAAAGCGACGCCTGACGAACCGACCGAACTGTCAGATGCTGCCAAAGTTGCTAGGCTGAGCTTGCTTTCCTGACATGTGCATTATTTTTGAGCTATTTTACGTCATTGATGAAAGAAATGGTATTTATGCCCTGATATAGTAGTAGAAATGCAATTCTAACAGCACCGGAAGTTTACTTTGGCAATTCATTAGAAATATTTTGCATATTTTCGTAAGTAATCTCAAAACCAGAAGCCTGTAACGTTCCACTTGCTTTGGTGAGGCGTAAAGTCCCTAGATTTTAAGCAAAAAAAATATCTAGGGACTTTACTCAGGCGCTCCTTCCGCAGGGAAGGTAAAAGGAAGCTTTTAGAATTCGCGATGGCCTTCTGAAGGCGCCTAACGTTTAGGTAGCATGAAGGACTCCTTGCGTAAGGTAGGGAAACGGTCTAAGGTTAGGAGCATTTCTGAATCCGGGCCTAATACTCGCAGGCGAAGGGAGCGAGGTAGAACTGGGACATACCGGTGACATGTTGGGTGCTAAACATGGCGGTGTAGCACGCCACCTTGAAGGCGGAATTGTCGAAGTTGGCGTTGCAAGCGGCTGTGGGGTGGTTCGGCGAAGCCACTAAGGCCATCGATGTGAGTTCGACAATAGGAGTCAGCGCGCCGAAGCAAGATTAAATCAGAGCGCGATGAAAGCGTAACTTGGTCCACGGGCGTTATCGAGAGCTGGTGTGAGGCAGGCGTAGCATCGGAACGACGTGATGGGGATGACGACGGCGCGTTACCGGGAAAGAGCGAGAGTGGGCAGCGAGACAATGCGTCTGCGTCGTGATGACTTTTGCCAGACTTGTGGGTTATTGTAAAGTCATATTCTTGCAAGCGGAATATCCAGCGTTCTAAGCCTCCTGACATGTTTTTCATTGATGACAGCCAAAACAGAGCATGGTGGTTGGTGACGATGGTGAAGGAAGGAAGGAAGGAAGGAAGGAAGGAAAACATTTATTTGGTCCTGCAAGTTGTGAAGTGCCTCACAAAGTTGGCTGCTCCCACGTTGGGACCGGCAGGCAGAGCCTTTTAGCCGCTTCGTGGGCTTGCTGGACAGCCCATAGTTGCTCGGTCAGTTCCGGCCTGCGAATCGCTGCTTTTAACCTGTCCCGATCCTCGGCTAAATTTTCTTTCGTTCGGTTGCATGACCAGAGCATGTGTCAAGCGGTGCATTGCAGTCGTGACGGCCGTGAAGGTATGGGCGAAATTTCTGAATCGACCAAACGATAGCCAGGCACTCTTGCTCCGTGATGGTGTAGTTCCGCTCAGCTGGAGAAAGTGTACGGCTGGCGTAGGCTATAATGTGCTCTCAAGAGGCTGCATTACGATGCTCCAATTACCTGTGCGCTTGCGTCGGAGGGGAGTATGGTTTGTAATTCCTCACCAGGATGAACGGCACTCGACTGTGTACTAAAACGCACAACCTCTACTTTTCATATTCAAAAGGCTTAATTTATGATGTGTTCCATTTGAAGAGCACATTATGCAGACTTTAACACCCACGCATCTCAAACGAATGTCTTAGGAATTGGCCGGCAAAATAATTATTATGGGATAACAGTGAATACAGAGACACAATGAGTAAACGAATGACACATTATTGATGCATCTAAGATTTCGGCTTGAAACAATGTTGCAATGCGTATCACGCGAGCTCAACCAAAAATCTGTCTCAATTCCTGCGATGACAACTCCACGTTCTTTACAATTTCATTTTCACTGAGTAGGTTCCAAAGCCTTCACTACAACATGACGGTTTCTGAGGTGTGTCATGCACTCTTTTCGCGAAGCGAAAATCACGTGTATTTATTTTTATATTTGCAAAAAATATAAGTCGATCCAGTCAGCTAGCCTATTCTGTATATTCTACCTACATCTTATTGTACAGGGTTTGCTTGGTTGTCGACGTCACACTTTTAGTAGAGGCATTCAGCTCTTGTGAGCTTCCTTCAAATATTTACATTTCTGGACGAGTTACTTGCATAAGGATGTCTTATATATGCAGTACAGAAAGAAACAAAGCAGATTTCCACAAAGTAGGTGACTGAATAAATGAACGGGTAAATAAGAATTATTCAATGGATGTGTCTGACACTTCTCTACTTGAACTCCAGGCCACGCAGGACGTCATAGAGGCAGCCTAATTGTTCTTAGACATTACCCAAGTACAGATATGCGCCGAGTCCGGTCAAAGTGAATAAAACTATGTGCCTATCATATAATATAGCTGACAAAAGATGCAAACAAGGACTTGCATTTAAACAACATAGAACTGTTTATACATAATTTGAATGGACTTTTCCCCACATTGCATGTAGCATTTTGCGACAAAATAACAGTGCCTGTATAGTTTTTTTTTCGTTCGTTCTTTGGCGGATTCTTTTTTTTTTTTCTTTCTCGGGAGGTCAGTCAACCAACTATCGTAACTTCGCATTCTCGTTATGTGCTCAAGTTTACCACCTGCTTTGATCGCAATTGCTACCGACCGTCCCACGCCCCGTTCCCATATAACATTAGGCTGCCACCTTACGCGCCTCTTATTATTCATCCTTTGTTACAGGTATTGCGATACATTAGCAGTTTGAAAGCGGAGAACTACATTAGATTGTGGCTAGGACGTCATTACAGTGCATTGAAAGACTGTGGTGTTTTATTTGGACAACCAATTTCTTTGCAGACAACCAGAAAATCAAGAAAACGCTAGAATATTGGGATGACAATCAGAAATGCGGAATTTTCAGGTTCGAAAAGAATGGTAAGTGTAATCTTTCCAGTTACAACGTAGCAGTGCTTTTAAATAGCACAGAGAAACTCGAATGTTGCAGATTCCACCTATCCCATAAATAAAAAGTACAGCACAAGAAATGTCCTCACCATACCCGAGCATACTTGAGAAGCAAAGCCAAGCGGCCGTCTGGCGTTTTTGTATTCATTGTGCAAGTAATCTGTCTGTATTCCTCCTCTCTTCTATGTTGCCTGCAGGAAAAAAGTTGTCGCAGTTTCACCTGAAAGGCGAAGCATCAATTGCGATAGCAAACTAGAAGAGAGCTATACGGAGTAATGATAGCAGCTTTATCAGCTGTATAAACTTGGACATGCAGGACACCGGCAACACGCAGAACTGTTGTCGACGCCGTCGGCGTTTTGCCCGCGTTCGCTCAAAATGCGTGCGGCGTTGGTGACTGTTGCCGGAGCCTCTGATATAAATAGGCACTTGGTGCCGCAGATAAACGTCGCCTCCCTTCCCTCCTCCTCCCCCCCTCCGCCACGGCCTTTCGCGCGTCGGAAGAAGGCACGTTTGCTCTACATATATGGTGATTGTAGAGGAGGAAAGAGACGCCTACTTCTGCAGCCCTTAAGGGAGCACAGCGCAGAACGCGCGTTTGTTCTCCGCCGTGCGTTCACTCCCCGTGAAAGCGCGCGTCCCTCGCTCCCTTTCACTCGCACATACAGCGTTCGGCGCGCGGCGACGATTTCATCTCTATTCACGTCATACGGAACCTCACGGCGACGGCGACGGCGACGCCGACGGCAGAAATCTGCTTTTGAGTGTCCATATAATTGCTATCGCAATAAAAGCCGGAAAGCCTCAATAAAATATCTCCCCACAACACAAATGACCATAATCCCCGAGTGCTTCAAATCCAACTCTGACATGATTTACTGCAACAGCAACAGGCTCCATAGCAATATGTTGACTGACTCAGTCATTAGTTGGCTCGTTCAGACTCATAGCAACCCGTAAGTGCTAGTATGAGTGAGCTCGAGTGGGTCCTACGGGTGTCATTCTTAGTCTGAGACTCTGAGTGACTCGAGATGAGTTCGCGTAGGCGGAGATTTCAGTCTGACCGAATGTAGCTGAGTCAAAAAGCTGTCAATCAGAGGCTGAGTGAGTCGACGTGAACCCAAGTGGGAGTGATTTTCTGTGAGTCGAGGACAGGGTGTGACTCTGAGTGAATCCGAGTGAGATGGAGCTTTCGCTAGTCTGACTGAGTTTACATACGCCTGAAAACATGGGAGCACCATACTAAATGAGTGCCACACACTACATTATTTTCAGTGAATCTAACCGTATATCCACGTGAGGAGTCCTTTCGGAATAGGAATTCCTAATGAGGACATCTGAGCTATACACACGTGCCCTCAAAACTGAAATTTCGAAATTGCAAGTCACGAGGACTAGTGCCCTGGCTGAGCAGAATTAGCGAAACAAAAAGAAAATCGCGCACAGGAAGGGAACAAAAAGCCAAGCGCCACTCACAACTGTTGACCAGCGGGAAGGGTTTCATACATACATTTGGTCACGCATGTCCACAATAAAAATGCAGACATATAGCAAGGAGAACACGTCCAAGTCAAATACTGTTGGGCAAGCAGTTGAAATCTGAGTTAAACAGTGCGACTGATGGCTCACTTGTATAATGATCTCTGTTGTTATGGATAAACATGCTTCTAGTGCACCCTCCTCCACCACTTCCCTACTCGCGCTGTCTTCGCTCTCGCCCCCTTTTTTTTCATCCTTCACTGCGCTCCGCGTTCGCTCTCACCCTTCGCTGTGCTCGTTGGCTCAGTTACGAGGAAGACGCCGACGCTCGCCGTAAAAACACGCGCCTAAGAGCTGCGCTCTAAATAGGTTTCGAATGAAAGTCTAGAAGGAACGTTGCTGCTCCTGCGCAGAATGGTACCCTCGGAGAAACGTACTTGCCAAGCATACGCATTAACACGAGCCAACGTATGTTCGCCGTTGTCTTCTTAATTTTTGCGGACGCTCCCTTAAGGATTGTGCACACGACCTTCGATTGGGTTGATATTCACTTTTCGGCATGACATGGCGATGGCACAAACCGCACCCATGGAGCAATTTATCAAGGGTATTTCATGCTTAGTTAGGCAACCTCGACTTCTCTCACAACAAATTGCAGGCCAAAGCTTAGAAAGCTTCGCCATCTAGCTCAAAAAACTTCCGGTACTTGGTTCCTGGCATCTTGCATCAAAGGCATTATGTAAGCCTATCTTTAAAACTACGAAGCATGAAAGTGACCAACTGAAGAGATCAGATAGAATTCACTAAGCTCTCAAAACTGATCAACAAGAAGAAAGTGAGGGATATTCGAAATTATAACGTGGGAAAGATTGGGAAGCAGAAAAAAAATGGCCGCAGCCTGAAATCAGTGAAATGAAAACTTGGCATAGGACAAGGCAAGATGTGTGCAGTGAAAGATAAGCGGGTTAATGTCACTAGCACTTTTGATGATATGGTAAAAGCAGCAGGAAAATTCTATTCTGACCTATGCAGTACCCAGAGCAGCCACACTACCTTCAGTTGAAGTAGTGATGAAGAGGATACAGAGGTCCTTTCTATAACTAGCGATGAAGTTAGAAGGGCCTTGCAAGGGTAAGTGGCAGTAAAAGGTGGAGTAACAGTCGACTCAATCAAAGATGGAGGAGATATCATGCTTGAAACACTTGCCGCACTTTATACGCAATGCGTCACGACTTCAAGTGTACCAGAGAGCTGGAAGAACGCCAACCTTATACTGATCCATAAGAAGGGAGACGTTGAAGAATTGAAGAATTATATACCCATTAGCTTGCTTTCAGTAGTGTATAAAATATTCACCAAAATAATTACCAATAGAATTTCCAATTTCCAACATATACCCGTCCACATTTGAGCGGGATTTGGTAAACGACGCCCGTAGCACACTTCTCGTACGGTTCGGCATGCTTCACTTCGCAACCGCTTGCCTGAATGAACGCGCGGGGGAGCATGCCTTGTCAATTAGAAAAAAGAGAAGGAGCGCACTTGCCCGCTCATTGCATTGCATGCAAAGGTTGTGAGCCTATGTTTCATAGCATTAAAGTTTTAGGCAGGAGTAACGACAAAACTGCCCGAGAACTTTTAGAAGCTTTTTATATTAAGAAAAAAGGCGATACTTGCATAAGTGACACCTCTGTTAACCTGTATCAAGGGGAACATAATTTTCTGCGCAGCTGCTGTTGAATTGAGGTGGGCTTGATTTGCAACCCTCCCCCTCTTTCTCCCATTCCCCCCCCCCCCTTCCTTTTTGTGGCACGTGTCAAAGCAGTCTATATATTGTGGCTTCTACACAAATAAAAAACCAGTTGATAGTTTGCGCTCTATCCGTTTACGTCTTTTTTCCTGTGTTTGTCCGCTTGTACGCGCAACGCTTCCCGATAAACCTATGTGAACAGGACGTCGTACCTCTGACGTACCTCTGACGTAGCAAGCGTCTATGTTTGATAACGCTTGTTATTGCCGGAATTATAAAGAGTATACATATTTTATTGAGCGCACGTTAAGCAAGTATATTTTTTATAGAGTGGAGTGCAAGATTTGGCGTATAATGGCTAGTAAAGGGAGCTGCTCTGTTTACTTGGGCGCCATCATACTCTCTCGCGATCTCGAGCTTCGTACACTATGTTTCGTCCTTCAGCTTTCGGATCACGTGCAAACGCAAGAAAATGTCAGTTTCGCACAAAGTTTAACCCAAATTTGCTATCGATTGCTAAAGCAAATTATAAGACAGCGATATAAGTAAGAATAGTAGCTTTATCGGTCATTTAAAGTTGTAAGCATTCGTTTGCTAACTAAATTACCAAGCATGGTGCCACGCACGCACATGCGAACATGAACACATCTCACTCGATGACCACCGACACAAGCTGTGAAGACGCAAGCGTTAGGGAGAGTGGCAGCAGTAGCGAGCGAATTGACCTTCGTGCTGCCTCTCGCTTTAACGCGAAGTGGCAAAAGCAGAGCACATACGAAGCTATCAGACCTCGGCAGGCCTAGACTCTCTACCCATCGCAGATCGCTTTCAAGGTAGGGCCCGCGTGGCCGCACTCAGTTCCATCATACGTGGCCGATACCGACCTGATGAATTGTGGTATACTCGTGTAATAAAATCCAGAGTCTTTTTGACGCGTTGTTACTACATTTTTCCCACATCAATAACCCAGCGCTCACCGCAGGCTCAAATGAGCGGCGACAGCCACGCGCTCCATGCATCTCGTGTTTCATTCGCTGTTCACTGTACACTATTCCCCTCCCTCCGCCCATTTAGGTAAACAAACTGACCAATCAACTTACATCACGTGAGCGGCGGTGATCTGCATCACGTGTGCAGCGTAGATTTCATTGAAAATAAACTTCTACAAGGGGTATCTCATTTGAAATCTCCCACTTTTACGTTGAAAGTGACGCGTGTCTTGGAAGCTTGAAACAGATATTTTTTTTTACATTTTTGTGTTATTGCCATACATATGTGATAAACATTGTTGCGGAAACACCCCCTGGGGAGTTTTCACGTGATGTGTAGCATTCTTTGGAATCATTACTTATAAATCTTATACTACACCTTTGAAACCAAGACTGCCGTATTTTAAGAGATTAGCAACGTTAAAGATTACCACTCACACTATGACGATCTTCCATGTAAATTAATTTTCACCTACAATCTTGAGTTGCATTATTGCCCTCCGATGCGCACGCCTGCGCTCCAACCCGTTCGTTGCCTGTTGCGGATGCATTTATGTCTTTGTTGCGTAGCATACCCATGGCCGCACAAGCTCTCGACTGCCTTGTAGCTGCGGTTCCGTAAGGGTTGCGTATCCTATACGTTTCCTCGCCACATTCTCACGTCTCCCTTTCTCGTCACTGAGCAGTGTCTTAGGGCGCGACGTAGTGATAGAATTTTCAGATTCAAAGTAAAACATGCAATGAACTCAAACAGAAATTATTTTCGTGCCTATGATGGATGCGATGCAGGTCCCCAGATGGCAATCGGTTGCGTGTCTAGAAAATTATAATTGTTTGGGCCATAGAGTTTCATACTGGAACTACTAGTGGGAACTGTTGCGCTAATGACTATGGGTGCCCCAGCATTAGAAGGATGCGTAGTACATGGATTTGCCTAAAGTTCTTCCTTCTGGCTTCAAACGACTTCTTGACTTTGTAAACTTGTCATCAGTAACAAAGTACTGTGTGAGAGACACTTAAGATAGCTTACGTGTGAGAATGCGAAAGCATCTTAAGTCGCTTTGGTTAAACCATTAGTCAGCCAGATTACTGCGATGAAACTTGTGCAATGACGCACGCACTATACGCACCTTTAGTCAGCCAGAGCCGTGGAGCCGCCGCAGCGTTGGGGAAGTGCGCTCGTCTCGCACGCCAGAGGCCCGGATTCGATTCCCAGCCAGACCGAAATAGTACCAAATTTTTCTTTCAAAACCATTAAATTACTTTGTTTGCAGCAGCGGTTGCAACGCTGACCGGTTGGGTTCACAGAGCGAGCTTGCTTGCTTGCTGGCCTTCGAGAGTGGCTCGTACATACTATAGGGGATTGACCAAGAATCGGGTGATTGAAGGAAAACATTTATCGGAGTCTAATAAGGATCACTTTTGAAAATTTTTGAATGACTAAAGTAATTTATTCATATTAAATGTAAGAGTTTAGCAAAGAAATCATCCTGATTCAATTATATACCTTACAACAGCTGCACCAATATTCCTATGACAATGTCCGAGAGAAGAGGCACCAAAAGATAGAATATTGGGTATCGTAATATTCAATCCAGCACTGTGAATTTTTTTTCTAAAGCGTGTTTTCTTAATGAGGAAAAACGGTGGCATGATAGGAAGAAGTGTTCTATTGTTTCGTCTTCACCACAGTATGAGCACAAGGAGGAGAGCGCCAGACCAAATCGATGCAGATAAAAGTTTAATGTAGGAATGCGACATCTGAATTGGGTGAAGAGGACTTCAAGTTTTCTATTATGGCAGAATTTTCTGTTCCAAGGAAATAACAGCTGTCCATAATAAGTTAGATTGGTAATGGCAGGTTCCAGGACTCTTGCATGACTGCCCCTCTCCTGAACCTAGCCGCGGTTATGTAACCTGATACGGGAAGAATCGGAAGGATTGGACCACTAAGGGCAGCTATCGCTAAGCTGTCAGCTAATTCATTGATAACTAATCCTTTGTGACCGGGCACCCATACTAATCTAATTAGTGTTAAGTTAGAAGGTATAAGACATTGGAATGTACGCGAAACTTGTGAGCCACTATTTGCAGTGAGAGCTCAACATAATGACAAATAATCTGTTACGATTATCGTCACATAGCGACAGTAGCGCACCCAGGAGCTCTGCCAGGGGGGGGTTGACAGTTTGCCAATACCATCTAAACAGCACTAATTTCGATTATTTCACGGGAAATTGTCAAAAAATGTGCTCTTTGCGAGTGTGCAGACGATTGCGCGTCCTGCATCTTAGTTGCAGCATTCAAATGCGTAAGGAAAGAAAGGGGGTTAAACAAAAGGGGGGGTTAAGTCGGTCTCAGGGGGGGTTACAACCCCCGAATCCCCCCCCCCCCCCCCCCCCCCCGTCGGTGCGCCACTGCATAGCGATACATAGAAGATCGTTACATAGAATCGTTACAGAGCGAGCCCAGTTCGTACTTCTCTTCGCTCGAGTACGGCTCGAGTGGTGGCGCCCGCGCGACTCGTTCAAACGACCAAATACAACACCCGTGCGCAATAGGAACCACCCTGAAAAATGTGATGTTGATTCGACCATTTCTGACGTGCTTTTACTATATGCGCCATGGGAGATTTTTGGTACCATCCTTCGGTCACGCCGCCGACGTGGATGGATTTTTGCGTAATGGGGAAAATAATAGTCTCACATCAACAACATTGTTACAATTGCCCGACAGCAGGACTCGAAAAGAGGATCTCTACTACAGAAGCCCGATATTGAAACTATTACTTCACGGACGCATGCATCGAGAAGCGGCATAACACGTCCTGAATTCATACGAGTGTTTCCTGCCTGGTAACCATTCGAGTTAAAAACGTCTAGTTCATTGAGAAAACAGTGGCGTCGTACTTTTAAAACTTCCTTTGTCTGCCTACTGTTTCTTTCTTGCTGGCCAAACACGCTCGGAAAGGTCGCTTTGAAAATACCGGCTGTTTCAGCGAACATTATCAAACATTGTTAAAGGTTTCCGGCGGCAGGCAGCACAATTTTAGTTAATGAGCTGGTGTACTCGAAGAGGCGAACATTACTTGCCAAACATAGAAATGCATAATTGAATAATCAGCAAAAAGTCTCTAATTAGGTTTTTAGCTACTTAACTTATGGCCCATATTGCAGTTTACAAATTCTAGCCGTTGAGTTCGCAAAGCTGATGTACTTGTAACAAGTTCTCAGGATGACACCAGTTTCGATATATTAATTCCCAAACTTTGCGGAGAAATGCACTGTCGTTCCATTCGCAAAATCGTTCCACGCACAAAAGCAACTGAAACACCAATTCATTTCACCGCAAAGTTCACAAATTTATATCTCGACACCGGTGTCATCCTGAGAATTAGTTCCAAGTGGATCCACCTTGCGAACTCCACGCCTAGAATTTGTAAATTGCACTATGGGCCAAAATGTAATTAGTTAAAAACCTTATTCGGGAATTGCTGTGAATTAGTCCTCTATGAATTTCAATTTTTTGTTCAAGTAATGTCCGCCTCTTCGAATAGACCAACTCATGAATCACAATCATGCTATTTGCTACCGGCAACCTTTCAAAACTTTTAAAGGTGGTTGCTGAAACACCCTATACACACACACACACACACATATATATATATATATATATATATATCGTCCTTATCGACCGATTCGGTAAATTATTCATATTGGCAAATAATATTTACATCTCTCGCCTTCTGCGAACATATATGTGCGTCGCCTCATGACATTCACGACGCCGGCCACATGCTTCTCCACTGCCATCATCATCTCATATTTATGCTCCGTAACATGGAACTACCTATTGTCACTGTCATGAATAATTATTACTCGATTCCATCCGGACTTCATGAGACTGCATTTCGCAAGGTCATTCTTTTGTAACAGCGAAGCTCTTTAAGCCAGCCGCAATTTGTGGTTCGTGGTGCGTATCGAGAAACTACCAAGAAATAAAAAAAAAGCTCTGTTGCCGAGGCGTGATTCGAACCCGCGTACCCCCGGTCCCAAAGCGAGCGTAGTAACCAATAGACTATAGAACCACTTTCTTTTCTTTATTGCATGGAAATATTAGTATTTATATGCGGAAATTAGTTGCGTTACGTATATACACACATGAAAAACAAATTCACACACGCTGGGCAGTCCGATGAAAGTTGAAAAATCGGGTAAACAAACACAAGCGCCCAGACACGAAATCCATTCAGGAACGGGGTCAAAGGTTGCAACCACACTCCGCACTTGAGCAGCCTCTTCTCGAAAGACAGACCTTATCGAGCGGGGTGGCTAGGCATGTCTGTAGATCATTCGGCTTCTCCATAGTGAATACAGTACTAATAACATAAACAAATCATATGGTGCATTACTGATTGTCTTTTTTAAAGGAAGCAAGCGGATACCGTAACGTGTGAGAGGAAATTCTTTTTTGATAGTTCTTTGCAAAATGTCCCAAAAATAAAATGCATCACGACAAAGAATAAAGCAATATTCTACTGTCTCAGGTTGGCTACAAAGTCTACAATTTGTATTCCACGGTACATATAATTCTTTTTTCATGAAGCCATGTTTTAACTGGCAGGGTGGAAGTGTGCCGCTGAAAGAAAAATGTTTTCGCTGCTGGGGTTTTACACATTCGACGAACACGGCCAAGAACATCTTGCCGAAATAGAGACAGATACGGCTTTCGATACATAGGTGCAGAGAAAAGGTTATTTGTCTATTTTTAGCGATCGAACATCGCTAAAAATAGACTATACAGCCACGCTTGCAGAACATGCATTCATGCGAACCATATGATTGCGTTCGAGCATCGTCGTCTTCGTCCACAGCTGGTGCGTTCGTACTCGTCTGTGTGGTGAGGGGGTTTTGCGCGCTGCGAGAGCGAGAGAGAGAGAGACGCATTCACGGAGCGGGTCTCCTGGAACGCGGTGTCGGCATTCGAACGCGGTGTCGGTGTTGCAAGTTGCGCTATGCAACGCGCAGTGACGGCCGTAAGTCGGAGACGCGCGAAAAGAAATTATAATCTTCATGAGTTATAAGATGAAAAGTTCGCGCGCCCTTCCGGAAAATTCTGGAAAACGATCGCCCAACTTCGCTGTTTCAAGCGATGCGCGGCCGAGTGCAAGGTTAAGCGTTTCTTGTAATTTATTCGAGCGTGTGATGCCCTATAGCGGTAGCACTTATCGTGGTGTCGGCGTGGCCCTGAGTCCCGTCATTGTTCGCACGCTACGTGAAGCAATATAAAGCAGAAAAATCCTGTCCACACTGTCAGCCACATTAAACTATTCTGCTATATTGCAAGCATGTTTCCACCTACAAGCGGGCAACTGCGCAAGCATTCCTTGCCTTTTTCGTTGAATATACACTCATGATAAACACTGTTATTCTGCCGGAACTGGTTTAGCTCTTTGGGCGTGACTGCGTGTATACATTGAAGTGCCTCGCTGACGACCCCGACGTTCACAAGGTAACGTTCAATAAAATGAATAATACCCGCCGCGGTAGCTCAGTTAGCTAAGGCGTTGCGCTGCTGAGCACAAGGTCGCGGGATCGAATCCCGGCCGCGGTGGCCGCATTTCGATGGAGGCGAAATGCAAAAACGCCCGTGTGCTTGCGTTGTAGTGCACGTTAAAGAACCCCAGGTGGTCAAAATTAATCCGGAGCCCTCCACTACGGCGTGCCTCATAATCAGAACTGGTTTTGGCACGTAAAACCCCAGAAAGAAGAAGAGAATAAAATGAATAATATGATTAAAATCAAACTTTAAGATACACCTGGCCATTCAATACAAAGCGCCTCTAAGTATGATAAAACACTCGGACGAAGGTCATCTTGCATGCCTGAGTAAATAGTTGTAAAGCCTGTGCACTACACATGGCTGTAAGCTTTCTTTCAAACTTTGGAATTACCCGGAAATGTGAGCGTTGAGCTTGACAAGCTGCTAAACCTCACCCGCTAGACTGAAACCATAAAGGAATCAGTCCAAAATTAGGAATTCCGGAATCCGTCACTTATACTCGCAAAACTGCGCCAATAAACAAAGAGGGCTACGACACCCAGGGTCACGGCGGCTCTGTTGCTTGGTGCTGTGCTCAAGTTTCTTCTTTCTGGCGTCGACTCCAGGAGCTCCAAGCCTAAAAATTCCTTGCTGTCTATCACATTATTTTGATCTCTCGCAAAGATTTCCGCGACGAAACACATGTGCAAACGTCCGGACTGCCTAGCGAGCCACATCAGATTTTTTATGGACAATGATTCTTTCTTCAAGGAAGTAGGAGGTTGCGTAGCGATGTGCGTAGTGGGCCTTTCCAAAAGGTGCAACTGTTCGCAGCGTTTCTCCACGACTACACTTATGAAACTTGACTGCTTTCGACCTTCATGGAAGCAACTCCGCACTGCGGTTGGTGTTGCAGTATATCAAGGACACTCAAACAGCATCCCTCAATATACATGTATATCGGCCTTAATGTCTGTTGCGCTTTCAGGCACTAAATACGCATATTATGCACTGATATAACGAGGCTCAAAACTGTAAAGTTACCTGGTCAGTGTGTCTTGGAAGAAAAACAAATAAGAGTTCCGTTTTTTAGTCGGGGTGCAGCTTTCCCTTCCGCTCGCTTATCCGTGTCATAAGTTAGTCTGTGCCTCATTAGTGGCGCTTGTTCTTGCTCGCAGTACGCAGTGTTCGATGTAGGGTCCAGGCTTGGGAATACAGCATACACCCACAAACTCCGGTGAAACGTGAGAAGCGAATAACAACCATGACAGTCAAGTTTTTTTTTCAACAGGTGTTCGAAATTTAGCGAGGGTTTCCTTTTGAGCAATGTCACCTTACTGGTGTAAATGCATGGTTTCGAAACCAATTGAACTAGTTGTAATAGAATTTATCTATGTGGGCTGTGTCGGAAAGCAAACTAGCATCGGTGTGTGCAGGCCGAACGCTCCAAATCTGGAACGAGTGCTGTTTGCAATTTCCACTGAATTTATTCTGAGCGAACAAACTGAGAACTCACCACGCTGAGTGGGAAAGCAGCATCTTCTGCCCACACCGCTAAACAAAAGGATGCTCTATAAACAATATCTCGCTTCCCGGCATATAACATGTGTCAAGATCAACTTCAGGCCTTCCTAGCTAATTATCGTTCCTGCTACAGTGCCTGTGGACAAAAGTAGATTAGCGAGAATATTCTAGACGTTTAAAGCATTGGTAACTCTAATATTGGGGCAGAAAACTAAACTAACAAAACCAAAGGACGCTTAAGCGCACATCACTGTAATTAATTAAACCACCTGGCTAAACGAAAGTAAACCTTGATAGGAAGCACTCTTTCGCTTCAAACCTAACCTGGTTCTCGGCGCTGCCGCTAGCTGGCGAGCGATGACTTGGAGTCGCGAATAGCTACAATATGGGCGAGAACTTAGGAAGCAGGTCGCACTAAATACTTTTGTACTTTTGTACAAAGATACCTTTGTATCTGCACTAAGTATTCAATAAACTTCAAACTAACAAACAAATGAATGCATCAATTTTGATATCTCATAACGCACATTGCGTATTTGAAGCTATGCCGATCGGTTGGGCATCCCCGATATTGTAAATTTTGTCTTGCTATCTCGAAACCTCTTCCTAAAAAAAGTGTCGGTTAAGGGACTCGCAGATGTCACAGTAACATTAAAATGGTATCAAGTGATGTCTTTGCATGCCAAAAACATGCAGCAATAGTCAGCAACTAAGGATATAGAAAAGGAGTGTATTTAGCTGTAAACCCCTTTTAGGTGGGTAAGGATGCGACTCCCTGTGTCGTTTGCGTCATCTGCCGTGTGTAACCTAAACGAACCTAAGTACCGCGCCCTACGCCCGATGGCGCGAAATGTCCGATTTCGGGCACTTACGCCATCGAGCTCACGCACGCTATACTCCATCTCATGGGTCATTTGCAGCACTGCCGAAGGTTCGAAATGTGCACAGGCAATATCCTTGCACAGCGGAATGCAGTTCCGGGTGTAGCTGTTTGAATAAACTTGCGATTGGAGAGCTTTTTTTTTTTGCTTGGTGGATAGTACGTTACAGTGATACGTGATATGATAAGAACTGTGCGTATGCAGGTAGTCGCATGCATGTTGTATTGTTGTCTATTTTCACCACCCCGTTTCCAAGGAGATGTCAATAGATAATAACCATGATTGCGATGGAAATACAGCTGGGTCGGAGAAACTAGAGCTCCCTGGCATGAAATTCACAGTGTAGGGCGTTCGTAACGGCAGAAAGCCACCGCATCGCAAGACAGCAGCCGACATTAGACAGTTTTAGTTTAGCGTTTTTACGCTCCGCTTAGCTGCTTAGCAGAGTGGAAGCACGATTGCGCGTGCGCCCTCCGCTTAGCCGCAAGCGGGCTAGCGGAGCGAGAAACACGGTCCGCTTACAAGCTGCCTCAGTGGAGCGCGGAGCGTTGCTGCCGTCTTTCGCTATAGCGATGGTGGTCGATGCACGCGCCCTCTCTCGCACGTGCATCAAAGCACCTTGCATCGAGGCACTAGTCGTGCGAGCGCGAATAGCTTGTGTATTACACCTCCAACTGATTCTTTAAGGAAGTAAAGTGAACAGCACTGCTAACAAAAACGTCGCCAGTGAATTGGCGTCACAAAGGATTCGATTGGAATCGAAATGAATACTCGCTGGCTATCACGTGGCGTTCACCAAGTTGACGCTTCATCTTCCACTCGATAAAATGGACCGGTAACGCATTACAAGCACCCGTCTGTACATACTTCATGAACAAATCACTTATATATACTCGCATAACTTTGTGAAAGTGACAAGACGGTTTGTTTTATTTTGTTTCACTACGGTGAATTTGGCCAGAGGGCGCTGCAACTACAAAAGGTCCGCTCCGCTACGCTACACGCATAACTAAAACGTGAAAATCACCCGTCGCTCCACTGTGGCTTAGCGGGGCAACTCTGAGCGGAGCGGACCGTAAAGACGTTCAACTAAAACACTCTATTGAATGGAGGAAACGCAAGCGCGCAAAGGCGGCACCTGCTCGACGGGTTAGTGAGAGTACCTAAACGCGTGAAGCTGGTCCCGCCAAAGCGCGCGCCAGCAACGACAAGAAGATGGCCCAAACTCCCGAAGCACGTGTCACCCAAACGCGTTAATGTTATCCTGACCAACAAGACCAGTAGCACGTCGAGCAGGGTTGGTAGGCCCTAGAGCGGCAGAATGCAGAACAGGGATGCGTGGCTGCGCAGATTATTTTCGCGTGAAATACAATGTGATTGAACTTCCGGATAAGTTAATAGTGAACTTAAAAATCAGACAAATTAGAAAAACATAACATTTAATATTCGATTCATTTAAACCACCGTGTACGTCAACCTTGTCTTATTTGGCGTCACTATCTGGTTGACCCTTTATTTCTTCTTTTACAACAGGTAAAACAGAGCACGAACTCCACGTGTGGGAAGAAAAACTAAGGGCTCAGTACGAAAAAACTGGAGAATACAGAGGCTGCGAAGAAGCGCTGAAAACGTACTGCAAGAAGGACAAAAACCAGCGCTTTCAGGGAAAGTGCAGTAATATACATCTCATTAATCGTAGCCATTCGTCAAATTACGAACTAATGAAGAAAATAACTGGTCAACATTAATAATACTTAAAAGCAAGTGGGTTATCCAGGTATTGTAATCAACAGAAAATAAAGATTTACTTGCGTCAATAATTCGTGCATTATATTGTGGCGTAATACCAATCCTACACCAATATCAAAGGCATATAAGCGCGATTTTCAGCGACACGCAACATTTGAACTCTATCAACCTAACGGTCCACCAATATCCGACGGAGAACGAGATAAGGTCCGGAGGTCCACGTCCAGCACAGGACGTTCACGCATATCCGCTGGACATCCGCATAAGGTACTAAGGCTGCCGTCCCAGATAGAGCATTCGCGGATGTCCGCAGGACATACGGATAACGTTCGCGCTATAAAGTCCCATATAGTGTGCTCTGTAGACAAGCAAGGTTAGGAAGAGCCGATCAGTTTTAACCAGTGGATATGCTATGGACGTCATTACTATAGGCTATCTGACACCAGAAATGCTGGGAGCTATGCTTTTTTCGGCCTCGGAAAAACAATAAAATGTTAGATATACCTATATGTAGCGTTTTTCTCTTCTTCACAACGGTCTACTGTACAGTCTATTATCACACTATGCAAATGTAGCGCACAACTCATGCTAGTACACGTAGCCCGTGACACTTCAAATGTTTCGGTGGTGAATACAGCTTCCGATTTGTCGCTTAAGGTAATACCAGAACCTTATTTTTTCAAGCAGCATACAAAATATCGCATCCAGCCTATACGTGCTATTTTCTGCGCTCGGAGTTACCGCTGCCGCACCTCCGCGCTGCGAAATTCCATCCCTATGATGCGGATGCGCACACCCAAGTAGTCCGGACTTCGACGCTGGCGAAACAAATAACTGTCGGTTGCGTCAGCCATTTATCCATTGCCCCAGCGTTTTGGTACAGCCGTTCGAGTTTTTGCCAAGATTGAAGCAGGACAATCAAGGCTAAGGGGAGCGATCGTAATACATTTTACACGTTCGAAATATCTGATCATGTGTTATCAGGAGCTCGCCATAACAGCTGGCCGTCACAACAGAATCGACCTTACATCGTGCCTGATGACTCGTTGCGACGAAGTGAGGAACGCTCACGGATCTTTCTCGTGTTCGCAGTGATTTGACACATAAGATTGCACTTATATTATGGAGATGTTGCCATGCATACGGATAGCATGCTTTGCTTGCGTCTTGCGTCTCGAGCTTGTTCGACGTGGCGGGATTGCGGCGGCCAGCAATTTGTGACAGCCGTGTGGACTACATGCAGTCGGAAGTCATTGTCATGTATAGTATTGAAATGCACGAGCTACTATAGTATGAATGGCGTCAACCAGTTATGATTGGTATTTTGCAAAGCATCATGCAAGACATTGAAATAATTTATGAAAATTTATATTAAAGCAGGAAAAACAATGAGGTGTAGATCAGTATTCCCAAATAAAGGAAATATTGCTGCCTAAAGATGCTAAAAATTGCCAAAGGTACCCATTAGAGCTCTCGAAAGAAGTAAAACAATAAACCCAAATGTGTCTGTAAGTACGCGTACTTCCTTCAGAGAGAAAGCTCCCGAAAAGTGTTAACAAACTGCCCGGTGTCATCTTCTGTGCTCTCGAAAGTAGTACAATGAAGATGTCCCAATCAACTAAAAAACTCAAACATTACTAGTGTTCAAGGAAATAATAAGTAACTACCATGAATTCTCTGAAAACACCTGCTGTACGGCTGTATATTCGTGCAAAGAAAGCAACCATGGTTTTTTATAAAAACTAATGCAATACTGCTGCTAAATGGAGCATAGAAAACTGCCATGGCTTCTCACAAAAGCACCTAATCTGAGCCAGTTTTTCCTCCGTGGTGTTTGAGCCGTCCACAAGTACATATAACGATTCCAGGACTACAAAAGGTCAGGTCTGCCGGCCCCTGCTCTAAAACAACTGAGCTTACTACTCTTGCATGAAAAGCACAGCAACTACGTGCACATCTATACCAATGGATCGACTGCGTCGTCCAGTTCTGGTGGTGCCGTGGTTATACCAACGCATGGAAATAACACTGCGGTTCAAGACATCGCATGTCTCGAGCTCAACGGCTGCCGAACTAATAGCTCTGCGTCATGCACTGGAATTATTTGATTCTGAAAAACCTACAAAACGAACTGTGTTTCTGACTCAAAACCGGCATTCCATTGCACGCAGTCAGTTCTCCGACGCGGGTATCATAAACAGCTGATAAACGAAGCCATGAAACTTCACCATCACGTCCAACAAAAAGGCCCCGAGGTTGTATTTCAATGGGTACCTGATCATTGTGGAATCAGTGGCAATGATTCCGCAGATAACGCTGCTCGCACATCGCACCAAGAAGAGCGCAGCGTTCCAATTCCGCTTTCGAGGACAGACGCCCCAAGGCAGCTTCGACACCTGGCACGCAGTCTCTCACTGGCCGAGTGGAACTCGCCAAACTTAAGACTCACACGACTGCATCGATTAAACCCCTCACTGCAACTCCGACCTCCATTCGCACTTCCTCAACGTGAAGCTTCACTTCTGTGACCTTTGGTTAGGAGTTACCTTCACAAAGGCATACTGTACATTAATTGGAGTGACCGACAATGCGCATGTGAGGTCTGCGGCACCGACGAAACTATCGACCACCTGTTGCTCCACCGTCCACGATATGCCTCAGAAAGACAAGAACTTGCCAACGCGCTAAAAAAACTGGACAACACCGCCCCATCGCTCGTCGGCCCATAAAGCGGTGAAGGCACTTTTGCGCTTCTTGAGGACGACGGGCTTCTGTCAACGTCTGTGACTATTGGTGCAATACCACACGCCTCAGTGAACTCACCGCTAATTTCCTTCCTTCATTCCCTCCTCTCTCTCTCCCTGTCATCTTTGTGTTCCCCTTTCCCATTCCCCCGGTGTAGGGTAGCCACCGGACGTTATTCAGGTTAACCTTCCTGCCTTCTGTTTTTCTCTTTCCTCCTCCTCCCATTCAGATGGCTAGAGGGTCGCGTTGGCATAAGCCACAACCTGCTCTTTAGATGCGGGACCCCATTGCAGGAGCACCACTCCGATGCTTTGTGCACTTGCGTGAGTGTGGAGTATAGTGGGCGCTCTATCTTTAAAGTGGCGAAGCACCGGTCCTGAAGTGAGCTGTTTCTTAAGGGCTTGAAATGCCGACTGACGTCTTCGGACCATGTGAAAGAGGCGCCGGTGACCAGTAGCGTATGTAGAGGAGCTGCTATTCTAGCAAAATTACGTATAAAACGGCTAAAGTAAGATGCCAGGCCGAGAAAGCTGCGCAATGTTTTTTGAGTCGATGGGCAAGGAAATTGAAGCACAGCAGCAATCTTCTCAGGGTCTGGTTGGATGCCATCTTTGAAACACGTGACCCAGGACTTTCAGGCTTCTGCTGGCGAATGTATACTTTTTAGTATTAATGTGGAAACCAGCATTTGAAAGGCATTGGAGGACTTCGTCTAATCTCTGCAGGTGTTGGCTGAAGCTAGAAGAAAAAATAATGATGTCATCAAGATAACAGAGGCAGGTCTTCCATTTTAGGCCACGACAATCACACGCTCAAACGTGTCTGGAGCGTTGTAGAGGCCAAATGGCATTCATTAAATTCATAAAGTCTGTCCTGCGTGGCGAAAGCGGTTTTCTCTTTGTCAGCCTCGTTCATGGGAATCTGCCAATATCCTGATCGCAGATCAAGGCAGGAAAAATATTCCGCTCCTTGCAGTGTGTCTAACCGCCGTATTCACAAACCAACCTAACCCTTATCTTTAGCGTTCCTTACCTTATCGGCTCCTTACCGCGTTTCAAAAACAGACCTTTCACTTAGCGGCTCCCTTTAGCCCAACTTTAAGGTCACGAAGAGGGCGCCTCCTTAAGGCAGCATCTGAGGTAGCTTAACGGCTCCTTATCCAATCCAACATGGCGGCGTGCTACGACGACAGCTTCAGCGAGTTCGTCGATTTTACAACGAAGCGTATAGTTTTGTGCGGCCGTTGCAGCGGAACCTTAGGGATCGCCAGAATCCCATGGAGTTTTACAGTGACCAGGAGTTTTTAGCCAGGTACCGCTTCTCAAAAGCTACTGTGCTCGAACTACTGACCATGTTGCCGCTGCATCAGAACACGGACGGACGTGGTTGCCCTGTGCCACCGCTGTTGCAACTGCTGGTGACACTTCGTTTCTACGGCGCGGGAACTTTTCAGATTGTCTCAGGCGACCTAGTTAATGTGTCGCAGCCAACCGTTTCCCGTGTTGTCACACGGGTGTCAAAATGATTGCCGCAACGCTGTTCCCTGCGCTTGTGAAGTTCCCCGACGCGGGGAAAATGCATGAGGTCATGCACCAATTCTACATCAAGGCAAAGTTTCCGAGGGTGACTGGTTGCATTGATTGCACCCACGTGCGTATTAAAAGTCCAGGCGGAGACGACGCCGAGGTATTCCGCAACAGGAAAGGATATTTCTCCTTCAATGTGCAGGTAAGTGCAATATGTTCATAACCGTCAGAATGCGTACAGAGACGTGAAAAAAAATCGCACTTTTTTGTAGCAGAAATATGCACTCCTTCAAATAGCTTAGTTATTAGACGCCTAGCGGATTGGGCGAGTTTTTGCGGCATGATCTTGGCTTGTTTTCAGCGTAACCCTGGTTGATTAAACGGAAAAAAAAACACACACGACGAGGCAAAGGCGAGAATGTCTGTCGCGTTTTTTTTTTCTGTTCACTCGAGAGTTGCGGTGAATACATGTCTCTGTTCTATTTTCCCCATTTACTCAGCCAGACACTCGCGCTGCATTTGCTGAACAGTAGAGTGGTTACCGTAGTCTCGCTTTTTTAACCTGCGTCGGCCTCATTGCAACGATAATGAACGCAGCAGGGAATACAAGTGCGCGACGTTGCGAGCTGCATGAAGCTCAATGTCTGCTTCACTTTCTCCGATAGAAAATTATTTTCATCCACTAACGTTGAAGTACAAGATTTAAGAGGCACTTGACCGCTATTATAATAGGGACATTGCTACTAGACTGCATGTAAACAGCTTGAAAAATCTGCAGGTTACAGCAGCTGCAAAAAATTCATGTTCATTCTTTTTTGGCATGTTTGCAGGCAATCACAGGACCTGAACTTCAATTTTTCGATTTAGTTGCAAGCTGGCCGGGCTCCGCACACGACAGCAGGATTTTCGACAACAGTAACGCGAGAGTACGTTATGAGGAAGGAGATGTACCTGGCGTACTCCTCGGCGACATGGGTATGCCTGCCGGCCATACCTGATGACGCCGCTAAAAGATCCTGGAGGCAAAGACAGCCCAGAGTACAGGTGTGTATGCTGGTCACAATAATATACAGCAATACATGAAAATATGCAACATTTCTTTATTCAGGTATAACAGGTCACAAGTCCGGACGAGGAACACCGTCGAAAGAGCTTTCGGCATCTGGAAAAGAAGATTCCATGTCTTGATATGAAGCTACAAATAGAAACAACAACTTCTGTCATTGTCATCACGGCATGTGCAACTCTGCACAACTTTGGCCGGAACCATGCAAGCGATGAACTGCCTCCAGACACATGCAATGTTCAGCAGCCTTCCCCAGCTTCACAAGCTCAAGGACCACAGCCCGTTGACTCGGCGAGCGGCTTCAGAACACGAGCACGCATTATTCAGCAATATTTTTCCTAAAATGTGGTAGAGCAAAACAGGGCATGCATATTGAAAATAAAGAAATTGTACCATTTTACTTACTGGCTTTTCTCACGGCAGCTATTTTCAACGTGAGAAGCTCAAGTTTAGCCTTCTTACTTGCACAATCAAGTTCGTGCATTTCTATTGCATGCTTCATGTGAAGCGCATGCTGAGTTCTCATAAGCTTCATTTTGAGAAGGTGCTCCTTCCTCTTTCGCTTATTGTCCTCTTCAACACCGCTAAGGCGGGCGCTGAGCTCTTCCTCAACAGCTTCTTTCTTTGTGTGCATTCTGCGTTGTGCCGGAGCGGGGTGTTGAGGGGTAGTCTGCAACGGGGCAGCCTGTAATGGGGAAGCCAGTTGCAGGACAGCAGGTTGCAAGGCAGCTGGTCCCCCTTCTGCCGACAGCTCGACCTCAGCTGCGGTTGCTCCATTTTGTGCATCTTGCATGCACACTGCCTGGCTGCTTTCGCCGGGACTTGCCGGGATTTCCCACTCATAGATACTATCTGCAAAAACAATAATTGTTAGCTTTGAACATAACTCGTGATCACCATATGCATGAAGACTGACTTTGCGTGAACACAAATTTTGCTTGCACTACAGCGGGCAACTACAAGCACTTGCGACACTGTACCTTGTCTAGTACACAGTATCAAGGACTGTGCAGAATTGGTGAATATGTATGTGCTTTATGAAATGCAATAAATGTTTCACGTTACAGCCCATCTATTTCTCTTTTTGTATTTTTTACTCATAGAATGGTAATCCAGTTGAAGCAATTCACTGGCTACCCCTGTTGAAATCCTTAACACACAGCAGGAATGGGAGTACATTCCCGAGATTTACTTATGCTGGCTCCTTTGCTAGTTACCTGATAGGTAAGGTTGGCTGGTGGCATCAATACTATGTTGCACAGGGCAAATCTGTCAACAACAGTGCACCCATTTGCCAATTTGCTGCTAAGTGTAAGCAGTAAACCTGCAAATTCACTTTGTCTGCTACAAACAGACTGCGATGAAAGCATGTGCGACACCGCGAGCTTGAACATGCAGATATGATCCCTGCGTGAACACAAAGGAAGATGTTACAATGCTCGAGCAGCAAAAAAATATCAAAATTGACAAAGTTGTGCCTGTGTTTAAGCCTATGCAGCACAGAATCAAGATATCATGAAATGAAAACATGAATACTCGCATACATTAACCAGTGCTAAATATGCCACCTTGTACTTTTTTTCTTTCATGATACAGCAGTGAAGTGTTCGTTGTCTTCGAGATCCATGTCGATGCTCTCGTGGTTCGTGCAGAAAGAAGCATGCGAGCTATGCATAGTATGTGCGAAGTATTTGGGCGACTGCTATGGATCCCGCAGTGTGGCAGAGGCTCTGTTACTTCTCCCCATATAAAGGTGTTCTAGCTGGTGTATGCAGGGTGTTTGTTTGTGCTTGGTTAATGAGTGTGCCCTTTCCTTTGGTAAGGTCTGGCCTGAGAGTTGAAAATTGTGCTCCGTCTTCTCTGTATGGTGCTAGTGTGGGCATTGTGGGAGCCTTGTGAGAGGTTTGACCTGAGCATGGGATGGAGGGGGCCGAGTGCAGTGCTTCTCGGGCGAGCAGGTTAGCCCCTCCATTGTCGTCCATTCCCGCGTACCCCGGTATCTAGATCACCAGAGTGGGCAGGCGCAGGTGTTTGTGGATTGCTTCAGAGTAATCTTTGGGCAGTTGTCCTCTGAATTATGCAGCACGCTTTCATCGAATCTGTAAATATGATACATTTTTTCGCGGTGATTGACGCGAATTCAATTGCCTTGATGATGGTGGCAAGCTCCACCCACTATGGTTCAGTATTTTTGATAGTTTGCGTGTGAATGATTGTGCAGTGGTGATCGGTAATGGCTATGGCTGCAACGATGTTGTTGATGGCAGCATCGGTGTACAGGTATGTACACCGATGTACAGAATTAGCATACATGTGTTGGCTCGTTGAATGTACTTGCTATTGTACGTGATGCGCTGTTCTCTGCGTTTTTTGTTTCGTTCGGGGTCCATGTACCCTGATATGCGGGCTATTGCGAGCAGTGCTCGAGCACTTTTGCCGAGCGTGCTTGTAGCAAACAATGGGGTGTCACGGAGTTTGAAACACAGCGTTTGCAGGATTATTCTGCCTGATGTAGTACTGTTCAGTCTAATTTCCTGCCTGTGTTTGTTTGTCCTGATAAGCTTTTCTAGGGTGTTATGGTTCCTTGTCTAGCAGCTCTGTACTTGTGTTGGTTGGCACTCCCATTGCAAGTTCGGTGGATTTGCGAATGAGGGTGTTGAGCTTGTTGTGGTGTGCCTTTGTGAGGTTAATGTATGGTGCGTGATAGCGAAGGTGATACAAGAGTAAGGCATCATGCAGCCGCAGCATGTCTGTCTCATGAAGCCCTCGGTGGCGATCAGAAATGCACAGCACCATGTTCAAGACCTGTTCACGTTGCCTTAGCAAGTGCTGAACAGTGGCCGCACCCACTCCATCTCGCTGCATGTGTAGGCCCAGTACTTTGATATTATGCATTTGTGGAAAAATATTGTCCTGTGTTGTGTAGTGATGGGTTGGGTCTCCAGCGCGTGGTGTGCACAAGCAGCGCCAACTTTTCCAGGGAGCCCGCCAAGCCAATGCTCGCACCTGCCACTTGGGCTGCATCTATCGTGCGCGTTGCATGGTGTCCTCTATTTTCCCCGGAGAGCCTTTGTTGATCCGTATGGTTATGTCGTCGGCATATAGTGTGTAATGTATGTCTGGTATGAGGAGTAGCAATGTGTATGCGACACATTGCTAAGTTGAAGAGTGTTGGTGAGAGCACGGCTCCTTGCGGTATGCGCCTTTGCAGGTGTGGGTACGTGTCATATCGCCAATTTTGAGGATGTACGTACGGAGTTGGAAAAAGACTCGCATGTAGTTGTATATCTTGGTGCCACAGTTGGTGGAAGAGAGCACCACAAGCATGGCATCGTGGGTCACGTTGTCGAAGGCTTTCTTCAAATCTATGGCCAAGATTGCTTAAAGTTGGGAGTTGCTGGGTTTGGTGATAGCTTCATGTATCAGGAAGAGACTTATGCAAGCTTCATGTGTTTACAGGGTTTCCTCTCTGGATGAGAGATGTTGGTACAACTCCTTTGCACATCTATACTCGCCCAGCACATTACGGTCAACCACTCCCCCTCCCCCCCCCCCCAAAAAAAAAAAGAAGCTGTCCTTGCAATGTACATACCATTTGGCGGTTCAAGCGTCTCCACCTGCATCGGCTGCAGCAACGAGACGACACTCGGGGTGCTCTGTGATCGGGGAGTGGCTGCGTGGCGCCCACGGTCGCTGTCAAAGGGGTTCTCCACCCGTGTCGACATGTGCGACGCGACAGCCCCAACTCGCTCCAACTCGTCCGTAAGCTGGCTAGCTGGCGCACAGCCGCCTCCTGAAAATACAGCACGAATTTGCGTTATGCCCCAATCATTCCTGAATTACGTGCAGACGGCTACCGTCGCGCTATGCATCAAGAGCGTGACATGCTTTAGTCATTACTTTTGCGATATTTTGCGTGGATGGCAGGGAACGCATCGCCGTCTACGGGCAGCAGCAAATTTGGCGACAGGCTGGTCTGGACCCGAGCTCGTGTTTACAGGAAACGCGCGCTTGCGCCCAGGCCGGCCTCGACTTCGCATAGGTCAAATCACGGCCACGCAGGAAAGCTATAGAAGTGCGTGCTTCGGCTCGAGAGCGCAACATGCACTTCCTAAGAAGAAGAAGGGAAAAAAAAAAAAAGGCCTCGACGCAAGATGCGAGCTATCGCATGTGTCATATTTCACCGAAGCAACTTATAACGGCACGGCGACAGAACTGACACGGCTGAGCCGCAACACAATACATCAAGGAGCCTCAGCATTATCAGCAAAATGTACTGAAACAGGAATCAGCGAAAGTAGCGAGCAGCGAAAACAGAGAGAGAGCAGGAGCTCACCTGTCGTAAACACTTCCTTCATGTCGTCGGCCTTTCCTTTTCTCCACTTTTCTTTTAAATTGTCCCAGCATTTTCGCAGTTGAGCCTCAGTTCGAAATCGAACATCGGGCCGGCAGTTGTATTCGTCGGTGATCTCCTTCCATGTCTTCTTTTTTTATCCAAGGAGACTCCATCCGTCCGTTTGTTCTCCACGATCATTTGGTACTTACTGACGAGATTAATTAGCACGCTTCGTTCCTCTTCACTAAAATTTACCCTCTTTTTTCCGTCCATTACACCTTTTTTGGCTATCAATTAATATTAAGTAAAGTGCGCAACACAGCTAAGAAATAAAGAGCAAGGAAAGAGAAAAAGTACAAATAACAAAACGTGCGGGACGGTACAAACCAAACGAACACAAGAAAAGGCACGACGTGAAATTTTAGCAAGCCTGTTATTGTGACGGCTACGCTGCATGGTGGCCAGCTGAAAGTAAGGTTGAGTCAACAACGGGCTAACTGACTGTTTAACGTTGGGTGTGCTTGCTTGTAGGAATGGTGGAGCACAGTTTTATTAACGTCTTGTCATAAAAATAAATTATACGCACATGCACAGAAGATTCAAGCGTAAAAGTGTGCATAGCCTCGCTCCCATGTCACACGCTTATTCGGATAAGGGCGCCTTTCGTAAGGTGCCCTTAAAATGTGGTAAGGTGGATTTTTGAAGCGCTCCTTTACCTTTTCTCACACTTTAACTTAAGTTCTCCTTACGAAAGGCCGGCTTTACGTGTAAGGAAAGGAGCATTTGTGAATACGGGGGCGAGTCGCCATCGTGTACGATTTTGCTTCGACGACATGGTTTTCGCTCAACGACCTTGAAGGTGGACTGAACCACTAGACATAACGCACAGAAAAGAGCAGCAAAGGTGCTACACGTAATCGTCAAGGAAAACGCGTCCCATTAGTACATGAATAAGCGCCTAATTCACAATTGTACTAAAGAAAACAAGTGAAATAGACATAGGTAGAATGTTAAAACCAACCGCAACCAAAATAAAGGTCACCTTAATACGAGTTATATTTTTATTGCGATAGCAATTATACGGACACTCAAAAGCAGATTTCTGCCGTCGGCGTCGCCGTCGCCGTCGCCGTGAGGTTCCGTATGACGTCAATGGAGATGAAATCGTCGCCGCGCGCCGAACGCTGTATGTGCGAGTGAAAGGGCGCGAGGGACGCGCGCTTTCACGGGGAGTGAACGCACGGCGGAGAACAAACGCGCGTTCTGCGCTGTGCTCCCTTAAGGGCTGCAGAAGTAGGCGTCTCTTTCCTCCTCTACAATCGCCATATATGTAGAGCAAACGTGCCTTCTGACGCGCGACAGGCCGTGGGGGAGGGGGGGGAGGGAAGGAAGGCGACGTTTAGCTGCGGAATCAAGTGCTTATTTATATCAGAGGCTCCGGCAACAGTCACCAACGCCGCACGCATTTTGAGCGAACGCGGGCAAAACGCCGACGGCGTCGACAACAGTTCTGCGTGTTGCCGGTGCTGCTGCATGTCCAAGTTTATACAGCTGATAAAGCTGCTATCATTACTCCGTATAGCTCTCTTCAAATTTGCTATCGCAATTGATGCTTCGCCTTTCAGGTGAAACTGCGACAACTTTTTTGTATATCCCGTCTTTTAAGGCGTTCTTTAACCCGGATAAACTTCGTTGATCCAGTACTGAAGTGGGGAGTTCATTAAAACAAATTCGGAATATAATATTGTCTCTGCCCTTTGCCATAAATAATTCTTGTGGTAGTACCAACATATCTGGGGAGATTGCGTAGATTCATATGCTTTATAGCGGGTACCTGAAAATTTTCATTCCAGAAATATCGCGGCACAACAGCAGAAAGAAGCACTGAATCAAAGTTTGGCATTTTCAGAGACCTGAATGGGTTATCCATATCAATGTTTGTATTGTATCCTACACTTTTCAAGCGAAGCTTGTATTGCGCTACAGATTTCGGTGGCGGCGTAGTCACGCAAAAAGTCACGTGTGGTGCAAACCCGCATTGGATATGCGTGTATATGAGCCATGGACAAGAAATAAATAAAGAAACAAAAGAAAGAAGGAAAGAAAGAGCAGGTGCGGGGAAGCTGCGCTGGCGCCGTATCACGTGACGCGCGTGACCAATCAGGGTCGTTTGGTGTGTCGCGAGGAGGCAAAGGGAAAGAGAGGGGGTTCGCGCACTCTCCGCCCAACCCCTGCCTCAAATCAGTTTCGGCGTCCAGATGGGAAGGCCGCGCGTAGTGCGTTCCGCCGAGGAGCACGCTGCGTGTGAGCAACGGCGCCGCGAACCCGCTCGGGAAAGGGCTCGTCATCGACGTGCCGATTCTAGATTGAGGGCTTCCGAAGCCCAGGCGAAACGTCAACGAAGAGCCGCGGACCCCGAGTGGCGAGAGCACGATGTTGAGGCCAAACGTCAGCGAAGAGCCGTCCACACTGAGTTTAGGGCAAACGAAGCGGAACGCCTGCGACAGATGCGCATCGTCTTGCCAGAAGCATCGCTTACCCCCATTTCCTCGACAGTGGAAGGGCTCTGAATTTTTATAATATTCGGTAATAAAAATGTTTACTTTGACTTTTTAAAAGCTGCTACAATTTAAAAAAAACAGCAGATACCATATCTTTAAAGGGAATAAGCTAGTGCACGCACGATCATTTTCTTTATTTTAATAGGAGCATAGCTCCGAACGGGATAAAGTAAACACGCAGCTCGTCAAACTTTTGCATAAATGGAAGCCATGTATGTTCCATGTTAAATCATTGTCAGAGTGAACGCCTAGATATCCACCACTGTCTACATTTTCTATTGGGGAACAGTCACGATTTAAACAGACCAAATTCCAATACCACCTGATTGACTCCTCCTCTCCACCTCGCATGCGCTAAGCTTCGCTCTCCCCAGCTCGGCGAAGCTGCGGACGACGGAATGATCATTATAACGACGTTCTAACAGCTATGCTGCAAAAATCTAGAAAATTTCCCGAAAACCGTACTTGTACAGTATACCGCATAGAATACGATAGTTAACTAAATAAAATGCATTTGATACAACCAAAAAGAGTCCACAGGCCTCTTGGTATCGTTCGTATGTTTCGTGGAAGAAATGTCACAAAGCTTTAAAAAGTTCTTCAATATGCCTAGAACAAGGCCTTACTGGAAATGTTGCGCTTAAGAACAAAGCTGTCCTTAACGTCAAGAACATTCCTTTCCAGCACGTGTGCTAAAAAGGAAATATGGATATAGGGCGGTAGGTTCACGGTTTTCACGCAACTCCTACTTTAAATATCGGAATAACACGTTCTCTCTTCATCATTTCATCGGATACAACAAACGTGTCTAGAATACTGTTAAAAAATGTCGCAGTTTCACCCGAAAGGCAAAGCATCAGTTGCGATAGCAAATTAGTAGAGAGCTGTTCGGAGTAGGGATAGTAGTTTTACCGACTGCATAAACTTGCACACATTGGCTTACTACCTGAACTAACAAGCGTGGTGTCAGCGCGCACAAGCAAACGGAATAGATCACACTCGATGACCGCAGACAACCACTGTGAAAACGCTGGAAGCAAGCGCAGCCGCCGCAGCGAGCGAAGGTTCGTGCGCTCTATGACTTCAACGGAGACCGAGCGGCGAATGCACAGCACATACATAGGTCAGAGCCGTGTGGAGATCGCTTACAAGATACGGTGTGGGCGACTGCCGCAGCCTGGCAAAGTACAAGCACATTTGTTGGCAGAGTAGATCTGCCTCCCCCTCCCTCCCGCGCTGCTTTCCCGCTTTCCTCCTTTCGAGTGCGAGACTGAGTCGACAGTTCCCCTTGCGCCTGGTTGCAAGATACGCATTTCGTGCCGCAGCACAGCATCACCCCCCCCTCCCTCCCTCCCATACCCTCACGGCCTTTCGCGTGACGTAAGTCGCGTTTGCTTTCCGCCGTACGTTCGCTCTCCGTGATAGCTCGCGCACCACGCGCGCTTTCACTCGCACATACGGCGCGCAGCGACGATTTTATCGCCCTTGGACTTTATACGAAACCTCACGGTGACGGCGACGCCGGTGGCAGAAATCTGCTTGAAGTGTCCATATAATTGCTATCGCAATAAAATATTTTTACAAATTTTATATATATTGCTGAAGCGGAACTGTTATAAATGGTAAACTCGGCGGTAATGCAGTTCCACTCAACGTGAAAGCTGGGGAAGTGCGGAGCCGGAGCAGTGATTCGCCGCTGTTTCCTTTGTGTTTTCGTTGTATTTATCTTGTTTTATCCTGTTTTATCTTGTGTTCAGCAATCCATCATCCGTTTCGACACCTGTGCTAAGGTACAACTGGTGGGTAGTGGTGGTGGTGGTGGTGAAAAACTTTATTGAGTGATGACAGGAGAGAGTTTGGGACGGCCTTAAGGGCCGGCCTCTCACAAAATCTAGGAGGGGTACCTAGTCCGGAACCCCTGTGGCTTCTGCTGCAGCACGCGCTCGGGCCACTAGGGCGCGTTGATCCTCCAGGGTCGAACAGCCGAGCAGGGCAGCCTCCCAGCTCTCTCGGGTAGGGGGGAATGGGAAGGGGTGTGGCGGGACCGTCGGGTTTGATGCGCAGGCCCACACCATGTGGAAGGGGTCCGCGAACGGATGGTCACAGTGTGGGCAGGCCCCGGAGAATGCCGGGTTAAAGTGTCTGAGTATGACCGGGCACAATACCGTGTTGGTGTAGAGACGGAGGAGGTGGGTAACCGCCGCGCACATGGAGCCAAAGCTTTGACGATGATAGAAGTGATCTTAACGAATTTCTGTTAGTTAATGCGCTTAATGCTTGATTATTCCCGTCTTCTAAATTATTCTGAATCATGTTAGTTTGAACCGGTTTTGATAATTTCTGTATATGTTTTGACCCTGTTTTGAGCACTTCTTTTGAGCGTGATCACGCGGTAGACGATGACGCTGACAGCTCGGGCCCCTAAAGTGCTCCACCCTTAAAATATCATTGCGCATACGCTCGGCTGACCCTATAACGTGCCCTCTTTTCAATGGTACAGCGGTAGCGTCAGTTTTGTTGATGCGAACTTCCTTTATCTCCAGCCCACGGTAGTAATAAAAAGAAGGTTTCATTTTTGTTCGCGATGTATTTGCTTGACAAATTCGGCCTCTTGCGGGACGATCCACGAGGAGTGGGTGAAGAAGAAGAGAACCAGGAGGAAAGAAGAAGCATGGGTATTCTTTTCCCGCAGAACCTCACAACCAAGTATTTATACGTGAGCGAGTCTTTTGATTGTTTCGACGCGATTGGAAATGGCATGGTGCAGAAGCGGATGTTGTTCATCGCCGCCATTTGTGTGTACATCGCGGCGGTCAACATACACATCGTGCCGTTAATCTCGACCGACGTCGGACACTGGTGCAAGAGGCCGCCGCATTCCAACGTGTCCCAGGCTGACTGGAGGAATGCGGCTATTCCTTTGGACGCGTCTGGAAAGCCAAGCCAATGTAGCATGTACGAAAATCCCGAGCAGCCCGACAACGCGACGACTGTGCTTTGCCTGGACTGGGAGTACGAAGAGCGCTGGCCCAGGGAGAGTGCCGTGACCACGTGGAACATGGTCTGCTCGAGGCAGTCGCTCATCGCCGTGATGATCGTGGTACAGAACTTTGGAACCGCTTTGTGTGTGACTGTAGCCGGATACCTTGCAGACCGCATTGGTCGGAAGTCTGTAGTGATGCCGTCGCTGGTGGTCATGCTGCTGTCGACTGTCATTTTGTGCGTTTCCACTGCTTACCCCGTGTTCGCAGCGACGTTATTCTTCGCAGCGGGCTCCAATGCCGTCGCTATGACCGTCGCCTCCTTAATCCTCTTCGAGGTATCCATTCACGCAAACAGGCCTCTGTTGAACGTCTTTGCCTCAACGTTCGGTGTCTTCTCTTCCGATCTGTCGATGGCAGTCCTGGAGCGAGCCGAGCTAGACTGGCAGCTCCGATTAGCGCTCTTCCTCCTGCCAGCGTTGTTGGTGCTGCCAGCGTTCTGCTTCATTGATGAGTCACCGCGCTGGCTTGTGGCGAAGTCCAAGCTCCCCGAAGCGAAAAACATCATGCTGGCAGCCGCCGAGGTCAACCACTTTCCTCTCTCGAACACGATGTGCCTGCTGGAGAGACTAAAGGCAGACATCGACGGCCCCTTTGGGGAGCCTACGTCGGCCGAGGCAGCCATGCTGGGCAAATCGGCCATCCGAAAGCACGCGGTGATTATATTTGCCTGCACTTTTACAACGCTCTTCGGTTACTACAGCACAATTATTTCACCGATCTGGGAAGACGATCCGGCGCTTCACTGGTTCGCATTCGGGGCGGCTGTGTTGGCGTACGCCGCTACAAATGTTCTGATCAGGAAGGTAACCATGCTATCAACAATCGCCGGACTGTTCGGGCTGCTATTTGGACTCCATTGCCTACTAAGCATCGCAATCGTAGGTGCGCCGGTGATCGTCAGCAAGGTTCTGTTGGTGGTGACAAAGGTTTTATACGTAGTCACCGCCATCATTGTTCCTTGCTACTCCCTGGAACTCTTCCCGACCGCCGTGCGCGGCTTGACCACGTGCTGCGGCTTCGGCTGCGGTGTATTCGGTGCCGCCAGTGCTGCCATGGTTCTTCTGCTCAACCTCGAGGGACGTTATGATATCGCATTCGCTCTACCGGCGTTGTTGCTCTTCGGCTCATTGCTGGCGATGTGTAGCCTTCCGCGTACCACGACGGTCGAGTGCGCCAAGACGACCGTGAGCTCTAACACCGCAACCCCTAATACCAAACAAGACGTGGAGCTTATGAAGAAAACATTGGCGATGACGATGACGCCTGGCCAAACTACACGGAAGAGCCGGGCAAGACTTGGGGTTAAACAAGTGGCGCGCGACAGAAGGTGCAGTAGATGACAAACAAACAAATCGCGTGCATCGTAAAGTCGAAGTTATTCGAGTGTGTGCCTGAGATGGTGAGGTCAAAAGAGACGAACAAATATAGCATAGTATTGTATACGATGATCGATGTGTTCGTGGTGGCGCATGTGTCAGTGGGCATCACCTGCGACGTATGTTAAGAAGACTCCTAGAGTTGCTGCTTGCACGGTTTCATTTATCCAAGTTGTATAGACTACTCGAGATTTTAAATTGCCTCTATTTTCCTCCCGCATGAATAAAACAAAAAAAAGAAAGCGCTGGTTTTAGTGCAACGCTTTGCTGGTCGTCTGTCGGAATGTAATGGACGACGACTTTCAGAAGTTAGCATTTTGCCCTGTGCTAGTTCCCGGGTTGTCTTAAAGAAAACCTTCAAGACATTTGCGATAAGCAATAAGAAGAAGCCAATGATAACCTTTATTTTACCATGACAATCGCCCTATTAGCAAAACAATGCATGGCCTGTCTGCATCGCACACTTTTTCCTTGGTGTCCAGCAACCAGCGGTTGCCAGTGTGTGCATGCTATCTAATTCATTCGG
Source organism: Dermacentor silvarum (assembly GCF_013339745.2). Lineage (NCBI taxonomy): Eukaryota > Metazoa > Arthropoda > Arachnida > Ixodida > Ixodidae > Dermacentor > Dermacentor silvarum. The sequence continues at coordinate 81,081,984 of NC_051160.1, forward strand.
TGCATGCGCAGTATAGGACGCTTTAACGTCTCATTATTGTTGTGCCATTACTGGTAAAGCCCCGATCAGACGCCGTATGAAGCACGCGCATGGATTAGCAATGGCGGGGGCGGCAATAGTACCTGGCAGGGGTGGCAACAGTACAGTGGTAACACTGTTTAAAAAAGCCGGCAGATCCCACGCCCTGTGGGAATGTGGAAGCAGTGTGCGGGGGGAGCCTACCAAGTTAACGAAACGACCATGAGAGCACCAAGACGTAGGCGGCTCTTTCATGACCTACATGACACGCATGTCATGACATTCAGTCTTCAGGTGTCCCTTTAGCTACACCTAAGAGACCTTAAGGCGAAAGCCTTAGTCATGCTCATGACTATGACTTCCACCACAATTACTTTGTGTTTGCTTCACTTAGTGCCCACGTCCGAACCCACTGCATTGGTTTTTTGAGTCCTAATCTTTTTTTCGCTGAGTTATTCTCATTTTTTCTGAGTCATGGTCATGATTATGACCTCTACCATCATCCTTTAGTGTTTCCTTTACTTAGTGCCCACGTCCGAACTTATTTCAGTGGTTTTTGAGTGTTAATCTTTTTCCGCTGGGACATTGTCATTTTTGCTGAGTCATGCTCAGACTATGACTTCTACCACCATCCTTTTGTGCTTCCTTCACTTAGTACCCACCCACGTCCGAACCCATTTCATTGTTTTTTGAGTGTTAATCTTTTTTAGCTGAGTCATTGTCATTTTTGCTCAGTCATGGTCATGACTATGACTTCTACCATTATCCTTTAGTGTTTCCTTCACTTAGTACCTACATCAGAACCCATTTCAGTGGCTTTTGAGTGTTAAGCTTTTTTCGTTGAGTCATTGTCATTTTTGCTGAGTCATGCTCATGACTATGACTTCTACAAGCATCCTTTAGTGTTTCCTTCACTTAGTACCCATGTCCGAACCTATTTCAATGACTTTTGAGTGTTAATCTTATTCGCTGTCATTGTCATGAACTACATGACATGCATGTCATGACATTTATGTCATGACCTATCATTTATGTTCGTCATACGCTCCTGTTATACTATGCCAATTTTGGTACCTACCAAGTTAACAACACGACCATGAGAGCACCAAGACGTAGGCGGCTAGATAGATAGATAGATAGATAGATAGATAGATAGATAGATAGATAGATAGATAGATAGATAGATAGATAGATAGATAGATAGATAGATAGATAGATAGATAGATAGATAGATAGATAGATAGATAGATAGATAGATAGATAGATAGATAGATAGATAGATAGAAGAAAAGAAAGAGAACGAAAGGAAAAGAACGAAAGGAAAAGGAAGAAAGGACAAGAAAGAAAGAACGTCACCTCGTAGTTTGCAGGAGTGCCCGAGAGTTAGCCGCGGCCGGGTACCGTGGGGCGACCTGCAGAGGTTTGACCAACCGATCGTCACTTACCAAATCGCCCAGCACCACAGACAATCTCGTAAAACATACCTCTCGGGACACAGTTCCCTCATCAAAGCGCAAAAGAAGATCACGAAGCAGCTTCAGACTAACACTTGTCCACTCCCAACCTGGCTACACATCATATTCCGTACTCTCTACACTTTCCTGTGCCCTCATCTGTGGAGAGCATACCGCGCTCCGCCCCATGAGACTGGTCTTCCAGCGTAACCCCAACATAGATGTATTTCCTAATCCCTCTGACGAACAGTGCGAGAGATAGAGAGAGAGAGAGAGAGAGCTGACCAGCTCTCGTCCTGAGGACCAGCCACCGGGCGACGACGGCAGCAAAATCCACCGGGATCCTAGACTCAGGACACCGCCCACCACCCGAAATTCCTGAGCTTTAATAAACGTGTATCCCTCCTCCTCCTCCGTTGCATGTAAAAGAACGTCAGGTAAAAATTAATCTGGAACGCAAAACGGGGCGCTTCTCAGTGTTGCTGTTGGATGTTAAACCACGCGAATAGGCATATAAAAAAAAAGTGACTCGCCATCCAGGCCCTGCAAAAGTGTATGTCCGGCTAAGTTGTTGAAAATCACGGCTACAACTGCTGAAGGGGGTAGACAATGCTATATTGCTTTAGAGAAATGCTACTAGGGGTAATTTAGAGTAATGGTAGTAATGGGATTATTGGCAACTTTGGCAACATGCCACCGCTGGTCGTATTGCAGTTTTCTTACCGTTTGCAGCTCCTCGTATTCACGCTGCTCCGCGGAAGTCCTACCTATACATTGCCTACCCATAGCGGTGCTGCAACAATAGCTAAATTAGTTGCTAGACTGGTTCTTTTACATATGACAGGCTAGTGACGTCACTCCCCACGTCGCAAGTTGCCGTCTCCGCGGCAGCTTGCGCAACAGTATTCTTTACCGGGAAACGTATGCGGGGAGAGCTAAATGCTTCGCATTGTTATCAGGAGCGCCATACTATCAATGATGTGGTTTGGATGCTCGCTTTCTGCTTGTTCTTTATTGCAACGAATGCTGTGCTGTACGTTGTATGCGTGATACCGCATACAACGTACAGTTTGTTATACAACGTTTGTTTGTACAACAGTTTGTTATACAACGGCTTATATCAAAACAAGCCGTCTTCCACCATCGTGGGCAGAAGCGCCGAATCGGATGCTGAACTGCTAGCTGCGATAAGGCTCGTTAGATTAAAGACCGTTCCCATATCTGTCGCCACAGAAGAAAATCAGTCGTTGAAACAATTAGCCACCGCTTGTGGTGGAGTACCGAAATAATTTAGTACCGGATCTAAGTAGGACTTGTTCCCTAATCTCAATCAGTAGAGGCCACACCTTTGCTGGTTTATCACGCGAAAAAGGAAATTCACCGCTAAAATAGCATCTCTTGGAACAGCGCATCATTGCTGTAGCATTGTTTCGTGCGTTTCAGTAAAGACTCTTCAAAGCTTCGTCTTCTAGATGCTTTCAACATCGTTTCTTCCAAAGTTCGTCTTTCTCTAGGATAGCTTTCAATAGTCGATTATTTGCCCAGTGTAAGCTCGATAAAAACTTGAGCTCGATAAAAGCATCCACAAAATTTTTTAGCGTCAAAGGCTGTTCCAAGGATAATAATAATAAGAAGAAGAAGAAGAAGTAGAAGAAGAAGAAGAAGAAGAAGAAGAAAAAGAAAAAGAAGAAGTCATCGAGATATATGAAATACTTAATCTCCTAAACTCACTGCGGTGCGCCTTACCCAGTACACCCAGCACAAATTTATGCGGCATTGCGTCGTCATCGTCTTCATCATCCTCTGCCTACTTATGTCCACTGCAAGACGAAGGTATCTCGCGCCGCGCGGGGACGCGGGCCGGCTCACCGACTGGGAGCCCCAACACGCACCCGGAGCCACTCCTCTCCTATCACGAGATTTGCTCGCACTATAAGTTATCGAGAAAGGAATTCCCTTCACCTCACCCAACACTAAATAAAGCACAACAATTAACGCTTAGATTGCTGCAAACGCGCAGTTACCCCAACCCCTATATATGCAGCAAATACCTCCCAGATATAAGGCCAGAATGTCCTAAATGCCAAAATCCAAAGTGCGACTTAGATCACATGCTGTGGCAGTGTCCCGCGCTAAACGCTTGCTTCGGGTCTCCTGCCACCGAGGACGACTGGATCAACCACCTCAGGAGCCCCGACAGGGCCCTTCAATTGAACACCAGGCCGTCCAGAAGGCCCAACAGGTGGCTGGCGAGCTCCGATTCTCAGTCCCCACATGGGTGGAGCCACCGGGCCGGCCCCCGTAAGGGGTGCCCAGGCCCCTTCAGGACCATTAATAAAGTTAACTCTCTCTCTCTCTCTCTCTCTCTCTCTCGCAGTGATCTCCAATTATCTCTGTTTTGCGCCTGCTGAGCCCATCTCATGCCTACGCATTTCCTATTTTCATCACATCACTGCATTTTCTGCCGTTCACGACTACGATTTTCTGGCCATTGCACTCATTGTATGACTATAATGGTACACCGGTTATCTGTCCTACGCATTACACGGCCTGTACAGCTCCGTTTATTGTGCTTATAATATCGACTACCCCCGCCTCCTCTCTTATCTACACTTCTCTCTTCCTGTTTCTCGACCTTACGCGTATATCATTTTTTTTTTCACTGCTCGTTGCGCTCTTCCTAAGTTCTTCTCTAGCTTTATTCCTACAGCCATTTGCAGACGTATTAACGTACGCTTCCTGTACGCCTTGATACTGCGTAGCCAATGCAAACAAAGAAAATTAAAATTAACTTCTGGGGTTCTTACGTGACAAAACCACGATCTTGTTATGAGGCACGCCGTAGTGGGCGACTCCGAATTAATTTTTACCACCTGGGGTACTTTAAAATGCACCCAATGCACGGTACACGGGCGTTTTTGCAGTTCGGCCCCCATCGAAGTGCGGCCGCCGCGGCCGGGATTCGTTCCCGCGATCTCGTTTTAACAGGAAGCGTATGTGAATATCGTAGCAACTGTCTATAAAGATTCAACGGCGACAATGCGTATTCGTACCCACCGTGTTATTCCAGGGGCTCTGACGTTACCTGCTAACCTCGAGGCCGTGGTTCATTCCGGCCGCGGGCTACCGATACCAATGGAAG
>NC_051160.1:81086697-81134014 GCF_013339745.2 Dermacentor silvarum
CTAAGCGTTTGCACGACGACACCCCATTCATTTCGGAGCAAGCCTCGGGCCACGCGCTAGATGGCCCTATTGTTCTCGCTGCAGCCCAATGCCTCTTACTACACTTTTTGACGAGGGCAATACTTTGTATAGGTATATTGTTACGTGCAACACGCATTCCGTCGGTCATGGTAAGCTGTTTGGTCGAATTTGCGGGAACTATGGTTTTCACTAAATGGGGCAGTGGAGTGAGTTAAACACCGACTTCAAATCTGAAGGTCGTAAGTTCGAATCCTGCTCCATTCCACTACATTTCAGGCATGGAGTGGTGCCTGACACCGGCAAAGAAAAAAAATACATGTTGCCGAGAGCTAGTGGGCTATACTATTCAGGTGCAACCAAACTAGGCAGGCCCACTAAGCTTCATCAAAGTCACTCCCTCACCAGACAGGAATTGGCCTCCCTGGTGCAGTATTCGCCCTACCCTCCCTCATGACTCCGACAATTAACCCATGGCCCTCAGTTCCCAGTGGCTGCGGAGCACCTGACCAAGGCGGCGGTCAGACCTCTACGCGGCAGAGGGTGCTAAGAATCTCTGGTCAAGGCAGGCCGCCATGGAAACTGAACCTGGCAACGTTCAACACGCGCACCCTCTCGAGTGAGGCTAGAGCAGCTTAGCAGGACTTTTGAAGAATTATCAGGCATTTCCTGGGATATTATGGCCTTAGTGAGGTTAGAAGAACTGGTGAGGCTTACACAGTACTGACTAACGGCCACGTCCTCTGCTACAGAGGTCTTCCAGATAAGAAAGAATCCGGGGTAGGATTTCTAGTGCATAACAACGTAGCGGGCAACATTGATGAATTCTACAGCATTAATGAAAGGGTAGCAGTCGTCGTAATAAAGCTGAATAGCAGGTACAAAATGAAGGCAGTACAAGCCTATGCCCCAACCTCTAGTCACGATGATGAGAAATAGAACAGTTTTATGAAGATGTTGAACTAGCAATGAGAAAGGTGCAAACTCAGTATACTTTAGTCATGGGCGACTTCAATGCAAAAGTGGGGAAAAGCAGGTTGGTGAGCAAGCCATTGGTAACTACGGCATCGGATTCTAGGAATGCAAGAGGAGAGATGTAGTAGAATTCGCGGAAAGGAATAGGCTCCGAATAATGAATACCTTCTTCAGGAAGCGCAGCAACAGGAAGTGGACCCTGGAAAAGCCTAATGGAGAAACAAGGAATGAAATAGATTTCATACTCTCTGCCGATCCAAGCATAGTGCAGGATGTAGAAGTGTTAGGTAAGGTTAAGTGCAGTGACCATAGGTTAGTGAGGTCTAGGATTTCTCTCAATTTGAAGAGAGAGAGAGTGAAATTAGTCAAGAGGAAACAGGCCAACCTAGAGGCAGTAAGGGTAAAAGCAGACCAATTCAGGCTGGTGCTCGCAAACAAGTATGCAGCTTTAGAACAGGAGATGAAGATAACATAGAGCTAATGAATGAAACCGTAACTAGGCTGATCTCAGAAGCAGCAATTGAAGTGGGAGGTAAGGCACCAAAGCAACCTGTAGGGAAGCTCTCCCAAGAAACAAAGGACCTAATAAAGAAACGACAAAACATGAAAGTGTCCAACTCAAGAGATCAGATAGAATTCGCTGAACTGTCAAAACTGATCAACAAGAAGAAAGTAAGGATATTCGAAATTATAACGTGGAAAAATTGAGGAAGCCGTAAAATATGGACGCAGCATGAAATCAGTAAGAAGAAAACTAGGCATAGGACAAGGCAAGATGTATGCACTGAAAGATAAGCATGGTAATATCATCAGCAATTTCGATGACATAGTAAAAGCAGCAGAAGAATTCTATACTGACCTGTACAGTAGCCAAAACAGCCAAGCTTCTTCCATTCGAAATAGTGATGAACCGGATACAGAAGCTCCTTCTATAACTAGCGATGAAGTTAGAAGGGCCTTGAAAGACATGACCAGGGGAAAAGCGCCTGGAGAAGATGGAATAACAGTAGATTTATCAAAGATGGAGGAGATATCATGCTTGAAAAGCTTGCGGCCCTTTATACGCAATGCCTCACAACTTCAAGTGTACCAGAGAGCTGGAAGAACGCCAACATTATACTTATCCATAAGAAGGGAGACGTTAAAGAATTGAAGAATTACAGACCCATTAGCTTGCTTTCAGTATTGTATAAAATATTCACCAAGATAATTTCCAATAGAATCAGGACAACACTTGACTTCAGTCAACCAAGAGAACAGGCTGGCTTCAGGAAGGGATATTCTACGATGGACCATATCCATGCCATCAATCAGGTAATCGAGAAATCTGCGGAGTACAATCAACCTCTCTATATGGCTTTCATAGATTATGAAAAGGCATTCGATTCAGTAGAGATATCAGCAGTCATAGAGGCATTGCGTAATCAAGGAGTGGAGGAGGCATACGTGAATATCTTGGCAAATATCTACAAGGATTCCACAGCTACCTTGGTTCTCCACAAGAAAAGTAGAAAGATACCTATCAAGAAAGGGGTCAGGCAAGGAGACACAATCTCTCCAATGCTATTCACTGCATGCTTAGAAGAAGTATTCAAGCTCTTAGACTGGGAAGGAATTAGGAGTGAGGATCGATGGCGAATATCTCAACAACCTTCGGTTTGCAGATGACATTGTCCTATTGAGCAACAATGGAGAGGAATTACAACAAATGATTGAGGACCTTCATCGAGAAAGTGCAAGAATTGGGTTGAAGATGAATATACAGAAGACAAAGATAATGTTCAATAGCCTGGCAAGCGAACAAGAATTCAGGATCGCCAGTCAGCCTCTAGAATCTGTAAAGGAATATGTTTATCTAGGTCAATTACTCACAGGGGACCCTGATCATGAGAAAGAAATTTACAGAAGAATAAAATTAGGTTGGAGTGCATACGGCAGGCATTGCCAAATCCTGACTGGGAGCTTACCACTGTCGTTGAAAAGAAAAGTGTACAATCATTGCATTCTACCGGTGCTAACATACGGGGCAGAAACTTGGAGGTTAACAAAGAAGCTCGAGAACAAGTTAAGGACCGCACAAAGAGCAATGGAACGAAAAATCTTAGGAGTAACGTTAAGAGACAGGAAGAGAGCGGTGTGGATCAGAGAACAAACGGGGGTAGACGATATTCTAGTTGACATTAAGCGGAAGAAATGGAGCTGGGCAGGCCATGTAATGCGTAGGATGGATAACCGGTGGACCATTAGGGTTACAGAATGGATACCAAGAGAAGGGAAGCGCAGTCGAGGACGGCAGAAGGTCAGGTGGGATGATGAGGTCAGGAAATTCGCAGGTGCAAGTTGGAATACGCTAGCGCAAGACATGGGTAATTGGAGATCGCAGGGAGAGGCCTTCGTCCTGCAGTGGACATAAATATAGGCTGATGATGATGATGATGATGGTTTTCACTGAGGAATGACGCTTCCTTGGTTTGTCCCTATTACTCTAATATATGTCTCCAAAACTCTCCCGTAGGCTGTGATCGTGAGTGTTCAGCATAACGTTATTTGCTGCAAAGTGCACATTGTTTTTTTTCTACATATACACAGTGCAACACGAGTATTAACGCTTATTTTTCTTTACGTTTGACTAGCATACTGTCCAACCTTTCTATTGTCCCTGTCGCCTTAGAGTTACACTATCCTAACGCAGAAATATCCGCAAAAGAAATATATTTACACGTGAAGGTCTTTATCACAGAAGAATACGTTTTTATTGCGCAGGACAGCACATACGTGTCCTTTGTTTGGTTTATTCGAATTTAAATGTCATTCACGTAGGTATAAATCTAGTTGTGTATTTGGCTGGCAGGTTTAAAATGTTGTGGCAGTGCTCAAAAAAGTGAGCAGCAAATTCTACATCTTGAAAAACGAGCAGACTGAAAATCGAGATCTTTCTTCAGTGTTTACATCGCAACCGACACCTCAATCTTGCATATCTACAAATACACATTCTAGCAACAATGCTCGGGGAGCGATGGTGAAATGGGAAACATAATCAACTAGAAATCTAATTTATGGCACCGTGAGGCGCTCAGAACGTGCAGATCTAGTTCAGTGCTCAGCAAGTGGCCTTTCTCCGCTTAGCACGATGAGAAATGTCAACGTATATACTCTCTACCTCCATAAAATCTGAAAGAGCTAATCTTGATGGAAGCGCTCGGTAGATTTCGAAAGCCATTCGTAAAAAGCTATGCTTCACTTAATAATTAAATGGTGCATGCAGCCATACTTGAAAGGACCAGTTCGCAGAATTCAAATGGCGTTCATGACGACGGATTCTGCATATTAATATGCTTTTCTTTTTTTTCATTTTCTTGCTACAGTGGAGAGTGAGTTTTTATGGCGTGGCTCTGCTCAGCACAACCTTCTAGGCTACTAATTTATTCTTGGGACCAAGCCATATTTAGGAAAATGCCAAGAAGCCCTTGGGGCTAAAATTATTCCAGAACCCTCAACTACGTGGTTGATCATACGTGATCAGGCACATTACGATCGTTAAGCATGACAGCGAAGCTCTTGTAGCATTGTGCCTTCGACTGCTCTCAATAATATTGTGCGCGTAGTGCATAGCTACCCGTCCAGGCAGCAACATTAGTTTAAGCGGAATGGTTTGAATTTTTATCTGTGGTTAATTATGTTTCTGCTGCTGAATACGTGCTAAATAACAGTGTTTTTCAGAGCATGAAAGAACCCCACGAATACACACAACATGAGCCGCGCGACAGGCCACTAACAAAAATTATGCGGTTTTACGTGCCAAAACCACGATCTGATTATGAGGCACGCCGTAGTGGGGGCCTCCGGAAATTTGGACCACCTGCGGTTCTTTAACCTGTACCTAAATCTATGTACATGGGTGTTTTCGCACTTCGCCCCCATCGAAATGCGGCCGCCGTGGCCGGGATTCGATCCCACGACCTCGTCAGCAGCCCAACACCATAGCCACTGAGCAACCAAGGCGGGTGCGGCAAGCCACTCTAGGCACTTTGGGCGTATGCGCATGCTTCTTTCACGCTCGGAAAAACAATTTTGTGTAGTACGAGCTGAGAACAGAAAGTAGTACCGGGACAGTTTCATGTTGCTCTATAATTTTCTCATTGACGCTCATCATCTAATTATAATACTTGAGAAGGTGATTAAATAATTAGGATTAATTATTCAATTAGGTGGAATTTAAAAAAATGAGTATCTCCAAAGGACAGCGAACAACGTTACCTTGGTTCTGTCCAGCTACGTGGCATTTGCATATTTTAAAATCTTGGCGCATGATAGTTGGGGCGTCTGTATAAACTTGAGTACCTCGGACAAATCACGCATAGGTTTTACTTGTGGTGCCATAGGTCCTGTGGTTGGGCATTGCCCCTGCATATGTGGCCAGCACCATCCTTCCTTCATGAATATTTCTCTGCGCCCCAGAGCGCCTATTGTTCTTTATCTGCCTCAGTCGCCTTCCTGTACCTATCCGTCACTAGCGATCTGCAAGATGTCACTGACTTTCTCCCGTACATTGCCGTATGGAATTGAATCAAAAGAAAAACAGATTCCTGAAGTTCGCGAGTCACGAACTAGGTTCCAAACGCGACGCACAAGGCTTGGTTGCGTTCCTGCCAACGTCATTCAAGTATATGTCAAAGGACTCGACGTCCTTGTCTTTGTCCTTAGTGGTGTCGTCGTCAGTGCCATTACCTTGAAGATATCTCGCTTACTCCGGGAGATTCTGAAACCGCTGCCTAGTGAAACGGCGAGTGCGCCGTAGACACACACACACACACACACACACATATATATATATATATATATATATATATATATATATATATATATATAGGGTGTTTCAGTGAACACTTTCAAAAATCCTTAAAGGGTGCCTGTGGCAGATAGCACAATTATAGTTCATGAGCTGGTCTACTCGAAGAAGTGGACATTACTTGCACAAGAAATTGAAATGCCTAATCGACTAATTAACGAAAAATCACTAATTAGGTTTTTAACTAATTACCTGATGGCCCATATTGCAATTTACAAATTGTAGCCGTGGAGTTCGCAAGGCGGATTCACTTGGAACGAATTCTTGGGATGACAGCAGTTTCGAGATATTAATTCACAAACTTTGCGGAGAAATGCATTGGCGTTCCAGTTAGTTCCTTACAAAAACGTCGCTTTATGCATTGAAGAACAAAGTTAACTGGAACATTTATCTGCCAATACATTTATCTGCAAAGTTCGGGAATTAATATCTTGAAACTGGTCTCATCCTGAGAATTAATTCCAAGTGGACCCGCCTTGCGAACTCCCCCGCTAGAATTTGTAAATTCCAAAAGTTGTAATTTTCAATTAGTTGAAAACTTAATTAGTGAATTATTGTTAATGATTCATTTATGCGTTTTAATTTCTTGTGCAAGTAATGTCCGCCTCTTCGAGTAGACCAACTCGATTAACTAGAATTGGGCTATCTGCCACAGGCAACCTTAAATAAATTTTGAAAGTGTTCGCTGAAACACCCTGTATATCTAGTATAGGAACACAGTGCAACAAGAGTATTAACGCTTACATTTTTTTTCGTTTGAATAGCCTCCTTTCACGGGCTACATTTCTATTGTCACTTTCCGTTTATAGTTGCACAATCCTGACGCAGAAATTTCCAGGCGTCACGCATCCTCCGCAGCGCGGATCAGAGTACCCTCAAGCACCGCACCGTGATCTGGTTCCCCGCCCATCTCGGCCGGGTGCCGGGAGCCCCGTCAAACCTCAACGAGGTCACCCACGACGCAGCGCGTGCGTTACTGACCGCGCCGTCCCAAGGCAACCCAACCTCGCCGAGATAGAGACCAACCGGGATGCACCCATTACGTACAACGAAATCACAAAACACTTCTACCTTGGACGCCGCATCTTTCCACCCCCACACCCCAAACTTAACAGACCGCAGGTGCTAACCCTAGGCTTATTACAAACAGAGACGTACCCGAACCCCACCAAACTCCACGTTCTCTATCCTGACGCGTACCCCAGCGACACGTGCCCTTCGTGCGGATACACGGCGACACCAGCACACATGCTCTGGGAGTGTAGAAACAGTCATCCCGACTCTACCTCGGACAAGTGGGAGAAGTCCCTCAGAAGCTCACTTCTCGCCGACCAGCAATGAGCCGTCCAGCAGGCCCACGAAGCGGTCGCCAGGTATTCCCTGTCGGCCCCTACGTGGGAGACGCCCGCTACGTCCTAAGCGCGTCCTGCAGGACCTAAATAAAGCTTTTCCAGTCCAGTCCAGTCCAAGGAAAACAGTTTGACCGGGAAGGTCTTCGTTCACTGAAGACTACAATTTTAACGTGTAGGACAGCACACACGTGTCATTTGTTTGGTTTATTCGAATTTAAATATCATGTACGACGTAGGAATATATCTAGTTGTGTATTTGGCTGGCAGGTATTGAATGTTGTGACAGTGCTCAAAACAAGTTGAGCAGCAACATTCTACTTTTTCAGGAACAAGCAGACTGAAAATTGAGATCTCTCCCTTCTCTGTTTAGATGGCAACCTGCTATTCTTCTCATTATGTGAGTCTCCTTATTACTCTCACGTAGTAGTGACGCTGAAGTAAACAGTCGTTAAACTGTGTATGACGAAACTGATTCTTTATTGGGCGAACCTGTGCCCACAAAAGCAAGTTACACTCAAAGCACCATGAAAGCGGCGAACACAGTCGGCGGTCGTCGGAAATCTGATCAGCGGCGAAACGCGTCGGCTTTTATACCTCAGTCATCGAAGGTTCCAGATTAATCCCTGATGCCCGCGTGTCTTCCAGAAAGTGCTATACAATTCGCGTCGGCCATACAGTCAGATAACTTAAGCGTCTGTGAAAACAGGCAACGGAAAGAAGCATCGATAACGTTATAGAAACTTCCGATACAGGCGCCTCCTGCGCCGAGCGATAACGTTTAACATTTGTTAGCCGGTGGAAAGCGGCCACTGGTGAAAGATAAACATGTATACATGCCAATACCTTCCCTTAAAAAGCATCGTCCCGATACTACAAACACGAAAGCGAAAACAAAACCACGCATACAGAAAGGGACAAAAATAACAAAGCAACAAAGGAGCTAAATTCGTCAGCGGGCGTAGAAAGGCTTAAAACGCACCACGTGGATGACTTCAGGTCGTGCGCGGCGCCCCTGGGATTGCGAAATACCGTCTGGCACGAACTCATAGTCCAGTGCGTTAATACGTCGGATGATCTTATATGGTCCGAAATAGCGACGCAAGAGTTTCTCGCTAAGTCCTCGTCGGCGTATCGGAGTCCAGACCCAAACACGGTCTCCGGGCTGGTACTCGACGTAGCGTCGTCGAAGATTGTAGTGTCGGCTGTCGGTTCTGTGCTGGTTCTTGATGCGCAGGCGGGTGAGCTGTCGACCTTCTTCGGCACGCTGCAAATAGGTGGCAACGTCGATATTTTCTTCATCGGAGACATCCGGTAGCATGGCGTCAAGCGTCGTTGCCGGTTTCCTTCCGTATACCCGGTTGAACGGCGCCATGTGCGTCGTTTCTTGCATGGCCGTGTTGTATGTGAAGGTCACGTATGGAAGGATGGTATATCACGTCTTGCGTTCGACGTCGACGTACTACATTGCCAGCATGTCGGCGATGGTCTTGTTTAAGCACTCGGTGAGGCCATTCGTCTGCGGGTGGTAGGCGGTGGTCTGGCGATGGCTTGTCTGGCTGTAGCGCAGGATGGCTTGAGTTAGTTCAGCCGTGAAGGCCGTATACCTCTGTCGCGAATGAGGACTTCTGGGGCAACGTGACGCAGGAGGATGTTCTCAACGAAGAATCGGGCTACATCGGCAGCACTGCCTCTGGGCAAGGCTTTTGTTTCGGCGTAGCGGGTGAGGTAGTCCGTAGCTACTACGATCCATTTATTCCCGGTCGTCGACGTAGGAAAATGCCCAGTAAGTCCATCCCGGTATGCTGGAACGGTCGGCGAGGTGGCTCGATCGGCTGTAGAAGTCCGGCTGGCCTTGTCGGCGGTGTTTTGCGTCGCTGACAGTCTCGGCATGTCCTTACGTAATGGGCGATGTCGGCAGAGAGGCGATGCCAGTAGTATTTTTCTTCTATCCTCGCGAACGTGCGGGAAAAACCGAGGTGTCCAGCCGTTGGGTCGTCATGAAGAGCTTGCTGATGCAATGCTGAGGGTACCACGAGGAGGTAGTTGGCTCGGAGAGGCGAGAAGTTCTTCTTTAGAAGAATGTCGTTTTGCAAGAAAAACGACGCCAATCCTCGCCTGAACACCTTCGGCACAATGACGGTCTTGCCTTCCAGGTAGTCTACAAGGCAAGTGTCGAGGTTCCCGGTCGCCTCGCTGTTGTTCGGCGAATTCGTCGGCACTGATGGGTCCCAAGAAAGTGTCGTCATCCTGGCCGTCCTCTGGCGGAGGTTCGACGGGGGCGCGAGACAAGCAGTCGGCGTCAGAGTGCTTTCGCTCGGACTTGTAAACGACGGTGATGTCGAATGCTTGAAGTCTCAGACTCCATCGTGCGAGGCGACCTGAAGGATCCTTCAAGTAAGCTAGCCAACACAAGGCGTGGTGGTCGCTCACAACTTTAAAGGGCCTGCCATAGAGGTAGGGGCAAAACTTTGATGTAGCCCAGATGATGGCGAGGCACTCCTTTTCTGTTGTGGAATAATTTGCTTCCGCCTTCGATAACGACCGGCTAGCGTACTTACAACCCTTTCTATTCCGTCAGTCCTCTGCACAAGAACGGCGCCGAATCCTACGCTGCTTGCGTCGGTGTGGACTTCGGTATCGGCGTTTTCATCGAAATGCGCAAGTATTGGCGGCGATTGCAGGCGTCGCTTCAGTTCTTCAAATGCTTCTACTTGCGGCGTCTCCCACTTGAACTCGACGTCGGCCTTCGTGAGGTACAGTCAACCACAAAAGTTTGCGGACCACGCGAGCGCGTGGCCAAGAGCCTCTTCGCGACACTTCCGCTACGTCACCAGCGATCGACCGCAGCGCTACGTTGAAGACGCATCCCTCCTTAAATCTATGGCCTGTCTATTTTCGCACTGTGCGCAAATATTTTCTACCTATCTCTTTCAACGTGACGCGCTCTTTGTTAGCCAGGGCTACTTGCTTATATTTTGAGAGCAGAATATCAGTACAAGTAATCAGACAGCGTATTCTTCGGCTGTTATCAGTTCTATTTTCGCGTAGCCACGCTGTTTTTTTTTTTCGTGAGTGCGTGAGTGAGCGGTGAGGCAGCCATGGGACACAGATGCTTAGTCAGTAGGCAGAATTTTTCCGTTCCTCCCCCATCGCTAAGTGACAGTAGCGGCCGGGATTTGATCGCCTGCGCCCAGGTTTTGCTGCGCAAAGCCCGAACCACCGCGCTGCTATAGTGGTTACATTTAGAAAAATAAGAAATAATCGGGTGCGATGACTCTTTTTATAACCCTTTGCGACACGGCGTCCTCGTTTGGGTACTCGAACTTCGGAGGCGCGTCCCACGCAACGTGTTTCTTCAAATGACCTAAAACTCAGTGTGCACATTCGTGTCCGCTTCCTGATGGGACAACTAGCGGTCAGTTGACTTCATTGTCCTGCGTATTGCTGCACATGATCACTTTGCTGGAGACACTACCATGTTAGACAATCGTTCGACGTGCCGCGTTCCAAGACCAACGTCAAGAGTATTTTTTTTTCTCCGGTCGACACGAATACAACCGAAAAAGCAAGTGTGCATGCGTTTCGGGCCTAATAGTTGATTCTTTTTATGCAAGCATTGAAGCTGACGGATTTCAGAATAATTAGATAATGAGTTATACGCTAATTAATTTTTTTTACTGAAACTCGCACAAAACAGCACATTGCTTCGTCTTCTTTCTTGGAATGTAATAGTGAGCGTCTTGAAATGATGCCATGCGCATTCAACGCATTTGCAGACAGTGCATCATAATTCGTGTCTGAAGGGGATGAATTTATTCACAAGACATTTACAGAAGTGTCATGAAACATAGGTCTTCCAATGATCTAGTAGGAAGTGAAATGTCCGCCGTTTTCTAGCACCTTATTGATGCGTGTGGGCATCGACTCGTACAAAGATTCAGTAATCTCCGGTCGACCGTGCAGGCTTTCCCATTCTTGTGCGATCGCTTGCCACAGCGTATCGGCCGTGCGGCCGCGGTTGGCTCGTGTGGACAGCCGTTTCTTCAACATGCCCCAGACATTTTCTATGGGATTCAAGTCGGCGCCACATGGAGGCCACTCAAGCTGGCAAACAGCATGTTCTTCTAGCAATGACTGGACGATACGTGCTTTATGGATCGGGCTGCGGTCGTGTTGAAAAAAATAGCAGCCGTCGCAGAAGGGACCGTCCAGCGCATACGGAACGAGGTGTCTAGTGATGACGTCGCAGTACCGTGACGCAGTGAAGGGCCCTTCCAGACGCACAAGAGGACCAAGGCCATCTTTGCTGATTGCTCCCCACACGCTCACGGAACACCGTCCACTGGATAGAACACTCTGTGTGTAATTAGGCAGATATCTGCAAGAAATAGCATACAATTGGGTTCAAGCGGCGCGTCTAAAAATGTTGTGATTCCTCTTGCGTATGAACTTTATAATGCTGTTATAGAGTTGCAATAGAAAACGTGCAAACATCATTAGATAGTACTGAAAGACCCACTGGCAGCTTTTAATTAGCTTCAGAGTAAGTAGTACTATGAAACAATCGTTAATGTTTTCAACATAATACCACTACTAAAAATCTCGTAATGTCCAAAAGCTCATTTTACGTGAAACATGTTGTGATGCAGAATTAGCTTCGTGAATTAACTGCCAATACACTGTAAACACACCTGCAGTTTAGTGGACGCCAAACCCGCGTCCGTTGGTCCCAGCGCATGGAAAAAGTTGACTCGTCGCTAAAGATGACATCGCCCCATTTCTCTGTTGTCCAATCTTTCATTGCTGTAGCGAACATGAGTCGTTCTTGTAGCTGGCTGTCTGAGAGGCAGGGCTTCTGTGCTGCTACGAAAGACTGCAGGCCAAGCTCACTCAGCCTTCTTCTTACAGTCTCAGACGATACCGTGAGCGAGAGCGCTTCTCGGATATCCTCTGCACTTTGAAAAGGATCAGCCACGATGGCGGCCGTAATCAGGCGGTCCTCTTCCTCAGTCGTGGCCCTTGGACGCCCACTGCGCTCCATATCTGTGAATCTGTCATCGTCGCGGAAAGCTTGAATAATCCTATTCACGGCAGTCCGGCTCCTGTTGGTTCGGCGGCAGATTTCGCGCTGAGGTATTCCCTCTATAAATAAACGCACAATGTGCCTTCTTTCGTCAAGTGGAACACGCAGCGGCATCTTTCCAAATAGGCAATCACCACGTGGCCTGAAGCAAGTCTACTACGTTTTCAGCGACTGATGCGAAGATGCGCCTATGTGTGAAAGAAAATTTTCTATGCATCCGCTTTTTCTTTATTTTTGATGACAGTGAAACACCTCCCTACCCTTTCTCTCAAGACGCAGAAGCAGCAACACTCATTGGACCAAGATGCTGCCAACCAAAGTGCGCCAGTAAACGTCGCGTAAAAAAATCGTCGCAGCGCTTCGTGAAACTTATCTACCCACTGGCACACCAGTCGACAAAGGTTGCAGTGATTGCTCCGATACTGCTATCAAGCCAGATATGTGGCGGTCTTATCGCAGACAGCGCTCTGCGTCAACACAACGAACTAACAATGTCATGCACGGGAATAAAAAATTAACAGGCAGGCGAGTACCAAGAGGGCTCATATCCGGGAGAGCGCCCTGTCGCCGCTAGGTGGCGTACCGCTAGGTGGCGCGGATAGGCAGTCTGGCACGCGCTCGCGTGGTCCGCAAACTTTTGTGGTTGACTGTACGTCAGTGGCTCAGCGATCCGTGAAAAATTCTTGACGAAGCGCCTGTAATAGGCGCACAGTCCAAGAAATCTACGCACTGCCTTCTTGTCAGCGGGCGGAGGAAAGTTGGAGATGGCCGCAGTTTTCTGAGGGTCGGGGCGCACTCCAGACTTATTGATGACGTGGCCCCAAAACAAGAGCTCCTCATATGCGAAGCGGCACTTTTCTGGCTTTAACTTGAGTCCGGAGGTTTTGATTGCTTGAAGAACTGTTTCATGGCGCCACAGGTGTTCTTCTAAGTTTGAGGAAAACACAACGACGTCGTCCAAATAGACGAGGCAAGTCTGCCACTTCAAGCCTGCCAGTACTGTATCTATGACGCATTGGAAAGTCGCAGGTGCCGAGCAAGGACCAAACGCCATGACCTTGAACTCGAACAGTCCGTCTGGTGTTATAAAGGCAGTCTTCTCCCGGTCCCTCTCGTCGACTTCGATTTGCCAGTAGCCGGTTTTGAGGTCCATCGACGAAAAAAAAACTTTGCGTTGTAGAGTCGATCCAAGGTGTCGTCAATCCGTGGGAGGGGGTATACGTCCTTCTTCGTGATCTTGTTGAGGCGACGATAATCGACGCAGAAACGTATGGTTCCATCCTTCTTCTTCACTAACACCACGGGGGACGCCCACGGACTCTTGGACGGCTGGATGATGCCGTCGCGTAGCATTTCCTCGACTTGTTGCCTTATGGCCTCGCGTTCGCGCGCCGAAACTCGGTACGGGCTCTGACGCAGTGGGCGGACATTTTCGTCGGTTATGATGTGGTGCTTGGTGACACGGGTTTGTCGAACTTTTGACGACGACGAAAAGCAGTTATTGTATTGCAGGAGCAGAGCTTTTTGTTGTTCTTTCTTATGCCTGGGAAAGGTTTTGATTGACGTCGAAAGTTGGTTAAGGTATTATAGCCGTCGTTGCGGCTGCACTGGAATCCGTGAAGGCGAAAGCACTGCTGGCTTGTACTATTTCGTCGATGTAGGCGACCGTGGTGCCTTTGTTTATGCGTTTGTATTCGGGGCTGAAGTTCGTGAGCATCACCGTTGCTTTCCCTGCACGTAGTGCAGCTATACCTCTAGCGACGCAAATTTCACGGTCGAGCAGTAAGTGATGATTGCCCTCGATGACGCCCTCCATGTCTGCAGGCACTTCGGTACCGACGGAAATCATTACGCTGGAGCCAGGCGGAACGGTGACTTGTTCTTCAAGCACATTCAAGGCATGGTAACGTATGCTTGGAGCCGGTGGTATCGCGTTGTGCGCTGAAAGCGTTATCGACTTGGACCTTAAGTCGATGACTGCACCGTGTTGATTTAGAAAGTCCATGCCTAGGATGACATCCCTGGAGCAGTGCTGCAGGATTACGAAGCTCGCCGGGTAAGTGCGGTTGTTTACCGTGACTCGCGCTGTGCAGATTCAAGCCGGCGATATTAGGTGGCCGCCCGATGTCCGGATATCGGGCCCTTGCCAGGCCGTTTTCAACTTCTTCAACTTGGCGGCGAACGGGCCCCTGAAAACGAAATAATCGGCTCCAGTGTCGACGAGAGTGGTCACGCTATGACCATCGATTAGCACGTCTAAATCGGTAGAACGTCGTCTAGCGTTACGGTTAAGTCGTGGCGTCGGATAACGGCTGCGTCGGCTTGCTCCGCTGTTGCTACGTCGCGTCGGCCGGTCTTGCGGCGGCGAAGTGTTGTTTTCAAGGCTCTTTCCAGGCGGCGTGCTGATACCTCGTCGTGATGATTCGCGAATGTTTTTCGTCATCGGCGGAGGATCTTCGGCATTGCGTCGTACAGCAACCGCACCTCCATCGGTTGCTGCCTTTAGTTTCCCGGATAGGGGCTCACGGACCGGCCCCGTGCTGGGCCAGTGTATGGTCGGTGCTGCAGCGACAGCTAGCGTCCTGGCGATGGCGAACGCGAAGGACGTCGGGGTCTCCGCTGCGTTCCGGCGATGTAGTTGGCGATGTCACGTGGCCGCTCGTAAGCTGTGGACGTTGCGCATTGACGGCGAACCCTCGTAGGCCCATCTCGCGGTATGGGAATCGGCGGTAGACTTGACCACCTTCTCCGCAGTGATAGCAGAGCGGGCGGTGGTCGAGGGCGCGCCAAATGTCCGTCTTTCTTGGGCAGCTACGCTGGGCGACGGGCGGGCGTGCTGGCGCCGGCGGTGGACGACGGAACTGCGGTGTTAGGCGGGAGCGCGAAGGGGGGCCTTGACGATGGGCAACGGCGGCGTAGGTCAGCGCTTCCGCCTGGGGTTGCGGCGATTGCGGCTGCACATCGGCAACTCCAAGTGAGCGCGGAACTTCTTCTTTGATGACGTCGGCGATAGATGCCACTTGAGGCTGCGACCCGGGAAAGAGCTTCTGCAGCTCCTAGCGAACGACTGCTCTGATGGTCTCGCGCAGGTCGTCGGCGCCTAGTCCTTGAGCATCGGGGTAGTTGGTCAGGACACGGCGGTTGTATTGCCTGGCGCGCATTTCAAGCGTCTTCTCGATCGTTGTGGCCTCGTAAAAAATTCGGTGACAGTCTTGGGCAGGTTGCGCATCAATCCAGCGAATATTTGCTCTTTGACAACCCGCATCAAGAACCGAACTTTCTTATCTTCAGACATGTCGAGGTCGGCGTGGCGGAAGAGGCGAGTCATCTCCTCCGTGAAGATCGCGATGCTGTCGTTCGGCAATTGCACTCTGGTTTCTAAGAGAACCTCTGCCCTTTCCTTTCGTACGACGCTCGTGAAGGTCATCACGAAGTTCTCACGAAAGAGGTCCCACGTTACCAGGCTGGTCTCTCTGTTCTCAAAGCAGGTCCGAGCAGCGTCATCCAACGAAAAATAGACATGGCTCAACTTGTCGTCGTCGCTCCATTTCTTGAACGTCGCGGTCCGCTCGTATGTCTCCAGCCAGGTTTCAGTGTCTTCTGCCGATGATCCACGGAAGGTCGGTGGCTCCGAGGTTGTTCGAGCAGGATGGGGGACGCTGGGGCTGCCATTGGGGTCGTTGACTTGGCCTTGATCGCTGTGGTCTTCTCGGCAAGAAGTCCGTACTCCAGGAGAAGCCCTTGCTGCCTACGGCGTGTTCGCTGGTCCTTGGCGACGTTGGCGTTGTCCTCCGGTTTCGGGCTTGGATAGCGGCTTTGCGGGGGCGTTCGCTGCATCAACGCACTAGCACCTCCACCAGGTGTCACGTAGTAGTGACGCTGAAGTAAACAGTCGTCAAACTGCGTATGACGAAACTGATTCTTTATTGGGCGAACCTGTGCCCACAAAAGCAAGTTACACTCAAAGCTCAATGGAAGCGGCGAACACAGTCGGCGGTCGTCGAAAATCTGATCAGCGGCGAAACGCGTCGGCTTTTATACATGAGTCATCGAAGGTTCCAGATTAATTCCTGTGCCCGCGTGTCTTCCAGAAAGTTCTAGACAATTCCCGTCGGTCATACAATCAGATAACTTAAGCGTCTGTGAAAATATGCAACTGAAAGAAGCATCGATAACGTTCTAGAAACTTCCGATACAGGCGCGTCCTGCGCCGAGCGATAACGTTTAACATTTGTTAAAGCGGCCACCGGTGAAAGATAAATATGTATAGGTGTCAATACGTACCTGCAAAAACATACTCGAGTGACTACGCTCGGGGAGCGGTGGTGAAACGCGTGACATAAGCAACTAGATATCCAAATCATCGTACCACGAGGCTTTCATAATATGCAGCTCTAGCTTAGTGCTCAACGACTGGCCTTTTGCCGTTGAGCACGATGAGAAATGTCAACGTATCGACTCTCTACGTCCGTAAAACTTAAAGAGTTCATGTCGATGGAAGCGCTCGGCAGATTTCCAAAGCCGCTCATAAAGAGTTATCCTTCCCTAAAAAATGACGTAAAAAGCCACTTCGAAGAATTCAAATGGCGTCCATTTCGAGGGATTCTGCATATTATGTGCTTTTCTTTTTCTTTTATTTTCTTGCTACAATGGAGGCTGAGTTTCTAAGGCACGGCTCTGCTCAGCACAACCTCTAGCTTAGTAATTTATTCTTGTGACGAACTCACATTTAGGATCATGCCAATAACCCCTAGTTGTTAATATTAATCCGTAACCCTTAACTACGTGGTTGTTCATATTTGATTGTGCACATTGCGAACGTTAAGTACGATAGCGAAGCTCTTGTAGCATTGTGCCTTCGACTGCTCTCAGTTATATCTTCCGCATAGGGCATAGCTACCCACCCAAGCAGCAACATCTCTATGAGCAGAATGACCAGAACGTGGACCTGTAATGCTATGCAAATATTTTATTTTGTTGCTACTAATGTTAGCGGTTTTTCGCTTGCACCGTCTCTTTTCACGCCGGTGGTTGCGCGATTCATCACAGCATTGGTGTTAGATGCCTGGTAGATTCAGGGGCGCTGTTTCTACTGCGCATCAACCATTTCCATGCCTACTGTATCGTGAAAACATGAAGCGACAGTGGATATATATAACTTTGCCGGAGCTTGATTGCAAAGCGAGAAATTTCATATCGCAGGTAAAGTGCCCACATTTGGGATAGAATTGCGAATTTTTTTTTGGAATGAACACCAGTTGCTAGAGAAAATAGTTACACAGAAAGGCGGCGCCTAAGTCCAATGTACATATACGTCTATAGAAAAATATTTAGAAACAGTGCGAAATGAGGCGTTAAGAATAGAGAACAGCGAAGAATAACGAAAATGTTATTGTACATATTTACTGGTGGAAGATGTGCAAAAATTTATTTCTAGTACAGTGCTACGCGATATGGCAATCCAACAGCCAGAGTACATACTTCCGTCACCTGGTTACACGAACAAACTGTTCAGATGTTTTAGCTCTTTACGACACAGGCTAAGTGGTAGAATGCAGGCGACATCCACGATGACAACGTAACGACGGCGCCATAACAGCAACGATAACTTGAGCACGGAGAAAATCGCACTAATATTGACAACCATATCTAAGTCGGCTTATAAAGCGAGCATATCTAACGCAGTAAAGCCGTATTTTACGGAACTGATGAGAACTGCTTCTGCGGCAAAATCTCATTAAGAGCGACGGTGATGCACATGCCTTTGATGTAACTTGGATTTTGTTAACACTCATTCTTGTTTACAGTATTTGAAACTTCTGTCTGTGGTAAATTATGTTTCTCTTGCTCAATACGTGCTACATAACAGTGTTTTTCAGAGCATGAAAGAACCCGCGAATACACACAACATGAGCCGCGCGACAGGCCACTAACAAAAGATTATTCGGTTTTACGTACCAAAACCACGATCTGATTATGAGGCACGCCGTAGTGGGGGACTCCGGAAATTTGGACCACCTGGGGTTCTTTATTCTGCACATAAATCTATGTACATGGGTGTTTTCGCACTTCGCCCCAATCGAAATGCGGCCGCCGTGGCCGGGATTCGATCCTGCGACCTCATCAGCAGCCCAACACCATAGCCACTGAGCAACCAAGGCGGTTGCGGCAAGCCACTCGAGGCACTTCGGGCGTATGCGCAGGCTTCTTTCACGCTCTGAAAAACAATTTTGTTTAGTACGAGTTAAGAACAGAAAGTAGTATCGGGACTGTTTCATGTTGCTCTATAATTTTCTCATTGACGCTCTTCATCTAAATATATTATTTGAGATAGTGCATGACTAAATAGTTAAGACTAATTATGCAATTAGGCGGAATAAAGAAAATAAGTGTCACCAAGCGGCAGCAAACAGCATTACCTTGGTTCCGCGCAGCTACTTGGCATTTGCATATTTTAAAATCTTGGTGCGTGGTAGTTGGGGCGCCCTGTATAACCTTGAATACCTCGTTCAAATGACACGCACGTTTTACTTGCGGTGCGGCAGGTCCGGTGGTCGGGCATTGCCCTTGCATATGTGGTGAGCGCCATCCTTCCTTCACGAATATTTCTCTGCGCCCTAGAGCGCCTATTGTTATCTGCCTCAATCACCTTCGTTTGCCTATCCGTCACTACCGATATGCAAGATGTCACTGACTTTCTCCCGTACGTTGCCGTATGTAATTCTATCTGTGTAAAAACACATTCCTGATGTTTCCGTGTCATGAACGAGGTCCCAAACGCAACGCACAAAGCTTGGTTGCTTCCCTGCCAACGTCATTCAAATACATGTCAAAGGACTCGACGTCTTTGTCTTTGTCCTCAGTGGAGTCGCCGTCAGTGCCATTACCTTCAAGATATCGCGCCGATTCCGAGAGATTCTAACAACCGCTACCCAGTGAAACGGCGATTGCGTCGTTTATAAATATATATATATATATATATATATATATATATATATATATATATATATATATATATATATATGGTATATGAACACAGTGCAACACGAGTATTGACGCTTACAACTCTTTTTTCGTTTGAATAACCTACTTTCACGGACTACATTTCTATTGTCACTGTCGTTTTAGAGTTGCACAATCCTGAAGCAGGAATCTCCGAAAAAGGAAGAGATTCCCAGGCGTTACGCATCCTTCGCAGCGCAGATCAGAGTACCCTCATGCACCACACCGTCATCTGGTTCCCCGCCCATCTCGACCGGGTGCCGTGTGCCCCGCCAAACTTCAATGAGATCGCCTACGACGCCGCGCATGCGCTTACTGACCGCGACGTCCCAAGGCAACCCAACCTCGCCGAGATAGAGACCAACCGGGATGCACCCATTACGTACAATGAAATCATAAAACACTTCTACCTTGGACGCCGCATCTTTCCCCCCCCCCCCCCCCCCACCCCAAACTTAACAGACCGCAGGCGCTAGCCCTACGCTTATTACAATCAGGCACATACCCAAACCCCGCCAAACTCCACGTTCTCTATCCTGACGCGTACCCCAGCGACACGTGCCCCTCGTGCGGATACACGGTGACACCAGCACACATGCTCTGGGAGTGTAGAAACGCTCATCCCGACTCTACCTCGGACAGTGGGAGAAGTCCCTCAGAAGCTCGCTTCTCGCCGACCAGCAATGGGCCATCCAGCAGGCCCACTAAGCGGCCGCAAGGTATTCCCTGTCGGCCCCTACGTGGGAGACGGCCGCTACGTCCTAAGCGCGTCCTGCAGGACCTAAATAAAGCTTTTCCAGTCCAGTCCAGTCCAAGGAAAACAGTTTGCACGGGAAGGTCTTCGTTCACTGAAGACTACAATTTTACCGCGTAGGACAGCACATGCGTGTCATTTGTTTGGTTTATTCGAATTTATATATCATTTACGACGTAGGAATATATCTACTTGTGTATTTGGCTGGCAGGTATTGAATATTGTGAGAGTGCTCAAAACAAGTTGAGCAGCAACATTCTATTTTTTTAGTAACATGCAGACTGAAAATTGAGATCTCTCCCTTCTCTATTTAGATTGCAGCCTGCTATTCTTCTCATTATGTGAGTCTCGTTTGACAATTGAATAATACGTACCTGCAAAAGCATACTCGAGCGACTACGCTCGGGGAGCGGTGGTGAAACGCGAGACATAAGCAACTAGATATCCAAATCATCCTACCACGAGTCTTTCATAATATGCAGCTCTAGCTTAGCGCTCAACGACTGTCCTTTTGCTGTTGAGCACAATGAGAAATGTCAACGTATCGACTCTCTACGTCCGCAAAACTTAAAGATCTAATGTCGATGAAAGCGCTCGGCAGATTTCCAAAGCCGCTCATAAAGGGTTATCCTTCACTAAAGAAATGACGTAAACAGCCACTTCGAAGAATTCAAATGGCGTTCATTTCGAGGGATTCTGCATATTATATGCTTTTCCTTTTCTTTTATTTTCTTGCTACAATGGAGGCTGAGTTTCTAAGGCGCGGCTCTGCTCAGCACAACCTTCTGGGTTAGTAATTTATTCTTGTGACAAACTCATATTTATGATCATGACAAGAACCTCTAGTGGTTCAAATTAATGCGTAACCCTTAACTACGTGGTTGCTCATATTTGAATGCGCACATTGCAAGCGTTAAGTACGATAGCGAAGCTCTTGTAGCATTGTGCCTTCGACTGCTCTCAGTTATATCTTGCGCATAGGGCATAGCTACCCACCTAAGCAGCAACATTAGTTTGAGCAGAATGAGCAGAACGCGTCCCTGTAAAACTATGCAAATATTTAATTGTGGCGACTAACGTTAGTGGTTTTTCGCTCCCACCGTCTGTGTCCACGCCGGTGGTTGCGCGATTCATCACAGCATGGCTGTTAGATGCGTGGTAGCTGCTGGGGCGCTGTTTCTACTGCGCATCAACCATTTCCATGCCTACTGTATCGTGAAAACATGAAGCGACAGTGGATATATATAACTTTGCCTGAGCTTGATTGCAAAGCGAGAAATTTCTTATCGCATGTAAAGTGTCCACATTTGGACTAGAATTGCGAATTTCTTTTAACACGAAAGTGTTTTTATGCCGGGGTCCACCAAGACTTCACTGACGTATTTCCGTCACGGAAATACGTCATAGAACATAATACAAAGAAAGAAACCAGAAGAAAAAAAAATGTGGTTGATCCCTCTTATATAGGAATCGGTATAGAACACGAAAGTGAAACGTGTCTTCACAGAAGTAGTGTAATGTTTATTGCACATTGATATATAATGTCTATTGGTGTTTTGTGGCTAAAGCGCCCTTAGGCGTTGATGCACCCACGCTGACGCCTGGTGGCACGTCTCCTCCATCACGACTACCAACGTCGATGACCATGAGCAACCGTCGTGCATATGGAAGCTGCACTACGCTGCACACGCTAGCACAACGCGAAAGACGAAGCACGTAACTGACACACTAATACAACGCGCAAGACAAAGCACGTAACTGAATCGTCACCGAGTCAAATCAGCGCGTACAGCGCGTCGTAATTGCAGCCTCCGCGATCAACTTCAGAAACAATTTCAGAGCTAATTGCGGAGGCCACGCTCCGCTGTGCTGAGTACGGTGAACGCCACCTAGGTGGCGTTGGTAGTGCTTCTTGATGCCAGCGTCCCTTCGAATGCTGGCATCGAGGCGTCGTAGTGCTGAGACCACCGAAGCGTTCACTGTCGGTGCGCGTTAGTGTCATAATGCAGTACTTCTCTTTTATTGCGATAGCAATTATATGGACACTCAAAAGCAGATTTCTGCCGTAGGCGTCGCCGTCGCCGTCGCCGTGAGGTTCCGTATGACGTCAATGGAGATGAAATCGGCGCCGCGCGCCGAACGCTGTATGTGCGAGTGAAAGAGTTCGAGGGGCGCGCGCTTTTACGGGGAATGAACGCACGGCGGAGAACAAACGCGCGTTCTGCGCCGTGCTCCCTTAAGGGCTGCAGAAGTAGGCGTCTCTTTCCTCCTTTACAATCACCATATATGTAGAGCAAACGCGCCTTCTACCGACGCGCGAGAAGCCGTGGGGGGGGGGGGGGGGGGGGGGGAGGGAAGGGAGGCGACGTTTAGCTGCGGCACCAAGTGCCTATTTATATCAGAGGCTCCGGCAACAGTCACCAACGCCGCACGCATTTTGACCGAACGCGGACAAAACGCCGACGGCGTCGACAACAGTTCTGCGTGTTGCCGGTGCTGCTGCATGTCCAAGTTTATACAGCTGATAAAGCTAATATCATTACTCCATATAGCTCTCTACAAATTTGCTATCGCAATTGATGCTACGCCTTTCAGGTGAAACTGCGACAACTTTTTCTGCTCGTAGGCGGCGGCACCGCCCCGAGCAAGAGCGCGGGTACATGGAGGAGTGTTAGATATATAAGGCGCGTCTGTGTAGCTCTCTGCAAATGCGTTTGTGGCGCAATGGGTTAAACGCTCGGCGATCTATCGTCGCGGACCGAGAGGTCGTGGGTTCGATTTCCAAATTTTGCATGTTTGTGGAACTTTTAACACGAAAGTGTTTTATGCCGGGGTCCACCAAGACTTCACTGACGTATTTCCGTCACGGAAATACGTCATAGAACATAATACAAAGAAAGAAACCAGAAGAAAAAGTTCCACAAACATGCAAAATTTGGAAATCGAACCCACGACCTCTCGGTCCGCGACGATAGATCGCCGAGCGTTTAACCCATTGCGCCACAAACGCATTTGCAGAGAGCTACACAGACGCGCCTTATATATCTAACACTCCTCCATGTACCCGCGCTCTTGCTCGGGGCGGTGCCGCCGCCTACGAGCAGAAAAAGTTGTCGCAGTTTCACCTGAAAGGCGTAGCATCAATTGCGATAGCAAATTTGTAGAGAGCTATATGGAGTAATGATATTAGCTTTATCAGCTGTATAAACTTGGACATGCAGCAGCACCGGCAACACGCAGAACTGTTGTCGACGCCGTCGGCGTTTTGTCCGCGTTCGGTCAAAATGCGTGCGGCGTTGGTGACTGTTGCCGGAGCCTCTGATATAAATAGGCACTTGGTGCCGCAGCTAAACGTCGCCTCCCTTCCCTCCCCCTCCCCCCCCCTCCCCCACGGCTTCTCGCGCGTCGGTAGAAGGCGCGTTTGCTCTACATATATGGTGATTGTAAAGGAGGAAAGAGACGCCTACTTCTGCAGCCCTTAAGGGAGCACGGCGCAGAACGCGCGTTTGTTCTCCGCCGTGCGTTCATTCCCCGTAAAAGCGCGCGCCCCTCGAACTCTTTCACTCGCACATACAGCGTTCGGCGCGCGGCGCCGATTTCATCTCCATTGACGTCATACGGAACCTCACGGCGACGGCGACGGCGACGCCGACGGCAGAAATCTGCTTTTGAGTGTCCATATAATTGCTATCGCAATAAAGAGAAGTACTGCATTATGACACTAACGCGCACCGACAGTGAACGCTTCGGTGGTCTCAGCACTACGACGCCTCGATGCCAGCATTCGAAGGGACGCTGGCATCAAGAAGCACTACCAACGCCACCTAGGTGGCGTTCACCGTACTCAGCACAGCGGAGCGTGGCCTCCGCAATTAGCTCTGAAATTGTTTCTGAAGTTGATCGCGGAGGCTGCAATTACGACGCGCTGTACGCGCTGATTTGACTCGGTGACGATTCAGTTACGTGCTTTGTCTTGCGCGTTGTATTAGTGTGTCAGTTACGTGCTTCGTCTTTCGCGTTGTGCTAGCGTGTGCAGCGTAGTGCAGCTTCCATATGCACGACGGTTACTCATGGTCATCGACGTTGGTAGTCGTGATGGAGGAGACGTGCCACCAGGCGTCAGCGTGGGTGCATCAACGCCTAAGGGCGCTTTAGCCACAAAACACCAATAGACATTATATATCAATGTGCAATAAACATTACACTACTTCTGTGAAGACACGTTTCACTTTCGTGTTCTATACCGATTCCTATATAAGAGGGATCAAACCACATTTTTTTGGAATGAGCACCAGTTTGTAGAGAAAATAGTTACACAGAAAGGCGGGGGCCTAAGCCCAATGTACATATACGTCTATAGAAAAATACTTCGAAACAGTCCGAAATGAGGCATTAACAATAGAGAACAGCGAAGAATAACGAAAATTTATTGTACATATTTACTGGTGGAAGATGTGCAAAAGTTATTTCTAGTACAGTGCAACGCGATATGGCAATCCAACAGCCAGAGTACATGCTTCCGTCACCTGGTTACACGAACAAAACTGTTCAGATGTTTTAGCTCTTTACGACACAGACTAAGTGGTGGAATACAGGCGACGTCCACTGATGACAACGTATCGACGGCGCCATACAACAACGATAACTTGAGCACGGAGAAAATCGCACTAATATTGACAGCCATATCTAAGTCGGCTTATAAAGCGAGCATATCTAGACGCAACAAAGCCGTATGTTACAAAACTGATGACAACTGTCTTCTGCGAACAAGTAGCATTTTGAGTGACCGTGGTTCACGTGCCTTTGAAGTAACTTGGATTTTGTTAAGAATCTTGTTTGAAGTTACCAAAGCGAAAGTGGATATTTCTATCTTCGGTAAATTCTGTTTCTGTTGCTCAGTACGTGCTACATTACAGTGTTTTTTCGAGCTGAAAGAATCCCGCCATTGCACGGCAGACTGGCGCGCGACACTATTCGCAGGCTTATTTGATGCTCTGAAACAATTAAATATTGAAATGTTATTTGATCCCTTATATAGGAATCGGTATAGAACACGAAAGTGAAACGTGCTCACTGCACATTGATATAATGTCTATTGTGTTTTGTGGCTAAAGCGCCTTAGGCGTTGATGCACCCACGCAATTTTGTGAAGCACGCTAGCACAACGCGAAGACGAAGCACGTGACACACTATACAACGCGCAAAGACAAGCACGTAACTGAATGTCACCGAGCAACAGAAAGCTGGTCCCTTCGAATGCTGGCTCGAGCCGTCGTAGTGCTGAGACCACCGAAGCGTTCACTGTCGGTGCGCGAGTGCAGTACTCTCTTTTTATTGCGATAGCAATTATATGGTCAAAAGCAGATTTCTGCCGTCGGCGTCGCCGTCGCCGTCGCCGTGAGGTTCCGTATGACGTCAATGGAGATGAATCGTCGCCGCGCGCCGAACGCTGTATGTGCGAGTGAAAGAGTTCGAGGCGCGCGCTCTTTTACGGGGAATGACGCATGTGATGCTTAAAAGTAAGCTAGCAACAGAAAGTGGATCAACAAACAATGGCGTCTATTTGAGAATTATAATATTAAAGCTTATGAAATAGGCGAAAGCAAAAAAATATTGGGTACTCCAAGTGACGGCAAACTGCATACCTTGGTTCCTGTCCAGCTAGTTGCATTTGTATACTTTAAACCGCGGTTAATGAATGTTAGGGCGCCCTGTATAACCTTGAGAATCGGACATATCACCCGTATGTTTTACTTGTTGTAGTGTCGGTCACGTGGTGTGATATTGCCCCCGCACATGCGGCGAGCGCCATCCTTCCTCCGTAATTCTTTATCTACCCGCCGCGGTGGCTCAGTTAGCTAAGGCGTTGCTCCTTAGCACCAGGTCGCGGGATCGAAACCCGGCCGCGGCAGCACATTTCTATAGAGGCGACATGCACGAACGTCCGTGTGCTTGCGTTGTAGTGCACTTTAAGGAACCCCTGGTGTTTAAAACTAATGCGGAGCCCTCCACCACGCCATGCATCATAATCAGAACTCGTTTTGGCACGTTTAACCCCAGAAAGAAGAAGAAATCTTTCTCTGCGCCCCAGAGCGTCTATTGTTATTATTGTGCCTGAATCGCCAACCTGTGCCTATCCGCCACTAGCGATCGGCAAATTGTCACGTACTTTCTGCCGTATGTTGCCGTATCAAATTCAACCAGCAGAAAAACAGATTGCTGAAGTTCCCGAGTCACGAATCACGTCACCAACGTGATGCACAAGGATTGGTTGCTTCGCTGCCAACGTAATTCAAGGATATGTCAAAGGACTTCACGTCCTTGTCTACCATGGTCCTTAGTGGAGTCGCCGTCAATGCCATTAGCTTCCAAATGTTTCGATTACTCCGAGAGATTCTGAAACAGCTGCCTAGTGAAACGGCGAGTGCGCAAAACAAACATCTCGCTCCCTTAACGGCTCTACCCAGCACACAAAGGCTTCTGCAGACCATCGAGCGGCCTTAGCTGCTATTGTGTTCCTTTCACACTATTTTAGGCTGGGAATTTGTCACGAATTTCAGCGCTCCAGAAATGGAAAGAGACACAAAGCAAATACGTAGAAGAAAATGTAATGTAAAAAAAATGATTTTGAAGAAAAAGAAACAGCAAACTACCCTGACACACTATAAACACTATACATACGCAAACACAAGAAAAACTAGCTATACATATAAAAAACAAACAAGCCCTCAACTACATATTGTTCCTCCGCTCGACCAACCAACGCGAAGTCACGAACAAACGAACGTTCGGACCGTCGCCAGTCGTGCTGTCGGACTGCGGCCCAGCGTGGCAAAGGACGTTGGCCTGCGTGGTTCCGACGCAGCGTGGGCGTCGACCTCCGTCGAGAGCGATGAGGTTGTGGTCTTCCACAGAGTCTCGCGTGGCACAGGACGCGGTCTGGGCCAGTCGGCCGTTGTACCGCTGACGTGGCGTTGGCGATTGCCTTCGTGGCAATGGACAGCAACTGGTTACGGCAGCGTGGGGCTGGACCGGGGCCGCGGGACACAGCCATGGCGACGCCGTCGGGGCTCAGGAGCTGGAGTTGTCGCTGGCCAACTCACCCGGAAGCTGGAAGAGAACCCCAGGGTCCTCTACGCGGACGCCTCGCTCCGAAAACACAGTGACCGAGCAGCGGTGGTGGTTACGTCAAAAGACAGGCTGATCGTCAGCACGTCCCTGAAGACAACAGACCCCGCAGTTGCCGAAGAAGCGGCCGTGGCCCTCGCACTCGCACAGCCGAGCGTGGACACCGTGGTCACCGACTCAAAGACAGCCTACGGAAGCTTCCACAGGGGGGTAATCTCCTCCACGGCCCGAGCCGTTCTATCCAAGTGCAAGCCTCCGGGAAGAGCCAAAGAGCTCGTGTGGGTCCCGGCTCACTCGCAGGTAACAGGCAACACCATCGCCGACTACCATGCCCGAGAAATGTCAATCCGGGCAGAGCACGAGCCGGAAGAGCTACCGCACCCGGTTACCAGCTTTCGGGACATTACCCGGATGTACCGACAGGAAAGGTGCAAACTGCCAGAACCGCACCCCAAACTCACCAGGCAACAACAGGCCATCCTGCGTCGAGCGCAGGCAGGATCGCTTGCGCATCCCGTACTGATGAACCGCATGTACCCCGCGGAACATGATACGCTCTGTCCTTTTTGCAAAAGGGAAAAGGGCACCCTGCCGCACATCTTGGCCGAGTGCACAGAACTCAAGACCCCTCCTCCTCCCCTTCCCGCCAACACCCCCAATCCCCAACCCCTTGAGCGATGGGAGACCTTGTTATCCAGCCCCGCCCTACCGATTCAGCTCGCACTGACGGACAGGGGCCAGGAGCTGCTGGGAACATATGGGTCCCGTAACTAGGGAACCACCCCGTCTGATGCCTATGGGCACCACCAATATATTTTGGGCCCAATAAATGTTTATTCATCATCGCGTTTCACCACCACTCCCCGAGCGTAGTCGCTCGAGGATGTTTTTGCAGGTACGTATTATTCAATTGTTGAAGGAGACTCACATAATGAGAAGACTAGCAGGTTGGAATGTAAACAGAGAAGGGAGATCTCAATTTTCAGTCTGCTTGTTACTGAAAAAGTAGAATGTTGCTGCTGAACTTGTTTTGAGCATTGTCACAACATTCAATACCTGCCAGTCAAATACACAACTAGATATATTCCTACGTCGTAAATGATATTTAAATTCGAATAAACCAAACAAATGACACGTATGTGCTGTCCTACGCGTTAAAATTGTAGTCTTCAGTGAACGAAGACCTTCCCGTGCAAACTGTCTTCCTTGGACTGGGACTGCGCGGTCAGTAAGCGGACGCACTGCGTCGTGGGTGATCTCGTTGAGGTTTGACGGGGCTCCCGGCACCCGGCCGAGATGGGCGGGGAACCAGATGACGGCGCGGTGCTTGAGGGTACTCTGATACGTGCTGCGGAGGATGCGTAACGCCTGGAAATCTCTTCCTTTTGCGGAGATTTCTGCGTCAGGATTGTGCAACTCTAAACGGAAAGTGACCATAGAAATGTAGCCCGTGAAAGGAGGCTATTCAAACGAAAAAAAAAATTGTAAGCGTTAATGCTCTTATTGTACTGTGTTCATATATTACATATGCAGGGTGCTTCAGCGAACACTCAAAATTTAATTAAGGTTGCCTGTGGCAGATAGCCCAATTCTAGTTAATGAGTTGGTCTACTCGAAGAGGCGGACATTACTTGCACAAGAAATTAAAATGCATAATCGAATCATTAATAATAATTCAACAATTAAGTTTTCAACTAATTATCTGATGACCCATATTGGAATTTACAAATTGTAGCCGGGGAGTTCGCAAGGCGGATCCAGTTGGACATAATTTTCAGGATGACACCAGTTTCATGATATTAATTCCCGAACTTTGCAGAGAAGTGCATTGGCATTCCAGTTAATTTTGTGCTTGAATGCATGAAGCGACGTTTTGTTAAGATACTAACTGGAACGCCAATGCGAAACTGGTGTCGACCCGAGAATTCGTTCCAAGTGGATCCCCCTTGCGAACTCCATCGCTACAATTTGTGAATTACAATATGGATCACCAGGTATTGAGTTAAAAACCTAATTCGTGAATTATTGGTAATTATTCAATTATGCATTTCAATTTTTTGTGCATGTGATGTCCACCTCCATGAGTAGACCAGCTCATGAACTAAAATTGTGCTATCTGCCACAGGCAACCTTTAAGAATATTTGAAAGTGTTCGCTGAAACACCCTGTATATATATATATATATATATATATATATATATATATGTGTGTGTTGTGTGTGTGTGTGTGTGTGTGTGTGTGTGTGTGTGTGTGTGTGTGTGTACGGCGCACTCGCGGTTTCACTACGCAGCGGTTTCATAATCTCCCGGAGTAAGCGAGATATTTTGAAGGTAATGGCCCTGACGGCGACACCACTAAGGACAAAGACAGGGACGTCGAGTCCTTTGACATATACTTTAATGACGTTGGCAGGAAAGCAACCGAGCCTTGTGCGTCAGGTTTGGGACCTAGATCGTGACTCGGGAATTTCAGGAATCTGTTTTTTTCTGTTGATTCAATTCCATACGGCAATGTACGGGAGAAAGTCAATGACATCCTGCAGATCGCTAGTTACGGATAGGTACAGGAAGGCGACTGAAGCAGATAAAGAACAATAAGCGCTCTGGGGCGCAGAGGAATATTCATGAAGGAAGGATGGTGCTCGCCACATATGCAGGGGCAATGCCCCACCACAGGACCTGCCGCACCACAAGTAAATCCTATGGGTGATTTGTCCGAGGTACTTAAGTTTATACAGACGCCCCAATTATCATGCGCCAAGAGTTTAAAATATGCAAATGCCACGTAGCTGGACAGAACCAATGTTTCGTTGTTCGCTGTCGCTTGTAGATAGTCATTTCTTAATTTACACCTAATTGCATAATTAGTCTTAATTATTTAATCACCTTCTCGAATATTATATTTAGATGAAGAGCGCCAATGAGAAAATTATAGAGCAACATGAAACAGTCCCGATACTACTTTCTGTTCTCAACTCGTACTACGCAAAATTGTTTTTCCGAGCGTGAAAAAAGCCTGCGCAAACGCCCAAAGTGCCTCGAGTGGCTTGCGCACCCGCCTTGGTTGCTCAGTGGCTATGGTGTTGGGCTGCTGACGAGGTCGCGGGATCAAATCCCGGCCACGACGGCCGCATTTCGATGGGGGCGAAGTGCGAAAACACCCATGTACATAACACACAGCCAATAACACAGCCACGGCGACGCAGTCGGGGCTCAGGAGCTGGAGTTGTCGCTGGCCAACTCGCGGACGTCCCCTCTTCGGTCTATGGTCCCTGAAGCTGCTGCCTCCCGTCTCCAGAGCACAGCTGGAGATGCAACTGCTTGTCGACCACGTCAGCAATGCCCGCTCATCATCGCCTGCGTCTCCTTTTTGTTCATTTCTTCTTTTTTCTCTCGCGCTTCACGTCGTTCTCGCCTGTGGGAACCTTGGCTGTTTCTTCGGCCAGCGTCTTCGTCTTTTTCGCGTTATCATACGTCTTGCCGGTGACTCATGACAGACTTCTTCGTTAATCACACGGGTATTTTGGAATGTTCTTTCACTCAAGTCAAACTTCTTGCGGTAGACGATATTGAGGCTGGCGATTTCCATTCATATGTTGGTAAACTGCTTGTAGTTGACCAAACCGCCTTTCCTCTGTGGTCGTCCCTCCTCATGCACGTGTTAAACGAGTTAATTTCTGACGGAATTCTATTTTCTCTGATATAATTTTCTCAGCTACATTTTACCGCTGTCACTGTTCACAGCGGGTTCACTAGTATGAATGTCTGTAACACACTTACTTGGCTTTTGAATTAGAACCACGGTACATTCACCGGCGGCGTTGACTCCATCGGTAGCCTTTGTATCTTTGACGTTCATGCTGTTCCCAGTTCTACAGACAACGGGAAGCTAACTTGAAACCCTAAGGACGCAAATGAAATGTTGAGTCCTAAATGGAAATTCCTTGAACTCTACGCTCAAAGAAGCTAAATTTTGGATAAATTAGGGTTAAAAGAATTTCCATTTTGCACGAAAAATTTCATTCATGTACCTTTATAAGTTTTAAACCGCAACTTCGTAGCTTTAGTACCTTGCCGCAAAAATGGGCAAAATGAATTAAAAATAGTGCCTAATTTCGGTAGCAATATTAGGAAAACTAATACAGGTGTATGAATGAAGTTTTGCTTCCTAATTGGAAATTCCTTGAACTGTAATTTATACAAAATTTTGCTTCCTTGAGCGCGTAGTTGTTGGGCTGTTTACAACAGGATTTTGCTATATTTGGCAATCTTCAAAATCAAATTATCGGAACAGTAAAAATTCAACATTATTTTACTGCGTCTAGAAAATAGTTAAATATGTCCTAAAGCCACAGAGGAAGCCGCAATGCAGTAAATGCGGTAGTTTCTTCTAAATATGGTCACAACTAAGACACAGTTCGCAAAAACCATGTATCTCATGCTTGTTCTTGAACATTTAATTCTAAATCAATATAATTATCTTTATATTATATATAGTTGAAATCTACAACAGTTAAGCTTTTTTATGGTATATACGACAACCTTATTTCTTAAGTAGAAGAGCCGCCACGGTTGCTCCAAAAGTACTGAAAACTCGTGCCACCGGACTGAGACCACCACCTTAAACTGCTATCGTTGCTTTGTATAGCTCTCTACGAATTTGCTATCGCAATCGATGCTCAGCCTTTCAGGCGAAACTGTGACGTTTTGTTTGGACTTACGCTCTGTACACTCCCAATATTCTACGACACGAAATAACCGACGTAAAACAATGTGTGTACTACTAGGCATTATCGAAATAACGGTGATGCCATATGCCTGTGCCATGACCCAGCTTCTTTTGACAGTATCTTACGGGGGCTCAAGTTTACCACGTACCTGCGTGACTGTGACCCCATCACCCTCTGTTCTCCTGAATACACAAACGTCTCTGCCGTATCGAGCGTATTTTATAATGCCTATTGGACTCACGCTGCACTTGAAGAAATCTCATCAGCTACTCGACAGTTCGAAAATCTTGACCATCTCTCAAGAAATGGCCTTATTCCTCATGCAAGCAGGGTTGGCGTAGTCTCGCGACCAAAGCGCTTTATTTACCTAACTTCCATCGTCTACTTGTGTTCATATTTCCGCCGTTCCATTTAAAATTTTGCCTCTAAATTGCTCTACTTACAAACTTTGTGTGTGGTCACCCACATCCATCAGTTTTGCCTGTAGCCTTCGATAAAGTGAAAGTCTGAGACAATCAAAAGAAATATTTATTTTGCCTTATTTCTACTTGGCGTACGTCGTCATTTTCTCGTTGGTCATATCTCTGGGTAGGTATGCATAAACTTGGGCTGCTGCATATGTGGAATTTGCAGAATGATTTGTCTTGTTTCGACATAGACCCATATTGCGGTGTATGCTGGTGTGATAAATGAAAGGCAGATCAACACAAACATTATTCTCAGATTTTGCTATCTTTTAGAATTTCGGACGCATTACGTAAAAAGCCTGGATATATAGTCGAATGTACTGCGAACGTAGTATATGTCAGCTTGAGTCTTGTGCGACATTCAAGCGTACATATACGTACAAATGTATATTCCTATGGCTTTCTACGGAAAATGAATTATGTTCTCAATGTTCTAATACAAATCATGTGATTGCATTAGGCTGGTGGCAAGCGATATCCAGTACGCCGCGATGTGGAAGCTGCTGGTACTAAATTTATTTATGAATGCAAGATAGTATATATAAAAGGTATCTCGTAGAGCTCATGCAGATGACAATTCTGGACTCATGAAACCAAAACATGATGTTCAAGATGTACAGAATTAAAAACGTCATACCAAACGTAAAACAGATATCAGTTACAGCTGAAGACGGCGGGAAATAAAAAGCCAAATGCTATTTTCAAACCATGTACGCCAACTCTCCAAGAAAGCGCAACAAAGATGTTGTTTGCAGGTCGTTAAATTTCATTTTGTGCATTAGTCATATATAAGGGCATCTTTGACGCACTTCTTTTGATCAACCACGCCAACTCTTCCTTGAATTTTCAGCTTTGATTGATACCATTTATGCAAAATACAATTGCACTCCGGTAGAACTTCTTGTTGTAAATAAAACAAGAAGCTACAGGAGAGAGTAACATCAATTTGAAAAGTTTTTTCTGCGTATGCGCGCTTTCTGATAGCACTGCAGTCAAGAAAATCCCCAAGATGGTGATCAACGCACGAAATACCCTGGTAGCAAACACAACTAAACAAAACAAAAAAAGAAAAACTTTTGAAAGTGTGCTTGGTTTTATATATGCAGCTAACGTCTTACATGCTCTTTCCGAAGAAGTCTTCGAAGTGTAGCTTAAAAAGTATTGTTATTCAAGGCTGTAATGATGAAAATATTACCACAGCAGAGTAAGACATTTATTGCGCCCTATAACCAACGATTGGTGGCTTGCTCATTCACATTTGGTTATTCATTGCCGAAAGCAATTCAGGACAAATTTAAGTTCCGTGTGCTTGAAGGGTACTTCCAGACAGGGTAAACATATTTAATTGTGTCAAGCGCTCGGCATGTGCTGTCAAAAATATTCGTGTTTTACCGGCCATGTAGACGTCGCCCGGAGCGCGAAAGTGGTGCTCGACCAACTCACCTATGATTCTTATCGCCGCATAATGACCTCTAAATGTGACTTTATTGTCCACAGTGACAATATTTCTCCATTATATATATGTATATATATATATATATATATATATATATATATATACATATATATCATGTGCCATCGTCCTCATACAGTGTTCATGCATTCATTGCCACCACTACGTCGTGATGCCGTCGTGGTCGTTCCATCGTTGTCATTCATTTTCATCTCATTGTCCTCATGCCATCATCACGAGGCCGTCGTCGTTATCCAGGCTTTATAATACATTCATTGCCACGTAATTTTCGTCATAGACTCGCTGTCATCCGATGTCCTCACATTGTTGTCATGCCAGTGTCGACATTCCTTCGTCGTCATCCATTCATCGTCATACCGTTGTCCTGATACCATTCCTACCGTTATGTCGATGTCATTATAACTTCGCCCTCAAATCCTCGTCATGGCCTCGTCGCAACGACGTCGTCATCATACAGTCATACCAATTTCGTCAGATTGTCCTTTTCACGTGGCGGTTTTACCATCCCCATCTCTTCAAAAACGTCGTACCACTGTCATTAAGCCGTCGTCATACTGCCTTTGTCGATTCATTGATGTCATTCTGTCGCAATCATCCAGACGTGACTTATTATTCATTATGCTGCCGTTCTCATAACTGCGTAGTCATGCCGTCATGATCCTGCCATTCTATGCATTTCAGCTTCACCATCTATTCGCCGTCATAGTGTCATTGTCTTGCGATTCTCTTTATACCCACGGCTTCATCCAATTGTCCTTATGTCGTCTTTATACCAACTCTGTCGTTCCAACAATAGCACTTCTTCGTCTTTCAAACGTCACCACTGCGTCGGCGTCATACATTGGTCGTGATGCCACCATGCTCATGAGTTCTATTGGAAACCGTGTTCCTTAACAAAGTGAGACAATACCAGAGTATGTCGCATATAGCCGAGGCAACGGAAATCTAGCCATGACCACTTCATAAGCTAAACAACAATGTGGCCGAGCGATTCAATGAGCAACTACAGTGCTTGCAGGCAAATCGCGTTAAGCTCGTCAGTCATCGTGAGATGAGTTGTGCCGTTAAAATTATGAGGTTTTACGTGCCAAAACCACGATTTGATTATGAGGCACGATGTAGTGGGGGACTCCGGAAAATTTCGACCACCTGGGGTTCTTTAACGTGCACCTAAATCACGGGTGTTTTCGCATTCGCCCCCATCGAAATGCGGCCGCCGTGGCCGGGGATTCGATCACGCGACCTCGCGCTCAGCAGCCCAATACCATAGCCACTGAGCAACCATGGCGGGTGATGAGTTGTGCCGTAATTTCATGTATTATTTGTTTCGTAATAATAATATTATGTAAATAAATGTAGTGCTGGCGTCATCACGACAGCTTACGCCCACACAGACACACACACACGGGCGTTCCCGTTACCTTCGTGCTTCATGTATAAAGGTACGAATTTGAAAAGAAATGTAAGTATAACAATTCATTTCTGACCCCGAGTTTGATGGCACATACCTCCAATCTGGTGTCATTGTAAAAATTTATTCCAAGTGGATACGCCTTGCAAACTCACTGGCTACAAACCGTAAATTAACAGATCTGCCTTAAATGTTGACTGAAAAGCTGTTTAGGCAAACTTGTGATATTAGTCAAATATGAGTTTTGATTTCTCGGGCAAGTAATATCCACCACTGAATAATCTAGGTCAAGGACTAAAGTTATCTCCAACAGACGATGTTTAAAAAGCCGGTGCGTCAATACAATGCTGCAATACCAATCGCACAGACATTGGCATTAAAAGCCCGGGCGCCCGCGGGCCACTTGGGCTTCCGCCACGCAGTGCGACTTCCCACTGTTGCAGGGTAGAGACATCGGGGGTGAAGTGTTGATCACGCTGGACCACCACCTGCGTGTCGTCTTTTTGACGCGCAGCGCTTTAATGCGGCTTTGCCTCTTCAAAGCCTGTGTCAGTTGTAGCCATGAACACGGTGATAATTTCTCAGAAATAGCAGAAACGTGCCGTGCTATACATTAAATTTATTATTACTATTATTATTACTATTATTATTTTATTCTTGTTATTATTAGCTCTCATCTGACCTTATCACTGCCCTAAAGTGTAAAGATCACACGCACCGTAAATCCAAAAATCCCGTGCTTACTAAGTGGAGAGAATTCAGCTTTTTTCGAACTCTCTGCAAACGCCTCTAAAAGCCGGATCATGACTCATATATTGCATTCTTGGAGAAGAGCGCCTCCGACCGGCTGGCGGAATTTTGGAAGTATAATCGCAAGCGCTGTAGTAATCGCGGAGAGTGTTTTCGCCTGCTGGACTTTCAACGCTAGTGTCAGTCAGCGGCACACAAAGGCTCCTACATCTAATCCTGTGTTGTCTGATGAAAACCTGATCAGCGAATGCCTTAAGCGCTTGAAGCCTACCCTACCCTGCGACCCTGATGGCATCCTCTCCGCAATTTGAAAATCTTACAGTAGTGTATTTGCACCAGTGTTGACATCTGTATTTAATAACTCTCCGAATACTTCCATTTTCCCTCGCATGTGGAAAACTGCTTGTGTTTTCCTGTATTTAAGTCTGGCTGGAACACCGATGTCTCAAATTATCGCCCGATTTCTCTTCGGTGTGCCACGACTAAGATTTTTCAGCTTGCTCTTTGCAACATATTGTCTTTTACGGCTAAGAACGCATTGACCGGCCGCTCCACTATTACAAATCTCACAAGTTTCATGACATAGATATCCTCGCCGGTACTCCAAAGGGCGTAAGTTGACACCATTTATTGTGACCTAAGCAAAGCCTTTGATGTGGTCAGCCACTCACTGCTTCTGATCAAGCTTACATAATTTACTGTTGAATCGTAAATTTTAAATCTCTTGCGCAGTTATCTTATTGATAGATCATGTTATGTTATCGTCAATGGCCAAACGTCTTCTTAGGTGACAACTGGCGGCATCCCTCAAGGATCAGTATTGGGACAACTCCATTTTAAAATTTTTATTAATGACGTTCTTTCCGCCATTCGGCATTCTTCATTCCTTCTATATGCCAATGACATAAAGATTTAGAGGCAATTTACACTTTTGATGACAGTCGTATCCTGCAGTCTGACCTGCTTTCTTTTTCTGAATGGTACACAATAATAACCTAACCTTAAATGCTGTTAAGACCAAAGTCATGACTTTCAACCGCAAAACAGCAAGCATTTCTTTCTCTTATTTGGCAGATATTGTACGAGTGTGTAGGTTCCGGGAGATCAATGATCTCGGGGTACATTTTGATACAACCTTACACTTTTCAGCTCACACTAAACGCATTGCAATGCGTTTGACTCTTGGCTCTGTTTGCAGACTATCGAGAGAAAATAATTCTCCTACACCGTTCCGCAAGTTGCACACAACCATCTCTCTTCCTCATCGCGAATACGCAAAGGTCTTCTGGAACAGCATCTGTAGATCCAACAGCGACATTATAGATAGGGTACAGAAAACGTTTCTAAGCTTATGTCATCACCGCTTTGCCAACACGGCCGCTGGGCCTTGCTCTAGCACTCTTGGATTATTGCCAGTGCCCTTATTTCGCTGCCGACGTAATCGCGCTGACCTTCTGTTCCTTTTCAAACTTCTTCACGATATCCTCATGTGCCCCGAACTACTCAGTCGTACCATGTTTAGTATTCCGCGCAAGATCACCAGAGAACACAGACTTTTTCATGTTGCTGTCTGTCAACAC
Source organism: Dermacentor silvarum (assembly GCF_013339745.2). Classification (NCBI taxonomy): domain Eukaryota; kingdom Metazoa; phylum Arthropoda; class Arachnida; order Ixodida; family Ixodidae; genus Dermacentor; species Dermacentor silvarum. Next base: position 81,124,270 of record NC_051160.1, read on the forward strand.
CAACACTCAACACTCGACAGAATACAGAGTCTTTATAACGCTCACTTTCATAACCTTTATATTTTTCACAACTCGCTGTCATTATTCTGTCCTGAGCTTTGCGTTGTTGTCTCTTAGTTTCACATATTGTTCAACTTCCCATCTCCTCCTGTTGTTATGTATGCATTTTGGGCCTTGTTGTATGTACACTTCTCTTTCCAGTATAGTTATTTTTGATTAATTGTTTTTTTACTGATATACTGAGCATATTTAAATGTTCCATACTGGCTCTGGCTGACTTATCGCGATAGTTGTTCCGTAGGTAAGATTGGTTGCAATTCTGTGCAGTATGCGGCTTAGTGTGTTTAATTTCTATAAAGATGAGGTGCAGTAAATGGTTATTTCTTATCGTAATACAGACTCTTCCAATTATTTATATACCATATTTCTAACCCACACATAACAAACAGATCGTAGATCACATAATAAACACACACTAGGCGTAAGCGTTTGGCTAACTCTTAAAATATGTCAGCTTCACGACAGTCATATCTTTCACTTGGTATCGCCAGAACAGTGTCATCCACGAATAAAAACAGTTGTGAGTTCAATGGAAGACAGGGTATATCATTCACGCAATTAATAAATAACAAATGTACTAAAATTGAGCCCTGAGAAACACTTGCGGAAACATTCAATATTCAGCTGTATAATCCACCTAGTTGGACATATTGGGCTCGATCAGCAAATTACTATGCAGGCACCTCTGAACCAATATTATCGAGTTTGTCTAATAATAGATTGTGACTAAAAGTATCAAAACATTTTTTTTGTAAATCAATAAAAATATAAGGACAATGTTCTTGTTAACTATTTCTTTGTAGACAAGGTCATGAAAATCCTCTAGTATGTTTACCGAACTTTTGCCTTTGCGGGAAACATATTGCGGGAAACATGCATTTAGCAGGTGGTGCTTATCAAGAATTTATGTCAAGTGCAACATGTCTAATTTTCTCCCTCATACAAGCGATGGAGGGCAACATTGGGATTGGGCAATGCAAAGTTGAGCTTTGTGCCAAAGCTCATGATGGTGGTTTGAAGGCTAGTTTGTCATTGCACGACATGTACAGAAGTGAGCTTCTTGTCTCCATGTTGGCCTTGTAGCAGCTACATGGCTTCTTCTTCGTTCAAGACTGTGGCTAAGGTTAGCGATGCGGCTGGGCCACGCATCCAAGAGAATCATCCGAAACAAGAGGTCACTGCTCCACCTTTAACATAAATGATGTCATAGGGGGTGCGGAAGTACTGGTTGTATCTGCGAGAAGAGCTGGGCGCCGTATGTCCAACGAGTCAGTTTTTTTGTTGGCGAAAACGACGGAACCGACTTAAGGTCCGTCTTCGCGCTTTGGGCGTCCCAGTGGATCTTTCTGTAGAGGAAGTGTATTGTTTATGTAATATTTCAAAGGAACTTGCAAGTAGCATCTATATATGGGCAATATAAAATAAAAACACTTCCAACCTACACTTCTGGTGATATCAATAATGCGGTGAATTGTGAGTAGGAACAAAAATGTGTTTATCAGTGTACAGCTCGGTCATGAGTGCAATGTTTACAAGTATAATTTTTGTTCAGAACTATGGTTACTATGGAACCACATGTGCCCTTATAGTGCTTCATAATTCAAGCAAAAGAGTGATTTTTGCAGTTCGGTCATTAACCACACCTTCTTCCTGCTCGAGAGTAGGTAAGGTTTCATGCGAGCAACTGTACTTTCGCCGAGCTTGAATAGGACGTCCGTGAACAAGGTTGCTGGTGGGAAGCAGTAATGCACATGACTTAAAACTATTGAATGGGTGCATCTTCCGTACTGTTCACTGTTCTAAAGCATGGTTCAATACGTAAGATTATACCTGGATGTGTGTGATCAACAACTCACCGCTTCATGGCATGCTTGCATAAAAAATGTAATACCGGTCAATCTGTAGGAAGTACAATCCATCATATTCATAAAGAGTGCTCTCATTTGGATCAAGGAGCTCTGAAACTCTAAAGTCACTTTTATCCAGTCCTGTTGTCTACAAACTGTGTGTTTAAGTTGAGTTCAATTTAGTTGAGTTCACTGTCGTCCAGACAGAGGACCAACAGGTAAATGTCATGCGGCTTGACAGAAGCTTTTGTTTCTGTTGATGTTTGACATATATTACATTTAAATTGATACAGGCATACATTCACATATTGTTTGTGCATTTTGTGACAAACTGTTCCGTGTGTCCATTCAACCACTTTAATTCATTGTATCTGATTCCTTTTTATGAGCTCTGCAATAATTATGGTAGTGAAATCTTCTGACAACATGCTCACTAATTTGCCACTAATATGCATTTAAGCATGCAGAATGCTCAACTTGATAAAACACAGTATCACGTATTTAATACAATATATTTTCACTGCATTTATTGGAGCTGTGTTGCTTGACCTGCTTTCATTCTAGCCAACGACAGTTGGTGCGGCCATGCTGATGAATACTTTTATGTCTTAGTTACAACTTTTTTACATGAAGTTAACTGGTTATTAGGCTACAGTGATTGCGAATAATGACTTCGACATTTTATAGGTTACCATCCACTGTTCATGGTGTTCTGCCATATTTAATTACGAGCAAATTTCTTGATCATATAGTGGACAACGAGGTGTACAACCTTCGAATCTGGTAGGCTGGAGAACACGTGATTTGCCGTAGAAGGAAATGCGCTAAGGAAATCGCTTAGCCACAACGCTTCACGGTGCCAGGACACTGTTTCGCACGTTTCCAGCGGTGCTACCTTAATTAGTATGCGCAAATCAAAGAAAATTAAGCAGTTCTGGAGATACATGCTATCATAATTTAGGAATCTATGATGATCACGAACCCAGTTAGCGTAGAGCTTTATCCATACACTAGTATCTAGTGAATAACCATCAAATATATCGTTTCACTGGTATGCCCTCTAGCAATATGCCAACTTGGGAACATTTGCGCTACGCATTTATAAGCTATTCTCCTACTCATATTGTCTTTCCTGCATTTGGGTTATTTGCTTTATAAGCAACAATGCACGTTCACGTGAATTAGTTCCGTGTGATGGCGTCTTAAGGCTTCTTTCGCCGTTCCCTGCTAGTGTCATTTCGGAGTTGGCGCTTTAAGGTAACACTCATGTAGTACCTCCGCTTTGGTTGCGAAAAAACTCATCTTTTAGGTCGGCGTACGTGCGTCCACCTCGACTTTGCTTTGCCATTCGGGTGGTAACGCATTACGTGAAGCAGATCATTTTCGCGCTCTAGAAGTGCCACTTCAGGTGACGTTGATGCACATGGTTCACTGTTAGATATGAGGCGCAGTTTTCTCCTTCACTTTTATTGTCCCTTCACTTCACCTATGCTATACTACCCGTTCCCAACCATTATTTTCATCTTCTCTGTGGCACTCTACATATAAAGTTTGCTTTTGTGGTCTGTGGGAGCATTGTATTTTATTTATTTTTGTAAATCTGTTTTGTGGCAAAGAGCACTGACTGCCTACTTCTCAAATTCCTAAGCGTACGTTTTGAAAACAACATAATAATCTTCTGTATTAATATTAGCACGGCGAGAGCTACCTGTACACTGCGCTAGCGCTTAAATTGCATATTTAACATCCCAAGTACCGCTGGAAGACGAAGCATATACGGGACATGACGTCAAATAAAGCATGGTGTCAACGAAGCCCTATGACTTTGCGGTGAGTCACCAAGCGCTATGCATGCACGAACACCACGCCTGAATTGAGAGAAGTGATAGTTATATTGCTGCACACACAGCATACGTACATATGTTTATAAAGAAATAAGTAATATATATATATATATATATATATATATATATATATATATAAGACTAAAGCGTCGTGGCATCAGGGACTTCAGATTACTTCACTTCAAGCGAAATTCCTCACCATGCAGGTTAAAGTGTGCACGATCCTTTTAATGCTATTCACTTCTGGATTCGGTGAGTAGCTGTATTTGTCCGCGATCTTATCACTGTGTTCAAATCTGTAAAAAAACTATGCATTACTTCTGTTGCACTATAAATAGTTAAAAGTAATGTTTTTGCGAGAAAGCTAGCTAATCCATTTTCGATTTTTGTTCTTCGGAGAAAATTAAACTTTTTTTTTACCAGTTCGCATGCAGGAATTACGCTCTCACGCCGCAAAGCGACCCTGTAGAAAATATATCGGTAAACTAATTATCGCGTACAAATGCTTGCGGCCAATCTAGCGTAAATGTAGAAATAACTTTTCCGAAACGGCTTGTCAAAACTCAACGTACTTTTACACTGCCACAATTGTTTTAATCAATCCTAGATCTCTCTAGCCGTCTGGTCTCCGTTAACCGATAGTATGCTTTAGTGGGAAAAGCACGCTGTTGTGAGGATGACATGTGGGAGACTTTGCAGATACTTTCTTTATAAACCCAGTACCACAGGAGCTGAGCGCTCAGTGTCCCTCCATATTGTGGTTTAAGTGTTACACAGGATGCTCAAGCGCTGGAGTGGTGTAGTATAATAAGAAGTCATGTTTATTTGTGACAACTGCAGCACTATAGGGGGGAAATGCGGTGTCTGCACTCCGTAAAAATAAACATTGAAGGGCAAGTGACTGCATAATCGTGAAAAATATTGAGGGGAAATCCTGTATTCTTCAGTTTTCAACGTTGTACCTAAACATCACTGTACACTAGACGACCTTGACCACGTGCTATAACGTGCTGCAATTTACCTAATTTGTCATGTCCACAACACTTTTTCGCTGGATGTTTAAACGCTGCACACATACAGGCCAGATACGCTTTCCCTCCGCTAGAACAGCGTGCACCTCGATCAAACAAAAAGAAAATTAATGATGTGAACTGGCGAAAGAGAGCGATACAACTCCCGTGCCCCCTGCGCCTTGATGGGACATTTATTATAGACGGTGGCAAGGTAATGTGATGTCGACAGTGCATAAACCGTTGGCTGAGGTGACATCGACGTCAACGGGTAAGGTGTGATGCATCTCTAGGAATGCATGTTTTACTTGATAGGCCTCGTCAAAACCATTCCTAATTACAGCCAATGCGGCTGTTCGTCGAAGGGCGTGAGAAAACATCTGTAACAGATGTGAGGCCACGATGCACAAAGATGTTGCAGCCTTATACATGAGCAGGGACAGGGTATAGAAACTTGACGCAGTCCTGGAGGTGCCTGAGGTAGTGTTGTGGCAGGAGGGTGCGTGCTTCGAAGAAAAAAAAAGTGTCTAGGAAGCCGCAAGGAGCCCCGTAAATGAGGTCATCCACCAAGCTGCTTGTTTTATTGCGGTAGAACGCTCGCAGACCAAGCATAACAATGGGTTGGTATAAAGTGTTCGTGGTCGAACCGTGCTGTAAAGGCAGTGTTCAGCGGGAAATGGAGTCTGCAGAGTTGGTATAGGTGTGGTAACCAGTGGTTCGACAGCATATTATGCTAAAAATAGCGAGTTAAGGAAGTCGGTTAAATCCAGATTGCCGCCAGTCATTTAGCGCCACACTCCCGATACAACAAAAGCATAGGGCCAAGGCGGGGACCCACGCGGGTACGAAGTAATGGGCAACAGGTTGGGCCGTGATGTCTAGTTGTGATACGGCATTGTGGTAATGCCGTAAATGAGTTTACAATCGTTAGCACATACCTGCAACCGCGCGACGAATGAAGTGGTACAACGACGTTGATGTGCACACCGTCTAAGCGGTGGCCGGGTGGCAGCAGGGCTGAATCGGTAACTTGTAAGGTTACTTTTTCGTATTTCCAGGACATAGAAGCGCGGTTCTAGTTATGTATGTCAGTGTTCCTGTGGGGTAAGCCATAGCGCTCGGCGACGTGGTGTTGCGTAGCTCAGATACCAAGATGTCACGCGTCGTACAAATAGTGAAACATAGTACGACGGTGGGCCGTGGGAACTACAGGCCGACGGAAGGTCACTGATGTTTCGAAGCAAAAAGAAGTTGAAGCATACGGACGAAGAAGCAGCGATAGTTGAAGAGAACTAGGGCTGTTACGTAGCACTCGCAGCTCTGAGTTTTCAATCGGCGTCATCGTAAAGCTTTCCCAGTATCTGGCTTTGGCAGGGGTGCTGACATCAGCTATCTGGAACAGTGTTTCAGCAGCCTCATTCTCCGCGCCCTTAAGGTACCGTAGGACAGCAGTAGAATCTGACACGCAGGCCATTTGACGGAGCTCCCGCGCGATGTACTGGGAGGAGTTGGTTTTAAAGATGCAGCCAAGAAGGCTTGTGGTGCGTTAGAGCATGCAACATTTGACTTTCCAAGAGATGACGGAAGTGTTGTGTGGCAGCGTAGATGGCAAGAAGCTCATGACCGAAGACGCTGTCGCGTGTAACAGCAGGCTGATAATTGCGATACGGCATTGTGGAATTGAATATACATATGAATATGAATACATATGAATATGAGGCCTCCGGCTCAAAATTCCGGAGGCCTCTGCTCGATGTCCATTGGTTGCTGATGTATAGCGCCGATGTCCACGCTTGAAGCATCGGCTACTATTCAAAACGAAGTATCAGATCTTGGACGAATGAGTTGCACCACTTCTTGAACTGGTTGTTTCACAGCCATGATCGTGGCCGTGGCTTCTCAAGATGAGGGACTTGCTACTGACGGGCAGCTTAATTTGGAGCAAGGTTGCTGGGTGGAGACACGAACTCCGCGCAATGAAGTATGAAACGCCTAAGCAAATTGACGAGCGTCAAGAACTTCTGCAACTTGCGAAGCGTTGTTCGCGGCATGAAATATTTTACTGCTTGAACGTTTGATGATATAAGACAGATTCTCAACCACGAGAAATGGTAGCTTAAGAACAGAGCTTCGAAGCCCTGAAGACACATTTCAGGGCTTTCAAGGCGAGACCACGTTGGTGCGGGCGTTGGAATATTGCACGCACGTGGCACTCTTGGTCTGCTGGAGTAGCACTCGCTACGAGAAAGTCATCAATATAAAAGAGTAGAGTGGGGAGGTTGGCAATCACCTTTGCGATGAACCGCTGAAAAGTTTGAGCCGCGTTTTGGAGTCCAAAAAGGTATTTAGAGGTTTTCAAGTAGGTAAAATGCATTTGTGACGCTCATCTTAGGGAAACAATCCGTGGGTTTCACCATTGGCACGCGCTATCAACGTAAAATTTGCTAAATATAGGGATACCGATCTGGTAGTTGTGTCGTGTTCGTGGCCACGCAAAGAACAAGGCGTCGTTATTCCCTTCTTTCTCTGACGCCTCCTAAATCTGCGCGCCTCCTTAACCTTTCGGAAGTTAGTATAATGGTATGGAGTTCGCGTTCGCTGTTCCTGTACAAGAGTCTTGTACAAGTTAGGTTATGATACATTTTCCACACCAATGTGACCTAAGCTCGCTAGCCCTGTTCAACATCTCCCCAAAGCAATCATTAACCTCCCCACGAACTTCAAATCCGCTCTGACACATTAGGCAGGTACCGTCTATAACCTGGCAGTGCTGTCCCACATTTTCTATTGGGAATCTTAAATCTGGCGGTTGTAGAACACACGCGAAGGCCACGCCTTCATAGTTTAGCTGTAGTATGGCTTTCAATTCCTCCCCAATTCCCACCGCCAGAGCTGCGGTGAGCCACTCACGGCCTCATCTAAACAAGGACTTCGTCAGTAATGCCGAACGCGATTTCAAATCCACCTTTTGCTCCCCTTTCCTGCTTGATTTATATTGCGGCCCACTGGTAGGTCGTATATATTTACTTTGAATTTGCCAGTGATTAAAACAATTTTTTTTTGTTTATGACGTTCTCTTTACACGTAGGAACTTTGTTCAATATGTGGTGCATTCATTCTGCTGTTTAACCATTCAATCAACACTTAACTATGACAGAAGCTCTAAGCGAGAGCACATTTCGTCTTCTTCAAAGTACGCCATAAAGTGGGCATTCAAAAAAGTTGAAAGCATGCCACCTCAGTCAATATTTATTCCTAAGAAGAAATTGAGCTTATGCTATTGCGTTCATATACACCCACCATCGGAATACGCTGCCCGTTCAGGCATTCACCAGTTATCGTCTTTTGACAGGTCGGTGCCTGATTTGTTGCAGTCGTGGCGCTTACTCTAACAATAATAGAGTCTGTGCTTTGAGAGAGATAAGCGTAACGGAGGTGTTTGATTTCTTGTAAAAGCCATGCGATAAAAAAAACTTCGTACGTAATAAAAGCAAATGGAAGGAAGAGAATAATTAATGCATAATATTGACGTGACATCTCACTTTACAAAGAAGTACATGTTCCGAAATACACATTTTGTAAAACTTATTAGGAATAAGACCACTCAAACCAAAGAACCTCTGTCTCTAACTCGACTCAAACGATCTCTGTGGGAGTGTCAACCGGCACCAGCCTTATTCTTTGCACTGGACACCTTTCCATGTGCCTCGTGTTCATTAGAATGCTATGCGCTATAGGAGGACAGCTCTTGGTGTCTAAAGCTTGAAGAGGTCCTGGCTGCGCAAGGCCGCAGTTGTACAATGCGTGGCTACGTTGCCTAGACGACGAACCCACCTAGAGCGTAGTTCATCATTTCTTCGAATTATGACGCTAGAATGCACACACGTTTCAGAAAAACGGTGGAGAGTGGCAGGGCACTCACTACTGTTGGATACAGCTCGGAGTAGATAGTGTACGTATCATGAAATGTTATGATATTGTCCGCCATTTCGAGTTGGTTCAGTGAGGAGCCTGTTATTCTCGCCCGTTTACGTCAGTTTCTTTAGAGCGGAGTATACTATTCTGTGGTTGCAAATTTACAAACAGTATTGAAGCTCCCTCTCCACAAACATTCGTGGAGACCCTATTGCAAAACCCTGTATCCAGTACCCAGTGCCATGCCTTACTATAGGCCCATTGTCGCGCGATGGATGCTGGGACGCTGGCACGGCGCGCGCATACTGGGAGGCGCTGGGCTTGGGGTACTGGTGCGAAATGGAGCTCTAGAGCGAGAAATACGTGGTTCCTGTCTATCTCATATATTTTTTACAATACAGAAAGTAACAGAGGTCGTGGTGATGCAATAAAAAAGAAAAAAAAAATGTAAAAAAAACGCGGGGATTCGAACCTCCCACCTACAAATCCCAATTCCCGTATCTTACCACTACGCAACACCTTTTCTTTCTTTATTGCCGTTTCACAAACACAAACAAAAATTATCAGATACACATGGACATATTATAAATACACCAGCTACAACTCGACCGCTGTATGTGGCTTAAAAATGCTTCACAGAAGCCAATTGATCCAATATAGGTAGCCATTCTGGGGGTTCACCTTGGGCTCTGAACAAGTCTCGGGTGTAGATGCCGATTCGTGATTACTGATTCATATTTTCCCATGTCAACGCGTTGACACAGTTTCAGCTTTGCACAGACGTCTCGCACACACATGATGGATACGCTATCACCCCGCAACTAAAACTTACGCCTCTATCAGAACGAAAAAGTTTTTGTCCGTGTTGCATAGTATGTCTGAAAGTGCTACAACACTGATTTGCTTTTGCGATTGCTATATTAACTTCGAAAAAAGCCTTAAATGAACCGCCTTCCCGGGATGTTGTACGGGCTGTTACTGCCGATTTTGACAGCCGTTTCTTGTTCTTCGCGCAATGGCAATGCACCATTTCCATAGCTCGACAATGCTTTTCAATGGACACATATGT
>NC_051160.1:81134114-81225610 GCF_013339745.2 Dermacentor silvarum
GCGTAAAGAAGATTGACTATACATAATGCCACTTGTGCACGACTTACTGTGCAAGCACAGAAGGTCCAGCTCGCTGTAATGCTTTTTCAGGTAGTGGCATATATCGCAAGCGCAGATAATTTTTTAAACCCTACATCGTCCAAGTAATCAACTATATTTTCGTCTATGACACTATATTTGAACCATACGTGCAGATGCGCAATTCCAGCAGTCACACGGCTGACAACTGCATTTCATATGAATTGCGATGAACTCGAGCATCAAACACGGTGGATGGAAAAGCTATTACAGGGAGTGTCACGTGATCATCTAAAATCATAGTCACAAAAATATTAAAAACACCTCATCGGAAATAACCTCTCACCACGTGGAGCGAAAGCAATACTTTTCATCAGCTGAGTGCGTGGAATTGTCACGAGTGCCACGAAAACCTATAGCGTACGCTACAGGGCTTGAAAAAGCCAATAACCGTGGAGTGCCTAACCCTGATGACTCATTCACCGATTGTCTCTGGCGAAAATGGCATGGTGCGGCATTATAGGAGGATGGCTTGGCGAGGCTACTGCACGGTGTCATTCTCCCTGCTTTTTGCATTTTCTGTCCGCCAAGCACCAACTGTGTGCGCAAAAGCTACATCGGTGACGTTCAATCGAAGTGCGATTCACGAGAGCAGTGGTGAAAGGCTCCGGGGAACGTGAGCAGGTGGAGGGGCCGCGCTTTACTGCGGCCACGCGCCCCCGCCGGGTCAAAAAGCTCCGGGGGGGGGGGGGGGGGGGGGGCTGCGCGTTCTGCGCCGGGAGCGCCTGCTCTTGCGGCTTATCTTTAATGACATCTGCTGCGGGGGCAAAATCCGCCCTCCCTTTTTTTTCGTGACTATGATCGCGTTGATGCCAGCGCCGGTACGAAGCTCAATTCGCTCACTGCTGCTGGCGCGCTGACTCACTGCAGCCTTTTGACAGCGAGTTACCGCGGTCATCGAGTGAGATGCGTTCATGTTTGCTTGTGCGTGCGTGACAGCATGTTGGTTATTTAATTAGTGTGGCTATGTTTACAAATTTAAACGGCCGATAAAACTGCTACACTTATTTGTATATAGCTGTCCACTAATTTGCTGTCGGAATTGATGCTTCGCCTGTCGGGCGAAACTGCGTCTTTTTATGCACTCATGTAATCTACCCGGAACCCGGCAAATTTTTCTATTTTTCTTTGTGGTTAGTTCGACAAAATAAACAGAACTCACTCAGACCCACTCAAAAATTATATTTTTGCTCAGGCCTTACTCCAACTTAGACTTACTAAATTTATACTCGGCCGCACTCGCTCGGACTCACATTCACCAAACATTTACTGGGCCGGGCTCACTCGCACTCAGATTCACCAAACTGCAACTCATCCGGACTCACTCGGACTGAGACTCACCAGAATGCAACTTAGGTGCATGGTTGTCGCGTACATGCACAAGAGCCGCGTAACCATAATAATAAGAAGAATAATAACTTCATTGAATTGGGGAAAGGAGGACATAGGTTTAGGAGCTTGATGGCAGGGGACCCAAGTTGAGAGCACCAGTGGATTCAGCCGCCAGCCGGACGTGACCCAGATGAGCCTTCTGCACCTCCGGGCCCGAGCTGGCGAGTTATACCTCCCATTTCTTCAGTCTGTTGGATTAAACCTAGATAAGTAGACATTTAAACTTGGCGGTCCATTTTGGCATCCTCATTAGATGTAGTACAAAGGGGGTGGGGAGTCGCTACATCACGGACAGGCATGCCCATACATCGTTGGGAAAATTTTGCTTAATCCTAATAAATTTGGGTAGACCCCCGTTTGAATCCGCGCACACGTTGGACTATATATAAGGGTCGGATTTCGCGCCTTCCATAATCACGGCTCGACGAGACGCGGATGCAGTCCATTCAGGGTGACGAGACCGGCACGAAATGCGGTATGTCGCATCTCGACGCCGACGAACGCCAGATACGTCGGCCACGCCTCGCGCCGGACTTTAGAGTGCTGCGCTTTCGCTTGCGTGGCGTCCCCGTACCGAGCGCGCTCGCGCGTCAACGCTACGTCGGACTATAAAGTGGCCATCAGAAGATTGCGCGCCGACGTCAAACTTAGCTGACTGTGGGAGACTGCGGTTCTTAGCCAAAAGAAGATATGCAAACTTATTGCTAAGTACCACCCAAGCCAAACCAAGTTAAGCAAAGGAAAGCAAAGTTAAAGCTAAGGAAGGGCCACCAGCTTCGCTGTTTACCCAGTTTTCACACCACTTAATATAAAGCTGCCCTTAATTTTTTTGTTTGCAATACACGGATTAATCAAACTCTTAAACAGCTCCGCTGTTAAAGAAAAGAAAGGGTTAACCACATGTCGACATTGAAGAAGACAAGGACGATGTTAATATGCATGAAACAATGTACACTTAGGATATGAAATGAGTGAATAATAAACTCAAAACAACTAAAAAGCGTTGTTGGGATAGTTGGCTCATGCTTGAAATGTGGTTCTGGCAAAGGCAGAACTATGTGGAAAGAAGGAGGGACAGAAATACTATTCTTTCGATGCCTTGTTTTTTCTACTTAGCTTTGCTGTGCGACAGCAACGCTTCAAGCATATAATTAGAAAGTTACGGAATAAAGAAATTTAAAAATGATTCCACATTGATATATTTCAATCACTCTAACATCGACCTTTTGTGTAGAATCTTAGTTGACCTTTTCCATACATGCATTTTTGGTGCGTGAGACGAAAGCTTTAATAGGCAGTTGTGTACATGTGAGAAGCTTACTATTGAAGAGGTTCTGGACCCCGCGTCTTCAGGTGAGAACATGGTTGCAAACGCGCGTACAATGCATAGCCTCGATCGTGACCATGAAGTTGGTGTGGCCCACCTCATCAGGACAAATATCCGGACGACCTGAACGCGAACAACTCGAGCGAGTTGAGCCATAGACGACGCAGTGTCTGCACAATGTGGCGTAGAGTTGCTCCAAAATAAGGACTTTCACATCGCTCGCGCTTCTGTCTCCGGTGTGGGGGGCGAGTTCAGATATTTCTAAAGTTCATGTCGCAAGATGAAAACTGGAAAAATCGACAAATCGTGTATGTCCTTCCAGAAGGAACAGAAGAGGTCGCGGAGGAAGAGCCTTAGTACTCTATTATTTCGCACCAGGCTACATAAGTGGCGCACACTGCGTGACTATAACTTGCTAAATATTCTGCAAGGGATAACCTATAAAAATATTGGTAGAGACGGGTTCAATACGCAGTATTAATTATGAAAAGTTTGAGAAATATTGAGTTAGATGGCCCACTTTGGGCATAACGAAATGGAAGTGGCCTTGTTTTACCGTACCATTGAGAGTGACTGGTCAATTGGTGATGACCGTCGCGTTAAATGGGTGCGCAGTAAAGGGACAACTGATCGTCACGGACGGTCTGGAACCACTTCTGTGTGGGCGGAACAGCCGGCACCTCTGTAATCACACCAAACATTGTCGCGAAGGTACAAGCAGTGTCTCTTCCTATAAGCCAACAGTTGGAGAAGCAAATATTTAAATATCAGGATGTCTTTGCTCCGTGGCTCGTGCTTCGCTCTGGGTCAACAGTGCAGCTTCATTTGAAACAGGGATTCACTCCCATGAGTTAACCTCCGCATGACTTCCATTGGCTCTCCTAATGCAGACGATGCTAGCGCCAAGGCCACCTTCGGTTACAGCTCTAACAGGCGGCCGATAATTTAGAGCGTGCTTAGTTCATCAAAATGGCTGCGCACGCGGTTATTTTCGTCAACACGGCACCATGAAAAGCTGCCGTACGGCGCCTCCTCACCCTAGTGCTCTCTTTTTTTTTCTTTTATAGTTGTGACACGCTCAACTCCGCTCAATGTGTGGAACTACGTTTTACCCATGCCACGCGTGCAGTATTGTTCGTTTTTTTTTTTGCTTGTTTGTGATTTGCTGTGCGCGGTACTTTTTTGCATGCTTGAAGCGTGCATGACTTGACAGACACGGAGGTCATCTCATGTACACACATACTCGAAACCAAATTTTTATATAATCCTCTAATGTCCAAATTGTTCAGCAGCTTCTGATATATGCACTCAGATGTGGCGTAATACTGGACGATGCGTATAACATAGTCGTGAGAACTAAACAAAGTAAAAGTTCACTGATAATGACAAACAAATAACTGACGTACACGCAGAGATAGGCACGCTCAATCGCAATATAAAAATTGAAATTAAAGTGAGAACTCATGGTTTAAAGAGAGCTACAATGAGTGCATGGCGCATCACAAGTGAAAACATACACGGCACGACCCAGACGTTGTAAAAAGTAAAACAAATCGAGAACTCGAATGGGTTTTTGTCACTGTCGGCTGGTATCCACTTCAAACAAGCACGTCCTACAGTTTGTACGGTGACGCAAGCTACGACTTGGTGAAGAATTCAGTGGCAGACTTAAAAGAATCGTGTCGCGTATGACCCGTCCTGCTTGAGACGCAGAGTATAGTGCATGCTAATTGCATGCACATTTGAGAGTTTACAAATTTTTTAAGGATAACGTTTGAAGACACCAAAACTAGTATTTGACGATTTCCAGTTGGTGATATGTGCGAACTGCCTAGGTTGAGGTGAATCCAACGCATGCGATCGCGATGTGGAGATTTTATTCCAATAATTAACGGGAAAACGATCAGGCATAGGCGTATTAACCGCGTAACTTCCCATAATAAATGAAGTCATCGCCGGACGTAGAGATTATGGCACATATGTAATGCACAGGGTATTGTTATATATTGTTTTCATGAAAAAGAGCTATACAAGCATCTTTAGGGCTATTTTTACGTTTTATGAAATTTTAAATATTTTTCCGGGTAGTTCAGGGATCAAATGAAAATAAAAATTCTGGCGTTCTACGTGCCTAAAGCACTATATTATTTTTGGGGGCACACTTACTGCGCGACTCCGGCAATAATTTCAACCAGTTGGGGTTCCTTGACGTGCACCGAATGTACAGTACACGGGTGTTTCCGCATTTCGCTGTCATCGAAATGCGGCTGCCGCGGCAGGGATCTGACCCCTCAGCCTCGTGCTTAGCAGCGCTAAGCCAAAGCCACTAATCAATCGAACGGTTGTTGATGGAATAACGAACAGACAGTAATGAATATGTATAGAAGTCGCATATGAAATTGTCTAAAACACATTGGGGTCATCGCGCGGAGCAGTAGCAAAGGAACAGTTATCCAATCAATGTATGTCTCATTTGCATTTGTAAAATATTTTACCGGTCTTGAGTAATAACTCGCCAAATATCAGTACCTATTTTGCCTGTGAAACTTCAGTGCGCAGCGCAGCTGCTGGATGTCTTTCGTCACTCCAGAACACCAGTCATGGTACAATGTGTTCTGTGGCCGTGCAGCCAAGCGTGTATTTACAACAGCTCTCTCACCTTGACCCTGCTCTGCAATATGTACTGTTTCTTTCATTATTCTGTACACAAGTTACAAATGTGCAAGTCGCATAAGCAGAGTAGTTACAAAGCAACAGAACTATTCGGAGAACGGCGTGTGAATACTATGGTTCATTTCATTTGTATTAATTTCATGTTAACTGGACACATGACATCATTTCATTATGTATATTTTTGTACTCTTTCAGGAAGCTGCCCGTCAACCTAATTGATAGCACTGCCGGAATAAACGGATTCTACTGAATCACTCGTCAGGCTTTTCTTCAGGCTTTTAACTGTAAAGCCATCACATGCACTTCACACACCAGAAGTATTTGTTTAGCTGTAAAAGTGGAAATGTTATGCAACAGCGATTGTGTTAAGCACAAAGATATACAGTAAATCGTTTTAAATACTCCCCCATCGATAAATCGCGACGATAACTACTTGCCCTCAAATTCTTGCACAGGTAGTGAGAGCAGCATGTTATCTTTGTTATTAACCCTTTTTGACGACACATTAAAATAGTTCAAAAAAAAACATTTATTTATGATATATTTCTACTTACTATAGCATTATAAAGCAGACTTTGCAAGGACAAAAATTTGCTACATTTGGTTGCCGAGATCTAGCTTTGTTGCCTGTGGGCAACACTAGGCACGAGTCCTCAAGCAGGCTTCACTGCATGACCCCGACGGTTCAATGCGAAACTTGTACAGCACTCTTTCCCTGCCGTGAAACAGAGATGCACATTGAACTTTCTGCACATAACCCGTGTGATACCCGTGCATTTTGGATATTGGCAGCGTCCTTTCTTTTGGGAGAACGTTGGGAGGTGATCGACTGTGTCCATCTTGGCACGTAACAAGGGCTGTCGGTCCGCGCCGTTTCTTTGCCTGCAGTTCATTTTCAACTCTTTATGATGCAAAATAAACTGCTCTAAAACATTTACAGTCATTGCTGTAACTTTGTTGGGGTTGCGAGGACTGTTCACTGATGAAAGACAGGAAGTCCATGTGAAAAAATTTTCTAAAATACTCAATGGGAGACTCCACCGGGGATGGACAGGGTGGCACATCCTTCCACTCTGGCATGGCGCGACCAACTGAGGCTTGGACAACGTTCCATGTAGGATGATTTTCAAAGGCTTGGTGATTGTTTCAAGTTCATCGTCAATATCGTCTGTGATCTCAGCTTGGCAGTCCCCTGAGAGAGCTGCAAAATTTCAACAGAAAGTGGATGCGACATCAACCTAGAGCTAAACAAAAAGCACGCTAAATATAAAATGGTACATGAGATAATCCTGTGAATTCACAATCACTAAGGACACAAACTAAAAAAAGTCACAGCATTGCCAAAAGGGCTGAGGAATAACGGCGTGTCAAGACCGCTACGTAATTTTCTCATGAGCAGCGTAAACAGAGCGCCAGACTCTACCAGGCGTCCAACTTATCTAACGGCGTCTGTCGTGAGTAGCGTCCACGGCTTCACGAGGACGCCGATAGATGAGAGAGGTTAGGCTGATCCTATGACCAATGTACAGTAAGCGTTCGACGTTATATATCTGCGCCCCCCCCCCCCCCCAATCGCACCCTTCTTCAAGACACCACGGCACCTGCATCTTGAATGTCGAGCACTTCTGGTTATTTCTATAAAAAATATTTGTTACCTGCCCTGGCTGAAGCAGCATCTGGTTCGTCGTCGCTCGATTCCAGGTCCGAGTCGTCGCTGTATTCGGGAGGCACCTTTGCGGCTCTTTTACCGTAAAATGCACCCGGGTCCATTATTTGTGCCTATTTATGGGTCCTCGTTTGCTGCATGATACCGTGTATCGTTCATAACAGGGGCGCAGACAAGATAACACGGTATCGGCAAAGTCACCACACCATACACTGATTGGCACAAGAAACATGGCATAGTGCCTGGTGTTGCCTATGGGCAACAAACACGCGACGCACCGCTGTGGGCAAAAATTTTCATTGACATTTATATTTATCTCGGCAGAGAGCAAGGTACAACATTCTTCTAAATAACTGTTAAAAGTGAGATAGAGAAAAAAAGCGCTTACCACCAAAGTGGCGCTTGCAGGTTGATGTGGTGTCGTCGAACGCTCCACGTGCATTTGTGCGCCAAACTTCTTTCTCTTCTTCCCCTATTTCCGACTTGCTTCGTGAGATGACGCCGCACGTTCATGTAACATTGTTGTGGACAGAGCTCGAGCAAAAAATGAGCCTCCCGAAACCGAAACTCAGCTGGCCAAAAAATATTTTGTGGTATGTTGCCTGTGGGCAACACTCGTCAATAAAGGGTTAAACATAGAGCGTGAAAACGACCTTGTAGAATATTCCAAGAATATTAAAAATTGTTTTGTAAATTTTGTTATCATTCATATGAAGAGGAATGAAAAACAGTTAGCTTTTGTTTGCTAGTTCGTTGATCAGCAGCAGCGCGTTCAACAAGCGTACACTTATCAAGGTGCAACCAATTTTACCCCTATGTGGTGATACCAATTTTTTGATATGTTGTGGCATTGAATGAAATGGCTTTTAGCTCCTCATATACAAGTAGGTGTGTCATTTCAACTGCGCCATAGACCTTGCAGTCGGTGAGTGCAGTTGCCAGACGCGCTGATATTTTACTGACAAAACAAGTTCCATCATTTCTCTAGCTTTACCGCAGCAAGCACCTGCTTCTTCCATGTTTTACCTCGCTTATAAGTACGCGGTCTGACGAATACTGCTCTCGCTTCAAAAACTGAAAAGCTTCCCTTTGAATTATCGCAAAATGTGTCTTTATTGTTTCGTTTTTTTATATTAGGTGATTACTCATAGATGGTGCTTTTTTTTTCAGTGCCGCCACCTTTGAGATTGTCTCAGCCTCTCTGACTTTGCGTTTGAAGTTCTTCTTTGCCATGTTACTTAGAATACCGGTTGCATACTTCCTTGGATGCTCGCCAGTTATTTTTCTCCACTCTGGTTCAATGTTTTTTTTTTTCTGTACAAATGCATGAACACTCTCGCAACCAATTTACTTTCTTCCATATACCTCAGTCGTTCTTCAAAATCAGTTTCACTCTGAGCTTTCCTCACATACAAACTTCTCCAGCCCATGGCACCCTGCAAAGCTTCATCTGTAGTCTTCCCGTGAGCACCCAATGTGAGGCGTTCCACTCACCTTTGGTTGCCATCGAGTCCTGATTGTCCCCCTTGATTTCAGGCAAACAACCGTATTTTCAACTGTAAGTGCTGTAACCATTACACCTCTCCACATACACCGAAGCACATTTTAAAGAAGTGTATTCCCATAGTTATCTGTGTTTCACTATCGCAGCATTTCTCTTCGTGCTTGCTATAGTTTTTTCGTGTGTTTTCACATAAACATTGCCTTTATTTTCAGCAAAGTATTTATATTCTTCTACCATAGCTTTTTTCCTGGCCCTGTATTAACACTATCTGTTCCCTGTCTTCATTGAATATCATAAAATCTGATTTGTTAACGCTTATTTTCAATCCAAAATTCATACCTTCCAATCCACAGATATTATCATGACGTTACATATCACTTTGCTTGTTAGCAAGCAACACAATGTTGTCTGCATTAAACAAACTTGGAAGCCGCTGCTCTCCTATTTTGCCCACCTGTTTGTATGAGAAATTTGCCCTGATATTGCTTCCCTCTAGCGCCCTCTTCATCCTTACCATGTCATCACAAGCAGCAGCGTGGATAAAGGGCATCCCTCCCTATTGCAAAAACCAGCGTCTTCCAGTGCCTTCCAGTGTGAAACCAGCGCGTGTTTTGACACTGGATGGCACTGGGGACGCTGGCGCACGCTGGGAGTCACTGGGAGTCACTGCGACACTGGTGAGAGCGCTGGATAAGAGCTGGGTCACACTGGACGAGACGCTGGTTTCAATGCTATGACGCTGGGGCGCACTGGTGTGCGCTCTACATGCGCAGGTTGTCGCTGGCTCGCACTGGACGCTGCGCTGGTGGTTTTGTTTGTGCCGCACTGCCCGAGTACAGGTGCTGTTGAATATTAAATGCTTGATGCAATTTTATGGGCATCTCCTGCCCAAAAAACAGACTCCTGTCCGAAATAGCCCTATAATTTGGGAACATAAATGTCTGTTTCGTGTCGGCGGTGTTGCAGCTAGGAATAAAGAGGCGTGAGCTAGCTAGCCGATGCATATGCGATACTTCAGATCACTTTCGCTTTGTACATTTCCCTCTTGACTGTGCGGACAGCTGTATTCGTGAACTAAATTACGATAACGCAGACAACGCCTCGTTTTCTAGTAGGTTGTACGCAATCGATGACTGCGAGTTCTCTCAGTGTTGTACAGCCGACACGAAACCCAGTAACCGTTCAGACGCGTTCGAACGGACCTCAGGAAGCCTGCCGCTAATAGATATTATTGCACCGACAACAAAACTGAGGTAATTCGTGCGCTTCGACGTTCCCTGGTGTACTAAAAATAACATTTAAAAGCTTCTAAAGCTCAAATACAGACATTTTCGCATTCGCCTGGTACCCACACCGAGATCGTTCGCTTCCACCGAAAATTAGGCCTACCGTACCCATCGAGTCCGTCTACACTCTATCGGCCCGTCTGGGCTCCGGAATCAACAAGTGTAACGAGGATAAATCACTCTGTAGTTCAGTTTTTTTGTCGGTGTTTTTAAACAGACCATTCTTTCGAGTCTACAGTGTCAGCACAACAAGCGATGAGCGCCGATATGACGCGTTTTAAACATACCTATATGTGCTGTCGCCCAAGGCTGCCAGCCGCATTAACCGACCGCTTCTCTGACAGAAATATGTCACTAAACATACGTGTCGATTGAAAAGTATTATCGAGCTATGCAAATGTTACATTATCTTTGCGCGAAGAATAAGAAACGGCTGTCAAAATCGACAGTAACAGCCCGCGTACAGCATCTCGGGTCGGCGGTTCATTTAAGGCTTTTTTCGTAGTCAATATACCAATCGCAAAAGCAAATCAGTGTTGCAGCACTTCCAGGCATACTATGCAATACGGACAATAACTTTTCGTTCTTATAGAGGTGTAAGTTTTAGTTAAAGGCGATACCGCATCTACCGTGTCTGTGCGAGACGTCTGCGCAAAACTGCAGCTGTGTCTGCGCGTTCATATGGCAAAATATGAAATCGTAATCACGAGTCGGCGTGGTGTAGTGCTAAGATATTGGGATGGGGATCTGTAGGTGGGAGGTTCGAATCCTAGTGGGCTTTTTTTGTTTTTATTGCATTACAACGCTCTCTGTTTCTTTCTGTGTTCGAAAAAATATATAAGGTAGCCAGGCACCACGTATTTCTCGCTCTAGAGCGGCATTTCGCCCCAGTACCCCAAGCCCAGCGCCTCCCAGTATGCCGCGCCATGCCAGCGTCCCAGCATCCAGCGCGCGACACTGGGCCCATAATCAGGCATGGCACTGGGCACTAGATACTGGGTTTTGCAATAGGGCTGTCTCAGTCCCTTGATATCAACTTTCTCCTTGCTCCTCATCCCTTTCCATTCACCGCAGACGGTATTTTATATGTAAATCTCCCTCAAAAGTTGTATGAAGTCGTTGCCTAGGACTTCCCCTTCCAGAATGTCCCTCAAAATGTTGCGGTTTATGTTGTCATACGGTCCGGCAATGTCTCAAAAAGACACGTACAATGGTATCTTTTCTTCTCTAGAAATTTCAATACCCTAATAACAAACGTATTATCATCCAGACGCCTACTGCTTCTGAAGTGATCTTGAAGTTCTCCCAATTTGACATCATTTTCTGCCGATGCTTGCACTATTATTTTACACGACTGCAGTGCTAACCTGTATATTACCGATGTAATTAATTACATCGTAATGTAACGAATTGAAGTCATTCTACTTTGTCGCCAATTGTGTGGTATTCTTCTATCTTGTAAGTTTGCTTCTAGTGGTTTAACAGAGATCCCTTAATTTTTCGTCCCAGTTGCTGCTGTCGTCACAATTGAGCACCCTCACGTCAATTCCAGGTAAATATGACCTACCGACAAACATCTCCTCCTGTATTCGCCTTTTCGCAGACGATTGTGTCCTTTACCGTCCTATCCATAGCTTCCATGATAACATTTCCCTTCAAAACAATTTACTAACTGTTGAAAACTGGTGTTGGGCTTGGTTAATGGGTTTAAATATCAAGAAGACTTCGCAGAACTCATTCCACCGCCGAGCTTCCTACCAAGCACATAGGTACTTCATTTTTGGCTCCGAATTATCTTTAGCTTCATCGTATAAGTACCTCGGTATCACAGTGACTAATTACCTCAGCTGGTCACGTCATATAGCAAGTATAACAAATGAAGCTAACCGTGTCCCTGGCTATGTCCGGCATAACCTTAAGTTTACCCCTGCTCACGTAAAATTGCTAACGTACCAACCGTTTATTCGTCCCAAGCTTGAATACGCATGCGCAGTTTGGGACCCGCACCAGATTAAGCTACAGAAATCTTCATTGAGTCCATTCAAAACCATGCTATTAGATTTGTCTTCTCAGATTATTCTTACTATTCTAGTGTCACTGACCTAAAACATTCGGCTAATCTTCCCAGTCTTGCGTCGGGCAGAAAAATAGCGCGCCTGTACCTCGACCACAAGTTTTATCACTCGTCTCTTGCTCACTCGATTATCATACCGGCTCATCACCTTTCGCTCCGCAACAGTCATTCTAAGGCTTTATACCCTCCGCCTGCACGCACTACTGCGCATCTCAACTCATTTTTCATTCGAACAGCGAACGACTGGAATCATGTGCCCACCGACGCTGCGCAGCACTCCGACCCGTGCCACTTCAAGTAATTCATCGAAGAACTCGTACAAATGTAACCCACCCCTCGTGTAATACCCCATAGCAGGGGCATTTGAGGTATCAATAAATGAATAAATAAGTATAAACGAGGCACATGCAAAACTACATTTACACTAACACATTCGCCAATCTGGTAACGCTTTTTGGACTCCAAACAATGCACCATAGTCAGATGCCTGCAAAATGCTTTGCAGAAGATCGATTCACAGACTGCGTGGGATCTCCACAAATTTTTTTTCTATACCGTGGACTCGTCAAATTAGTTCGGTAAGATGATTCAGGTCACTCAGACTAACTAACAAAAAAAATCCGAGGACACCTAAGCACGTCAGTTGTGAATGGGGAAGTTGAACGCTGCTGAGCAGTCCTTCGAGTTTGAACTCCTCGCGGGCAAGCGAGTGCATTGAGACGCTTGGCACGTTTTTATTTTGCCTTGCCGAGATGCAGTGAGAACGCAGGCGAGAGCTTGCGCGGACAACGAACGTGTGGATAACACAGGCACGGCTGCTGTGCCACAGGCTTCCGAGAGCGAGAGCAAGGGTGATTTGGCATCGCGGCAATGCCTCTTCCACTCGCGCATCAGCTGGTGCGCTACTGGCTGCAGCAGGTGTTCCCTTCCGCCCGCTCTGCGCCGTCGCGGCGCGCTCGTGCTGTGGCGTCTCAGTGAATGGGAGTTCCCTCGAGGCGCACTCGTGATGTGGCGTCGCTGCCAATGGGAATTTTCGTGCCGCGTCCTGTCTAAAGACGCCGGGCTCCGGCTTTTTCGCTCAATGAGCCGTATGACGCTTTCGCAGCAAAGAATGTTTTTTTAGGGGTGAAGCACCTTGAGACCGAGCCTTGTCCCTCCCTCGTCGTCTGTAGCTCTGGTTTGCATGGAGTCCGCCATGGTTGATAAAGGTCGCTTCTGATAACGGCGCGCCCGCTATGGATGAAAAGGCGAGAGTGGCGGCTCAACTGCAAGTGGAGTGGAGGGCTCGCAAAGCTGCGGCAGCACGGCGATGCAGACAACAAGCGGACTCGGAGTTTAGGGCGCGGGACGCTGCAGCAAAACGGCAACGCCGGTAAGCGGACCCGGAGCTGAGGGCTCGCGAAGCTGCAGCAGCACGGCAACGCCGGCATGCGGACCCGGAGCTTAGGGCTCGTAAACTGCAGCAGTACGGCAATGCCGGCAAGCGGACCCGAAGCTGAGGGCTCGGAAGCTCGCTCTTGAACCGAGCATCGGCGCCACCAACCTCCGGTAGAGAACACTTCCGGTGTTTTGCCGCTGCTTCCCGCGCTCTCGCCGCTTCTGGGTCCGCTTCCCGGCGCCGCCGTGCTGCTGCACTGATCACAAGGCAGTCTTAATGAAGGGAAAACGAAGTCCGCACCTCAATAACATATACGACCAATAAAACAAAATTGTATATATGTACACATGTGTTGTCACTCATTTGCATGTTCGAGTGGGCAATGTACGGGGGATTCACGGTTACCCGAATGATCCCCAAGTCCTTCTCCCACTCATCATCATTCACTTCGTGTATATGCGGTGTTTTTTTGCTTACAGCTCCCTCGAACTCGGACTCAGTATAAGTTTACACCCTCGAGCTCACTCCCGTACGCGTATTTTGCTTTCCGCCGATGATTGCACACGCGAGAGAGAAAAAAAAGGAGGGCGAGGAGGATTGCAAAGGCGGAGCGCCTCCGTTGCAACGCCGCCGGCGTTAGAACAGAGAACACGCTGGGCTGGTGGTGACTAGGCACAAATGTGGCTGCTGTTGAGGGACCGATGGTATTCCTAAACAAACGCATCACTGTTTTGATGATCCAAATATAATCTCACAATCAGGGAGGGAGCCGTCTACCTGACTGGAGTGGTATTTTTTTTATTTGGGGTGTTGCTAAGCTGCGCTCCACAACACCCCAATTACCGCCGGTTCGTGTCGGCGCCTGGCACCGCGGATTCCGTCACGGCACCGGGGCACAACAGACCACGCTGCCAAACAAAGAGATAAAAATAAAATGGGGATTCTTGACCAAGAAAAAAAGCTCCCTTTGCGGAGGCGGGATTCGAACCCGTGTCTCCCGATCCAAAAGCGAGCGTCGCAACCACTAGGCCATACCGCCACTCTTCTAGAACGTGCATTCATACGAACCATATTGTTGCGCGAAAACGTATATTTACAAATATTTACAAAATAGGCGAGTAGCACAGGCGTAGCAGCAACCAGCCAAGATGGCGAGGAGCAACCTCTACTTCCTCTGCTTCGGTGCCGGTCTTCTTTTTCTGTCTCGCGTCATTACCCCCCGGGCGAAAACACGCGCACCATCCGGGCAGGTCAGAGTGCAGCATCAGCGGACGGGTGATACGGCTTCAGCCGGGCAACATGAACTACGTCAGTCTTGATCGGCGCAGAAGATAACATTGGTTGTGCCGGTGCAATCTCATAAGTCACGTCGGTAACTTGGCGCAGAACGCGATAAGGACCATGTTAGCGTGGTAGAAGCTTCGCGGAGAGACCAACGTGTCGAGTTGGCGACCAGAGGAGCACTAAGGATCCAGGAGCGTAACATACATCCTTGTGACGGCAATCGTAACGGTTCTTCTGTGACACCTGCGACATCTGAAGGCGGTCACGCGCGATATGACGCGCAGCGTGCGCCCTTTCGATGGCATCCTGTGCGTACTCCGATGGTTGTTGTGGGGCGGCTGGTAGTACAGTATCCATAGGTAGTGTCGGTTCCCGGCCAAAAAGAAGGTAAAACGGTGAACAACCTGCCGTATCGTGGCGGGACGAATTATAGACAAATGTTACAAAGGGTAATGTAGCATCCCAGTTGCGGTGGTCGGCGGAAACGTACATGGACAGCATGTCGGTTATAGTGCGATTCAGACGTTCGGTGAGGCCATTCGTCTGAGGGTGATAGGCGGTGGTGACTTTGTGTTTCGTGGAACATGAGCGTAGAAGGTCATCGATGACACGCGACAAGAAGTAAGGACCGCGATCGGTGAGCAGTTGACGAGGCGCTCCGTGATGCAGAATAACACCGTGATGGAGGAAGTCGGCAATATCGGTGGCACAGCTGGTTGGAAGTGCGCGCGTAATAGCTTAACGCGTGGCATAGTCTGTCGCGACAGCGACCCATTTGTTCCCTGACGCTGATGTAGGGAAGGGTCCGAGCAAATCGAGGCCGACGCGGAAGAACGGCTCTACTGGGACATCGATAGGCTGAAGAAGGCCGGCGGGAAGCGTCGGTGGTTTCTTGCGTCGTTGGCAAAGTTCGCAGCGGCCAACATACTTCTGTACGGCGCGATAAAGTCCAGGCCAAAAGAAACGACGTGCGCGTTACACCAAGATGACCTGCTGTAGGTTCGTCGTGAAGCTGCTGGAGGACAGTAGTACGCATGTGGGAGGGCACCACAAGCAAGTGTTCAGGGCCTTCGGAGTATACACTGTGGCGGTATAAAGTACCATTATGTAAGGTAAACATCCAGAGTGACTCGCCAGGGGGCCCGGAACTGAGACGGTTGATGATGGAACGTAACGCTGGATCACGCCGCTGTTCATCGCTGAAATGAATTAACTGAGATATAGAAAGGACACAGGCATCGGTGTCAGGGTTGGTGCTGTCGGGTGGATCCACGGGATAACGGGACAGCCAATCCGCGTCCTGATGTAATTGGCCAGACTTGTGGATGCCGGAAAACGAGTACTCTTGTAATCGCAAAGCCCAGCGTCCGAGACGGCCTGTAGGATCTTTCAGCGAGGAAAGCCAGCAGAGCGCATGTTGTTGAGTGACTACCGTGAATGGGCGGCCAAAGAGGTACGGCCGAAATTTGGAGATTGCCCAAACAAGGGCAAGGCATTCACGCTCGGTAATTGAGTAATTGCGTTCTGGGGCAGAGAGCAGGCGGCTGGCGTACGCTATGACGCAGTCACGACCATGCTGGCGCTGGGCAAGGACGGCTCCGATTCCGTATCCACTGGCATCCGTCCGAACTTCCGTAGGAGCAGATGGGTCGAAGTGCGCCAACAGAGGAGAAGTCGTCAGAAGGCGGATAAGCGCAGAAAATGCCTGAGCTTCGAGATGGCCCCAGACGAAAGGCGTATCTTTCTTGAGAAGGTCGGTGAGCGGACGGGCGATGTCAGCGAAATTTTTGACAAAGCGACGAAAGTAAGAACATAAGCCAATGAAGGAGCGAACGTCTTTGGTTGAGCAAGGTGCAGGGAAATGCTTCACGGCGCGAATTTTTTCTGGGTCAGGTCGGATTCCTACACCATTAACAAGGTGGCCGAGCACTGTTATTTCGCGGCGACCAAAATGGCACTTGGATGAGTTAAGCTGGAGACCGGCGCTGCGGAACACTTGGAGGATGGCGGACAGGCGCTGAATATGGCTCTCAAATGTCGTTGAGAAAACAATAACGTCATCTAGGTAACATAAGCAGGTCGACCATTTGAAGCCACGAAGGAGCGAATCCATCATGCGCTCAAATGTGGCTGGCGCATTGCATAGGCCGAAGGGCATAACTTTAAATTGGTATAGCCCATCAGGTGTCACAAAAGCGGTCTTCTCGCGGTCCATAGCATCTACGGCAACCTGCCAATAGCCACACCGCAGGTCGATGGACGAAAAATAACTCGCACCGTGGAGGCAATCGAGGGCATCATCTATACGTGGCAACGGATATACGTCCTTCTTAGTGATCTTGTTCAGGTGTCTGTAATCGACACAGAAACGCCAGGTGCCGTCTTTTTTCTAGACAAGCACAACTGGGGATGCCCATGGGCTAGACGAAGGTTCTATAATGTCTTTTGCAGCCATCTTGTCGACTTCTGTTTGTATAATCGCCCGTTCAGCAGCGGAAACACGATAAGGACGGCGATGAATAGGGTTTGCGTCGCCTGTGTCGATTCGGTGCATGACAGCCGTTGTCTGGCCAAGTGGGCGGTTGTCGAAGTCAAAAACGTCCCGGCACGACGCTAACACACGGCAGAGCTCATCAGCCTGCGCAGGTGAAAGGTCCGCGGTTATAATTTTGTTGAATTCACTGGTAGGCAAGCTGGTGGATCCTGCTGAGCACGTCGGGCTCAAAGTCGCCTCAGATGTTAGCGTGGATATTTGACAGTCGCTGAGGGATGCCAACGTTGCCAGCGCAATTCCGGACGGTAGAACACGGGCGGATAAGCCGAAGTTCAGCACAGGCAGATAGGCTTCGTTGTTGACAATTTCGACAACCGTGTGGGGTAGGGTCACATTGTGTGCCAAGACAACGTCAGTAATAGGGGATGCAACGTAATCCCCGTCAGCGATAGCAGGAGAGGGCGTAAAAAGAACATAAGTAGTGGATTGGGGCGGTAATCGCACGTACTCTGACGAACACAGTTGCGTAGGTTAACAGGAAGAGTCTCTGGGACAGAAGGGAGTTCAAGTTGCAGGACACCGGTGCCGCAGTCGACGAGGGCTGAATTTGTCGACAAAAAGTCAATGCCCAAGATCACGTCGTATGGGCACTGCTCAAGCACAAGAAACTGAGCGCTCGTTGTATGGCCAGATATAGTAACGCGGGCAGTACACGTTCCAACAACAGTAGGTGTGCTTCCATCGGCAACTCTCACTGTACGTAGCACGGCGGGTGTCAGGACTTTCTTCAGCTTCTCACGAAGACTAGAGCTCATCACCGAGATCTGTGCACCAGTGTCGATAAGGGCCATAACACTAACACCGTCGAGTTGGACTTCGAGCAAATTAGAGCGGGTAGGAACTGTCAGACGAGGATTTCGAGGCCGGGTCGAGAATGCAGCGTCACCTCCGGGCGCTGCACTCGTTAGTTTTCCGATGCGTAGCGTCCAGAGTTGGCAGGCGACGGGAAACGGCGGGCTTGCGGCGAAGGGAATCGGCGGGCTTGCGGTGAGCGAGATCGGCGATCGCGCGGCGATGGTGACCTGCTGTACACGTTGGTGCGAGTGTCGACGTCGGGCGTGTCAGTCGGTGGAGAGCGCGACGATGTTGTACGGGAGTAGCCTTCAGGACGAGGGTTCCGGGTGCTCCAGCCAGTCGGTGACGTCTGACGGCTCCAGCAGTGTCGCGCAATATGCCCAACTCGAGAGCACGCGAAACATATTGGGCGATCATCCGGCGTCCTCCACTCAGCGGGATTGCGGTATCGCGAGTAAAAGGGCTGGTTCCGCGGCGCGACTGGTGGAACTGGTGGTGTGACTTGTGCGACTGGTGGCACGCGAACAGCGCACACAGAGGAGAGTCCCAAATTCGCGACCTCCTGTCGAACCACGGCTTGAATCAATGAAACCATAGGCTGGTTGGCAGTCGAGACATCGGGCACGAGAGGGGCTGGTGACATTGCTTCTAGTTCCCGTCGAACGATCCGTGTCAAAGTGTTCGAAACCGGCGATTGTGACGTAGGTAGTGGTTCCTCACATGATGACGATGCGGCAGTATTGGGGAGCCTGGTGAATTGCTGGGCGATACGGCGGGATTTAGCTTGTTCGAATCGCCGACACTCTGTCACAATAGCATCCACGGTGGCGCAGTTCCTGAATACTAAGAGGTTGAATGCGTCATCGGCGATTCCTTTGAGTATGTGTCCGATCTTGTCCGCTTCGGACATGTTACCGTCAACTTTACGGCAAAGCGCTAGAATATCCTGAATATACGAAATGTATGATTCAGTAGATGACTGCGCACGGGAGCCAAGTTCTTTTTTAGCGGCTAGTTGACGACCCAAGGGCTTGCCGAACAAGTCATTCAGTTTTTCTTTGCAAACGTCCCAGCTGGTCAGATCGTGTTCGTGCGTCTCGTACCAGACGCGCGCGGTTCCTTTCAGGTAAAATATCACATTCGCCAGCATAAGCGTATCGTCCCATCTGTTCTGTTTGCTGACACGCTCATACCATGCAATCCAGTCCTCGACGTCCACGTTATCTGTGCCAGAGAAGGTGCCCGGATCTTGCGGAAGCGATAAGATGACAGATGGCGGGGACGATTGCTGCACGGTAGGTTCCGGCGCGGTGCGTGCTTCAGTGGCCATCACCGAGGGAACAACGCGGCGACCACTTCGGAGTTCCGTGCTTGGGTGATGGGGATGAACAGGCAGCGTACCCCGCACCTCCACCAGAAAATGTTGCGCGAAAACGTATATTTACAAATATTTACAAAATAGGCGAGTAGCACAGGCGTAGCAGCAACCAGCCAAGATGGCGAGGAGCAACCTCTACTTCCTCTTCTTCAGTGCCGGTCTAATGCTGACCTCTGCTTCGGTGCCGGTCTTCTTCTTCTGTCTCGCGTCAATATGATCCATGTGATTCATCCTCGTCGTCGTCTAAAAAAAAGGTCGTGCCATACTCCTCGCCTTCCTTTTTTTATCTCTCGCGTGTGTAACCATCCGCAGAACGCAAAATACACCTCCCGTACTAAGATTCCCCAAAATTCTACTCAGCCACGCGCACTCACACTCAGACCCACACACTTCTACTCAGCCCAGCTCACTCGAACTCATACTCACCAAACTTCTCGGCCAGACTCACTCAGTTGCCTTGGGTAAAATTGAGCAAGTCTACTCTAGGGTGAATTAGCCGACCTGTGGTTAAACCAGACAGGAGAGGGACCGCACAGTGCAATCCCCATGTGTCCGAGTCAATTGCGTCAAAACATACAGAGAGCCTGACGACCATACATACCCCAATAGGAAAAGAAGTACATCTTTTTGATTTGTCTTAAAATGTCATGATCATCATCAGCAGCAGCCTATATTTATGTCCACTGCAGGACGAAGGCCTCTCCCTGCGATCTCCAATTGCCCCTGTCTTGCGCTAGCGTATTCCAACTTGCGCCTGTGAATTTTCTCTGCGAATTAAACTGTAATTAGATAATATACTGGTAAACTGCTATATCAGCCATCTAAAAAACATAAACATTATATGCAAGCCCATTTACATTTCCGCGCTAAGTAAAAAAAAAAAACACTGTTCTAAGAAATTGTATAAGCTGAGGGTGAACTGCCAGCAATATTATTGGACTTTAAGTACGATAACGGCGCGTACTGTATTGCGCGGTTCTTGTTCACTGCACCGATACGAACGAGTACTTTTGTAAAAATCGTTCAAGATATCCGCTGCCAGTACAAATACGCACGAATTTTTCCTAGAAGTGTCCCACAAGATGTCTTATACAATGAAATGTCTGAAAATACCCGAGTGCGACCGATTGCTCTTCTAATAAAAAAAGAATACAAAATGAATTGCAACTTATCTCTGCTCAATATATATATATATATATTACACTATGTTTCGTCGCATATTTGCAGCATTATCAAAATTTTCCGAAAAAGACAGTATGATTTGTAACTTGGTTTCAGTGTTGAGTAAAATATCATAGACGGACACTACTGTTCCAACTATGTTTTTTATTCGTATTGTCATCGTTTAACACAGCTGCCGGAAAGGCACGAGGACGAACAAGTATAGCAGATCCTATGCAGGCGGTGTAGTTGAGCAGAGACGAGGAAACATTGAATCGGTATGTATACTACTGCTCTAAATTGTGTTCAGTGATATATATATATATATATATATATATATATATATATATTTATATACGGTGTTCATCGAACACTTTCAAAATTTATTTAAGGTTACCTGTTCTAGTTAATGATCTGGTCTACTCGAAGAGGCGGACATTACTTGCACAAGAAATTGAAATGCATAATCGAATAATATACAGAAATTTACTCATTAGGTTTTTAACTAATTACCTGATGGCCCACATTGCAATTTACAAATTGTATCCGCAAAGTTTGCAAGGCGGATCCAGTAATAATTCTCAGGATGACACCAGTTTCGAGAAATTCATTCCCGAACTTTGCGGAGAAATGCATTGGCGTTCCAGTTAATTTTATGCTACAATGCATAAAGCAACGTTTTGTTAAGAACCTAACTGGAACGCCAATGCATTTCTCCGCAAAGTTCGGGAATTATTATCTCGAAAGTGGTATCATCCCGAGAATTCGTTCCAAGTGGATCCGCCTTGCGAACTCCACGGCTACAATTTGTAAATTGCAATATGGGCCATCAGGTAATTTGTTAAAAACTTAATTAGTGAATTTCTGTTAATTATTCGCTTATGCATTTCAATTTCTTGTGCAAGTAATGTCCGCCTCTTCGAGTAGACCAGCTCGTGAACTAGAATTGTGCTATCTGCCACAGGCAACCTTTAAGAATTTTTGAAAGTGTTCGCTGAAACACCCGTATATATACTGTCACGAGCCTCGAGAAGTAGTCTTGAAGGTTTAATAACCCGTAGAGCAGCTGAGTCTTGGAAGACGCGACCATCTGGGCTGGCTCGAGCAGAGAAAGGGCGCGCGTTCTTATTTATTCTCTTGGGCTCGACCTACTCTTGCCCTCGACCCTCTACCTACAGGTGCCAATATCCCCCCTTCCGAAAAAAAGCATCGCCTCGATGCTAAAAAAAAATAGGCGTAGAAGACAAAGAAGAAGAAGGCAGGCAAGGCGAAAGCACACAAAAAAAGTATTGACGATATATTTCCATCGAATGCAAACTCCTGCCCACTACATACTTAAACGGCATGTTACAAGATCATTTAACGCAACTAGGAATAGCTCACGTGATTGCAACTGACGCGTCAATGAATGAAGAGAAAGCGGGTGTGGGTATTTTCTCCGAATCACTATCCTGGTCTTATGCAGTATGCCTTCCGGATTTCACACCCATATTTTTGGCTGAACTAGCAGCGATTATCTTAACTCTGCCGAAACTTCCTTCAAATTACTCAACAGTGGTTATAGTGACTGATTCACTGCCAGTATGTACATCGCTCACTTCATCTGCAGACACTACTGTAACCAATACATTTAAATTGTTAACCCCTTCTAACTCAAGTCTGGTACGATTGGTATGGGTTCCAGGCCATCGAGGTATATTCTTAAATGAAATGGCTGACACACTTGCGCGGATATCTCTTGATGGACCCGTCATGTCTGTCATGCCTAGTTTGGCTTATGTCACTGCGGCTATGTTTAGAAAATTTTCCCTATTACAAGATTCTACAAAACTAAAAATCCAAATGTCGGAATTTAATCATTTGTCCTTTTCGTGGGACAATAAATGGTGCCCCACACGTAAATTAGAGATCTCCATAACAAAATTACGCTGCCGAATCCCACCATTAAATTTTTGCCTACACAGGTCCGGTCTGGTACCGTCCCCTCTGTGCCCTACCTGTCAGGAACCCGTAAACATTGACCACTTTCTATTATTTTGTCATCGCTTTAGGAATCAGAGGAAGAAATTCGAATTTTCATTCCGTAAATTGGGTATTTCTCTAACTACTCAAAATATCCTCTCTTTCGGGGCTTCTTCAATGGGCTTTAGCCACAGGAACATCTGCGTGACCCTCTGTGACTATATCTGTGACACAAAAAGACTACCCAGTTAATTCTCGAAATAAAGAATTGGATAACTCATTAAATCGCTAATTGTTGTTTCAAAATTATCCTAATACCACCAAAATTTGTGTGCTGTTTTTATACAATTACATTGAGTTTAATTTTATCTCTGCTCTGCTCTGTAAATCTCTTTCCCAATTATCATAAACCCGATACTTCACCCTGATTTACTTTTTCGTCTAGTTTTTTTATTCTTTTTTCCACCTGCCCCTTCAGTCTAACCTTTAACCGCCGGCTTCTTGGCCAATCCCCCGTAGTGGGTAAGCGCCACGGATGAGGATCAAGCAAGCAAGCAAGTAGCCGTCACGCCGGCACAGTCAATGAACGAAGAAGCAAGCTCCCAAAGATAAATGGAAAGTAGAAACAAAGAAGGCAATGAGAGAAAACAAAATCGAAAACAAAACAGTTACGGACGCGCAATGTACGGCTTCATGCGCACAACATGAACTATGTCTGAGATCGGTTGTCTTTGTGCCCTACTCCGTGTCTGCAATGTTGTGTGCGGAACAACTTCGTAGTTTACGTCACTGACGCGGCGGAGCACTTTATACGGACCAAAATACCGGCTCAGCAGCTTTTCACAGAGGCCACGACGGCGAACAGGGGCCCACACCCAAACTTGATCCCCGGGGTTGTAGGACACGTCCCTGTGGCGGATGTTGTAGCGTCGTGCGTCTGCCTGCTGCTGCTGGCCGATATGCAGCCGCGCGAGCTGCCGAGCTTCCTCAGCACGCTCTGCAAATTCCTCGGCGTCAGTTGTCAATAGGTCAGCGTCTTGACACGGCAGCACAGCTTCCAGCTTCGTCTGGACTTCGCGACCGTAGAGAAGGCGAAAGGGCGTGAAGCGCGTCGTCTCTTGCACGGCGGTGTTATACGCGAAGGTCACGTAAGGTAAGATCCGATCCCATGTTTTGTGTTGAACGTCAATGTATATTGCGAGCATGTCTGTGACCGTCTTACTCAGTCACTCGGTAAGTCCGTTGGTGTGCGGATGGTACGCGGTCGTCTTGCGATGCCTGGTGTTGCCCAATTAAAAAACTTCGTCCATAAGCTGCGCTGTGAATGCTGTCCCTCTGTCTGTTATTACAGTGGAGGGAGCACCGTGACGCAAGACAATGTCGCGCATGAAGAATTGCGCTACCTCTGAGGTCGTGGCTCGTGGGATCGCCTGCGTCTCAGCATAGTCGCGACGATCGCCCATTTGTTGCCGTCGGCAGAAAGAGGAAACGGTTCGAGAATGTCCATGCCGACTTGGTCGAAAGGCGTGTGAGGTGCTTGAATTAGCTGAAGTAAGCCAGCCGGTATAACGGATGGCATCTTGCGGCGCTGGCATTCACGACAACCTTTAACGTACTGTTTGACGCTTGCCGAAAGACCGGGCCAATAGTACATTTCGCTTACTCTAGCGAGTGTTCGTGAAAAGCCTAAATGACCAGATGTCGGTTCGTCATGACAAGCGAAGAGGACGTCGTCGCGCATGTCCCTTGGAACCACCAGGAGGTAAGAACGGCTGGTCGAACGAGCATTCTTCTTATAAAGCACGTTATCTCGCAGACACAAGGACGTCAGCGAGCGGGACAGATGACGTGGTATGGTTGTGTCGCGGCCCTCAAAATGATCGTTGATAGGTCGAATCTCAGCGTCGTCACGCTGCCGTCTGCTCAAGTCCGACGAACTAATGGCGCCCAGGAAGCCGTCATCATCCTCTGTTTTCCGACTGGCAGGATCAACGGGTGCGCGGGACAGCGTGTCAGCGTCTTCATGCTTATGGCCAGACTTATAAACGATGGTGATGTCAAATTCCTGTAGCCGCAAGCTCCACCGTGCCAGTCGTCCTGAAGGGTCGCGCATGCTTGCCAACCAACAGAGGGCATGGTGGTCCGTCACTACTTTGAAGGGACGACCATAGAGATAGGGGTGAAACTTGATGATCGCCCACACGACCACGAGGCACTCTGTCTCCGTAGTCGAATAATTCGCCTCGACACGGGACAGGGAGCGGCTGGCATACGCTATAACTCTTTCCACTCCATCTTGAAGCTGGACGAGCACTGCGCCAAGGCCAATGCTACTGGCGTCGGTATGCACCTCAGTATCAGCATCATCGTCCAAATGTGCAAGAACGGGTGCTGACAGCAGGCGCTGTCGCAATTCAGCAAAAGCCGCCTGTTGCTCATTATGCCACACAAATGGCGTATCGTCTCTTGTAAGGCGTGTCAGGGGTTCCGCTCTCTTCGAAAAGCCTTTAATAAACCGGCGATAGTAGGCGCACAAACCCAGGAAGCGCCGGATGGCCTTCTTATCGACAGGAGCTGGAAACGCGGCCACAGCGGCAAGCTTGTCTTGATCGGGTCGGACCCCTTTGGCGCTTACTACATGCCCGAAGAACTTGAGCTCTTCGTAACCAAAGTGGCACTTTTCAGGCTTAAGTGTGAGGTCTGCCGATCGAATGGCTTCTAGCACACTACGTAGGCGGTGAAGATGCTGCTCGAACGTTTCAGAGAAGATGAACACATCATCCAGGTACACAAGACAGGCCTGCCACTTCATTCCAGTAAGGACAGTGTCCATCATTCGCTGGAAAGTAGCCGGGGTTGAACACAAGCCAAAAGGAAGCACTCGAAATTCATACAGCCCATCTGGAGTCACAAAGGCTGTTTTCTCGCGGTCGCGTTCGTCTACCTCGATTTGCCAGTGCCCGCTTTTTAAATCGAGAGAAGAAAAATAGTGGGCACGCCGTAGTCTATCTGACGAGTCGTCGATACGCGGCAGCGGGTACACGTCCTCTTTAGTCACGTTGTTGAGCTTGCGGTAGTCGACACAGAAGCGTAGCGTTGCGTCTTTCTTTTTGACAAGAACGACCGGAGACGACCACACGCTGTTGGAAGGTTCGATGACGCCATCGTCAAGCATCTCCCGGGCTTGCGTACGTATGGCTTCGCGTTCTTTTGCCGACACGCGGTAAGGATGCTGGTGTATCGGGCGTGCGTCTTCGTACGTGATGATCCTGTGTTTAGTGATGGAGGTCTGGCGTACCTTGGAAGAATGTGCGAAGCAGGTCCTGAATTCAAGCAAGAGCTTGCGCAGTGCTGTCTGGCTATCGGTGGACAGTTCAGAATTGATGTCGAGATGGCCCAGAGACGTGTCTGCTGCCTCCACTACTTCCAACGTGAAACAGTTGTTAACGTTTGCTACTGCGTCTGCAAACGCTAACGAAGTGCCGCGGAACAGGTGTCGGTGCTCTTAGCTAAAGTTGCCAACAAGCAATTGCGAATGACCAGCACGAATCTGTATAACACTGCGAGCCACACAAACACCTTGCTTCAGTAGGTGTTCCAAGTTACTCTCGGCCACCGCTTCGCCATCGCGTAAGCCACAGCATATGGCGTCTACGAGGACACTGGCTCGTGGAGGAAGCGCTACACTCTCTGCAGAAACACGAAGTACGTCGTCGCGCCGTTGGCCGTCTTGCTCGTTCGGCAAAGAAAGTGATACGACGCTCTTGCAGATCGATAATCGCGCCGTACACGTGCAGGAAGTCAACCCAAGAATAACGTCGCGGGAGCATTCGCGTAAGACAAGGCAGCTCGCTACGAATGTAGATCCTTGAATCTCAACTCTAGTCGTGCAGGCGCCCAGCGGAGTAACGACGTGGCCGCCAGCCGTCCGAATCTACGAGTTATGCCAGGGCGTGATCACTTTCTTCAGCTGCGTTGCTATTTTACCGCTTAGTATCGTGCAGTCTGCGTCGATGTCGACTAAAGCACTAACGGCATAACCGTCAATAGTCACTGGTATATCGAGTGAAAGCCGGTCGTCCCGTTCAGCTGCAGGTGATGTCGGATCGGTATGTTTCCGTAAATTCGTCCGTCGGAGGTCTTCAGCGCTTCGTCCGTCAGCGACCTCGCCCCCAAAGATCGCCTCAGTTAGTTTTCCCGGCGGGGACTGGTCGAACGCTCGGGAGAATACTGCTGGGGCGGAGGTGAAAATCGTCTCGGAGACGGTGATCGCGATTGCCGCCTGGCAGGCGGTGACAGGCACTGCTGAGAGAGGTAGTCCTCAATGTCCTGGGGTCGCTGGCCGTATCGAGGTGGCGGCGAGTATGCGGAAAAGCCACGAATCCCAAGGCGCCAGTATGGGCACTGGCGGTACAAGTGGTCAGCTTCACCGCAGTGGAAGCACAGAGGCCGATGATCGGTTGTACGCGAAACATCCGACTTCCGATGGGGCGGGCGTCTGTCGTCGACGTAGTGAACTGCTTGCTCCGAACGATGGACAAATGGAGCGGCATGAACAACGGGCGGCGGTGTACACCCAGGGACGTAGTACGGTATCGGCTGCGCCGACTGAACTGACACCGTAGGAGGAGCACGAAGGAACAGCGGCGGAGAGGAAGCAGCGCGCTTCAGCGCTTCCGCGTAGGTCGCACGGGGGTATTCAGGAGGTACTGCCGCAGCGTTATCAGGAGGCAAGGAGTCACGGAGCGCCTGGTGCAGTTCGTCCTTGACAATGCTTGCTATGGAGCTTACCGTAGGGCGTGGTGTTACGGCGGCCTTTTGCAACTCTTCACGCACTACAGAGCGGATGAGTTCTCGCAGACAGTCACCGTTGCTTCCTATGGCCGTGAAAATGTCAGCAGCAGACATGCTGTTCGCTTGCCGCTCATAAAAGCTCGAGCGATGTAGAAGCATCTTTTCCATGGTTACGGCCTCGGACAAGAACTCCGCGACCGTCTTCGGAGGGCTCCGCACTAGGCCAGCGAAGAGTTGCTCCTTGACCCCGCGAATCAGATGACGTAACTTCTTCTCCTCCGTCATTCTTGGATCCGCTCGTCTGAAGAGGCGTGTCATGTCTTCGACGTACGTGGTCACAGTTTCCTTTGGCAACCGGACGCACGCCTGAATCGCTCGTTCCGCTCGTTCGTGGCGATCAGGACTGGTGTAGGTCTCCGAAAGCTGACGACAAAACTCGCACCACGACGTCAGTTGCTCCTCGCGGTTCTGAAACCACGTACGTGCCCCCTCCTCTAGGTAGAAATAGATGTGTCTGAGTTTTTCCCTGTCGTTCCATTCGTTCACGGAGGCCACACGCTCGAAGTCGACCATCCAGTCTTCGACGTCTTCGAACACTGTGCCATGAAATGTCTTCGGGATCCGTGGGCTCTCAAGTGTGTAACGGTTCGACATCGTGCTTCCCGTACCGGTTGGGGCGGTTTGAAGGGAGGCGCTGGTAATACCGGTTGATGTGGTGGGAACCGTAGCGTCGACGACTTCTGGGGAGAGTCCCCTGATCCTGCGGCTGGCCCGATGCACGGGAGTGTCGACAGGCACTGGATTCGTAGCGCGGATCCTTGGAGGGGTCTGCAACATCAGTGAGGACGCTTACCCCGCACCTCCACCAGTTTGTCACGAGCCTCGATAAGTAGTCTTGAAGGTTTAATAACCCGTAGAGCAGCTGACTCTGGGAAGACGCGACCGTCGGGGCTGGCTGGAGCAGAGAAGGGGCGCGCGGTCTTCTTTCTTCTCTTGGGCTCAACCTACTCTTGCCCTCGACCCACTACCTAGAGGTGGCAATATATACAGGGTGTTTGGAGATTCTTTTTCGTTGACAAGAAATAGACTCACTTCATTTGGTTGCGCACGACACTCGAGAGCTATCACTAAAACCGCCATATAAAGTTCTATGTAATGACAGGATTGCATTTCCTCGTAAAAGCAGAGAACAAGGCAAGAGAAGAAAACGGCAGCGAATGCGCTACTTGAAGCTTCGTCACGGGACGCAAATGTGCTGTGCTTATGCTGTTCTGTAATTGTGATTTAGAACTGATTGGTACACGACGTTCAACATGCCGTCTTTCAACTGTGGACACTGTTTGCGCGTGTGTCCATTCCCCTCGAGATCTAGCAACTCAGCATACCTTCACCCACTATCCATCGAACTTTCATATGATAGCCGGAAAGTGAACCAGCTGCATACTTGAAAAAATAATATCCTTAAATGGTGTATACGTTTTCAAATGGTTAAAGAAGTCGCCAGGTTTCTTTAAAAGCGAGCATTTACTCAGCAGCTTAGGAAATGCCGCCCGTCTCAGATACGAGCGCTTGGCACACCGACGGCAACGTTCCGGTCAAGTTTTGTGCAGACTACAATTTATTGTACGCATCGAATCGTTAACCAGCGCCTCGTATTGGTACATGCAAGCGTCCAAGAGTATAAGCAGAACAGCGACGTCGACATCTGCTATAGTACGAAAACGCCGGTCTTTTCACGATGCGCTGGCCCATGGAACTAGCCGAGCTAGCAGCATGACCTACGGATAAGAAACTACTGAAGACGTTAAAGTGTTAAATACATTAATACGCTCTCGGCATATCTCAGCACGCATCACCACTGACAAACTTCAGATCGCCTGCACAGTTTCGTACTCATATTTATTCGTGGATAGAGGTAAACGCCTGTGACTGAATATTGCGTTATTGTAGTGACATTGTCTGCACTTTCTCAAATGTTCCCACTAGTGACTTATTGGATGCATAATTGTTATCAACTGGTGTTTTGTCCCGCCTGATGCAGCTGCGCTTCAATTTAGGCGTTCATTATATAGGGCGCTAGCGGCATTAATATTTGTCCTGAACACTATAAAATAGGTAAACGTTTCTTCACAGGCGCTTGGCTTTTATATTGTAAAATTCAACACAATGTTTCTAATATTTATGTGTTTGTTTTTTTTTCAGCATTTAAGTGTATTTTTTGGGAAGAGTGAGCTTGAGGCAGCTTATAATAAAGATTTAAACCCATCTTGTAATAGAAATGTCATAGAATGCTGATTGGAATTGGTGATGGGGCTTGTGGCGAGTCCCATAGTATTGGGTCATCTCTGATTAAGTGCGGCAGAGCTAATAATATTGATACGCGCTATGCCGAGCATGAAAGAATGCGCCAGAAAGACGGTGAGGACGACGATCTGGGCAGCGCTCGCGTTGTTGTTCTGCCATCTTGCCTGCAGCCGTCTCTCTCTATATATTGTCACGAGTCAACGCGAACAAGAGACAACACGTTGAGAAAGACGGCGGAACAGCTTAAGCATCACCAGAACAAAGACATCTTCTTCGTCTTCAAATTACCCTGTCTTACTACTCGGAGTCCGTTAAAACACATACTGTCATCGTCATTTAAACGTCTAGATAGAGTACGCGTCAATATCATGCAACTATAATTTTCCTATTCCTTTTTGCTACTCTCATCCCCGGGGCATTTTGGTGGAGGTGCGGGGTACCCATATGGTACAACGGAGCTCCTCAGTGGCCGACGCTTGGCTTTATGCACGGTGGCGGAAGAGGTGTCTGCGCCCACCGAGGCGGCTGCAACGACCACGGTCGCCCTGGCTCAGCTAAAGGACCCAGGCACATTCTGCGGGACTGACAACGTCGACATCGAGGACTGACTACCCCTGTACGAGCGTGCAAGTAAGAATAATCACTGGGATGAGATGATCAAGGTGGCAAACATATTATTTTATCTCAATGGAACCGCGAAGGTGTGGTTCCAGAATAAAGACGAAATTAGGAGCTGGGATGCATGCAAGGAAACGATGCGTTCCCTGTTCGGCAAGTCCACAGGTAGAAAGGCAGCAGCAAAGAAGGAGCTGGCATCTCATGCGCAGACAGCGACAAGGTCATACCTGACTTATATACAGGATGTGCTTGCCCTTTGCCGCAAAAACTGATGAAGCCATGATGGAGTCTGAGGAAGTAGGCCACGTGTTAAAGGGCATAGCAGATGATGCCTTCAACCTGCTAATCTGCAAAGACTGCGACGCCATCGATGCCATCATCCAAGAGTGCAAGCGCTTGGAGGGCACCACAAGTCAACGCATTGCCAACAATTTCGCTCGACTTCCGAACACGGCAGCAACGTGGTCCTGCGAAGACGTACCTGAGCCGTCGGCACCGCTCACCGTGGAACACGTGAAAAAGATCATCCGACGTGAACTTGATACTGCGTCTCCTGCTTCTACGTGCGGCCGTATTTGTGATCATAGCTCCCAGATGGCTTCTGAGAGCTATGGAAGGTGGCTTCCGCAGCTCCTTACCAGCCGATCGACCACCATCCCTCACTTTCGCACGCCCAAGGTCAAAGGCCCCCTTTCCGTACTCGCTACCCAGCCGAATGGAGGACTGCTGATGACCGTCCCATTTGCTTTAACTGCCGTCGTATTGGACACGTGGCCCGCCATTGTAACAGCCGGTGGTATTGGTATCAGGCTCCCTATGGAAACAACCGTCGCCCCGACATGGATCATGGTAGGGCCGATTTCAGCCCTACCTCGAGCATCCCCAAGCCACCGCTGAAGACCGATGCTGTATCGTCGTTCGCCATCCCCACGTGGTCACCAGTCCCGTTCGCCGTTGTCGCGTCGCCAATCATCTAGCTCGCCCCAATTCCGCCAACCTACGTCACCGATTGAACGACTCCCTCGGAAAAACTAAACGATGCAGCTCCCAGAGCTGATGCTGCATCGACGACCCGCCTGCCAAATCCTCTGACCACACTGCAGACCAGGCGAAACCTGATAGACGTTAAACTGAATGACGCACAGGTTGTCGCACTAGTGGACACTGGGGCTCAGATAGCAGTGACGAATTCGAACCTTCGTCGCCGCCTTAAGAAGGTCCTAACACCACCCACAGTACCGCTCATTCGTGTCGCCGATGGCGGAACGTTTCCCGTGCTAGAGATGTGCTCCGTGCGAATAAGTGTTGCTGACCGATCCACAAGCGTACTACTTGCCGTGCTCGAGAAATGCTCCCATGACCTCATTCTCGATATGAATTTTCTGTCTGCCCATTCTGCCCTTATTGACTGGGGAACCGGCTTGCTTCATCTAGACGTACCGTGCTACCATGACGATCGTACTACACGCCAACCGCGCTTGTGCTCAGTGGGTTACGTTCGTCTACCTCCTCAAGCTATTATGTGTGTGAACTTGGTGTCTTGTTCGCCCATTTCCGATGGCGATTACATCTTGACCCCGATCGTTGACGTCTTATTCGCCAAAAACGTCGCTCTTCCTCACACTCTTATTAGAGTTGCAGATAATCACACGTCTATACCCATACTGAACTTTAGCTGGTGCACGCAACTCATCACAGGCGGCATTACTCTACGCTACATTGCTTCTATCGATAAGTGTGCCGTTTCTGCATTCGTCACCGACGCTTCTTTATCCTCTGCCCCTTCCTCTTTCTCGCGCAATCTCCTCGACGGTGAAATTGACAAGATGATTGCGCCTGACCTCCTTCCTGCACAGACAGCCGAAATGCGGCGCATATTGAATTCCTACCGCATCATCTTTGACTTCAATGACCGTCCTTTGGGACATACATCTGTGGTCACTCATAAGATCAATACTGGGGACGCCAGCCTAATCAGACGACGTCCCTATCGCGTGTCCCACGCCGAGCAAGAAGTGATACAGCGTGAAGTCGACAAGGTGCTCACCAAGGACGTCATTGAACCTTCATGCAGTCCATGGGCATCACCGGTCGTCCTGGTGAAGAAGAAAGATGGCAGCTGGCGCTTCTGCGTCGACTACCGCCACTTAAACAAGGTAACGCGCAAGGACGTCTACCCTTTGCCGCGGATCGATGACGCTCTCGACTGTCTACACGGCTCTACATACTTCTCTTCTATCGACCTGAGGTCAGGCTACTCGCAGATCTCCGTCGATGATCAAGACCGCGAAAAGACCGCATTTGTTACGCCCAATTGACTTTACCAGTTTAAGGTATAGCCCTTTGGACTGTGTAATGCCCCAGCCACATTTGGAAGGATGATTGACTCCCTCCTCCATGGATACAAATGGTCAACTTGCCTGTGTTACATTGACGATGTCATCGTGTTCTCACCGACATTTGACAGTCACCTTAGCCGATTGTCGGCAGTTGAAGTTTTCAGGCGAGCAGGCCTTCAGCCCAACTGTGCCAAATGCCGTTTTGGCCGCCGCGAAATCACTGTGCTTGGCCACCTTGTGAGTGCTGAAGGCGTGCAACCTGACCCAGAAAAGAAATCGTGTTGTCAAAGACTTCCATATAGCACGTTCCACTAAAGACGTACGGAGATTTGTCGGCTTGTGCTCCTATTTTCGACGTTTTGTCAAGAACTTCGCCGACGTTGCCCGTCCACTCACAGAACTCTTGAAGAAGGAAACGCCATTTTTTTGGGGTCCTGAACAGGCCACTGCGTTTCACACGCTCACGACGTTACTTACGTCACCACCCATCTTGGCCCATTTTGACCCGTCAGCCCCCACTGAACTTCGCACCGACGCCAATGGACATGGCATCGGCGCTGTTCTCGCCCAGGAGTAACAAGGACGCGATCGCGTCATCGTCGATGCAAGTCGCTTTCTTTCCTCTTCAGAGTGCAAATTTTCGATCACTGAGCGCGAGTGCCTCGCACTAGTTTGGGCTGTCGGCAAGTTTCGACCATACTTGTTTGGCCGCACCTTTTCGGTCATCACAGACCACCTTGCGCTTT
Source organism: Dermacentor silvarum (assembly GCF_013339745.2). Classification (NCBI taxonomy): domain Eukaryota; kingdom Metazoa; phylum Arthropoda; class Arachnida; order Ixodida; family Ixodidae; genus Dermacentor; species Dermacentor silvarum. Next base: position 81,167,428 of record NC_051160.1, read on the forward strand.
GCAGGTTGTCTTCCCTCAAAGATCCGACTGGCCGACTTGGTCACTAGGCACTGAAACGGCAAGAATGCAGCTTTGAGGTCACTTACAAGTTTGGCAGACTGCACCAGGATGCGGACTGCCTATCCCGTCATTCAGTGGACCCTCCCGACTTGTCAGCACACGATTCGGACGCCTGTGTCTTCGCGATATCCGATTTATCCGACATACGGAGCGAACAGCTCAGCGATGCCAATTTGCGGTAAATTATCCGCCGTCTACGCTCTCATGACTGTGCCCCGTCCTTACAATTATTCGTGCTTCGTGACGGCATCTTATACAGACGCAACACCAGCTCCTATGGCCCAGAGCTTCTACGGCTTGTTCCCGAAATACTCCGTTCCACTGTCCTCGAACAGCTTCATGATGCCCTAACCGCTGGACATCTCGTCGCAACTCGAACGTACGATCGCGTTCACCGTCGGCTCTTCTGGCCAGGCCTCCACCGCTCTGTGTGCCGATACGCTGCTTCTTGCCAGTCTTGCCAGCGCCACAAGCATCCATCCTTGTCGCCAGCCGGTCCTCTTCAGCTTACTGACATTCCCGGTGTCCCATCCTACCACGTCGGCCTTGATCTTATCGGGCCATTCCCAACATCTATGACTGGGAACAAGTGGATTGCCGTCTCTACGGACTACGCAACACGATACGCTATCACGCGGCCACTACCGACAAGCTGTGCCACTGACGTTGCGGAATTCCTACTTTACGACGTTATTCTTCACCACGGCGCTCCTCGACAGCTGCTGACCGACCGTGGTTGCTCCTTTCTGTTCAAAGTCGTCGACGACATTCTTCGTTCGTGTTCCATCCGTCACAAGCTAACCACTGCCTAGCATCCGCAAACCAATTGGCTTCCTGAGCGCCTCAACCACACGCTGACCACAATGCTCTCCACGTACGTTTCCTCAGACCACCGTGATTGGGACAGAGCGTTCCCTTATGTGACATTCGCCTACAACTCGTCACGCCATGACAATATTATTGAAAAACAAGAAATTTCGTGCAGCATGCTGCACTCCTGTAAGACGTGAAGGCAAATGCCTGCTGCACACTGGGTAATGCGCAGTATCGTATCGTCGCGTTGCCGCTTTCGCATTTCGGCTTCTTCGACTCGTTTTGGATGCTTGGCTATGGCTTCGCGCGCTCGTATAGCGGAGTGGGACTCGAGGTAACGACGTTTCTCTTCGACTTTACGTGGTGTCCTCTCAGCAGAGGATTGAAACATATACAGTTATGTTTGGTGTACGGGTGATTTCAAAGAAAAGATGCACTGTTCGTCTCACTTTTTTGAACGCTTGTAGTTTCAGCCTAATGGGGCTATGAGCCATTGCATCTTTTGCGTGCTTACGGGGGTATGAGCCATTCCATTTTTGCTTCTTTACGTGGGTATCAGCCATTGAGAAGGTCACGTAGGTTTTTTGCAACACTGCACTAGATGCCGCGTTTCTGTACGTTGTTAGAGTATGCGTGACTCCAATGAAAGTATGCACTGTTCGCTTCCCTTTGTTGAGGGCTTGTAGCCTCTGCATTAAGAGAGGGATAAGCCATTGTTTAGGATGATAGTTTTTCAACCATTGGACCGGACGAGGCGTTTTTTTTTCAAGGTCATCAGGGGTATGAGCCACTTAAGGCTTTCGCATTAATAAACAAATACATCTCTTACCAGCCACTGAAGTCGTCGCTGGTACCGTTTTCACAACTGATACGGGATGAGTTGGTATCATGCTACCAACCGCAACCTGTGCGCCACCAACAGTCGAGAGGTCTCTTGTCGCCTCGACGCTCTCTGCAGCTTCCGCATGGTACCCCCAATCGAGCGAAAACCCAATGCTCTCGGTAGCAATGTTTCTTTGGGCACAGGATACACGCCATTGCATTCGAGCTCTACATGCGGAATTGTGTTGCCCGCGTGTTCACAGGTGACGCAAGCGGTCTGAATGTCTGCCTTCGAACTGCGGCCTACACACCCGTATTCGGATCATCCCGCATCTAGTTTCCACTGAGAGTCCACTGGCCCTTGAGTTTTAATAAAACAGCTCCCCGCATGTGTCAGATTTCTCCACGCCGTATAGAGCAAGGGAGTGGTTTCCTGGGGCCACTGCCAGCAGTTCAGTTCTCTCGCCTAGCTTCACTCTCCCAACCCCGACTGTCTCCCTTTTCCACTCTCGTCTTTGCTCACATGCCGTTCAAAGCCGATCTTGCAAAATCAGCATGTGCTGCGGTGTAGGGGCCATATACGTGCTAGAAATAATCATTCGGACCTTATTCGTCAACCAATACTTTTCTAGCCGTTCTCATATGGATCACATTGTCGCAGTACGCAGGATATTGATGTAGAACAGCATGTACCGCAGCGATGGCCTAGCGGTAGAGCATCCGCCTCGTATGCGGGAGGTACCGAGTTGAAATCCCGGTGCCGCCGGGAACCCACCGGTTTTTCTCATGGGTAGAGATGTCCACTGGCCTGGTGCTCGGCTGTCATGGGGGTCCACATCTCGAAAGAGGGCCCAATAGAGATTTCAGCTGTTGTCTCTGGGCGCCTCTTGTCCAACCACAGACGGCCTTGTAGACGAGCATCCGCCGCGGCTGTGGGAGGCAAGTGCTGCCGCCGGGTACCTACCGGTAAAATAGGTACAAGCGCGCTCCCGGCCTGGTGCTCGGCCATTGTGGGACCTCAACGCTTGGAAAGGGGTGTTTGACCTCAACCCGAAGGTGCCCCCACCTCAATAGGTGCTTGGGGCGCCACATGGGAATTGACCGCCATGGGAGCGGCCCAGACACCACTTGATTTCCGTGCTCACGTTGGTTTCGACGGGAATTCAGGGCGCAGGCTCCTTTCCCAAGCGTATCACCCCTGAAGGAAGCCGAACCTCGGTACACCAGGCCGGGGTACGCTTGTACCCTTTTGAACCAGTGGGTGCCCGGCGGCGGTGAGAATCGAACCCATAGCCTCCCGCAGCCGAGGCGGGTGTTGTCAAGGCCCGTTAATTTTTATCACGTGAAGTCTTCTGCAGCACATGTGTTTCATAACGTGTCAGATGCCATGCAACATGGACAATATGTTGAACTGTGCAGCAGTGAAAAAGCCATCATGCACATATAATCATCAGCATCATCAGCCTATAGTTATGTCCACTGCAGGACGAAGGCCTCTCCCTGTGATCTCCAATTACCCCTGCCTTGCACTAGCTGATTCCAACTTGCGCCTGCAAATTTCATAACTTCATCACCCCACCTTGTTTTCTGCCATCGTCGACTGCGCTTCCCTTCTCTTGTTATCGATTCTGTAACTGTAATGGTCCATTGGTTATCCATCCTACGCATTACATGGTCGGCCCAGCTCCATTTTTACCCTTAATTTTTTCCCCTTGATGCTTTGCAAGGCGCGCAATACTTTTCCAGCCTTGATCATCGCTCCCGATATTGGCAAATTCGAATGCATGAAGCAGACAAAAAAAGACCGCCTTTTCTACTCCGGACGGTCTTTACGAGTTTAACGTAACGTCTTTGGGCCTATGCAATGCTCCCGCCACATTTGAAAGAATGATCGACAATGTTCTTCGCGGCCTCAAGTGGAAAACTTGTCTATGTTACCTCGACGACATTGTCTTGTTTTCCTAGACTTTCACTGACCATCTGCAACGCTTAGATAAAATTGTCACATGCATTTCTAATGCCGGACTTCAGCTAAACAAAAAGAATTGCCGTTTCGATAGCACAACGTTTAAAGTCCTGGGTCATCTCGTTAGCCAAGACGGCATCCAGCCCGATCCGGACAAAATTTCCGCAGTGCTCGACTTTCCACGTCCACTTCGTGCAAGAGAACTGCGCAGCTTCCTTGGACTTGCCGCATACTTTCGACGTTTTATCCGGAACTTCGCCGAGCAAAGACTCGCCCTTCTACAAGCTCCTTGCCAGTTTCAGTTCCTTCGATTGGAATGATCAGTGTGAAGCCGCGTTCCAAGAACTCATGCACGCACTAACATCCCCATCTGTTCTTTGCCATTTTGATGACAAGGCGCCCAGATTACTGCATACTCATGTCAGTGGTCAAGGAATTGGTGCACTACCGCTGCAGCGCGACCATGAATTTTGCAAAAAGGTTGTTGCATATGCAAGCCGCGTCCTGACTTCCGCGGAAAAGAAGTACTCGATACCCAAACAAGAGTGTTTGGCTGTTGTCTGATCCAATCAGAAATTTCGTCCATACCTCGATCCACCGTCAATATTTCATGGTTCTGACCGACCACCATGCCCTATGTTGGTTGTCGACAATCAAAAACTTGTCTGGACGCCTTGGCCGCTGGATACTCCGATTACAAGCATTTGATTTCGATGTCATATACAAGTGCGGAAGGAAGAAACAAGATGCCGATGCTCCTTCACGATGCCCATTACAACCTACATCGGAGCACGTCAGATCACCTTGTCAAATTGGCCGCACGGAGGACGCATCGTCTATTACACAGACTTCCTCCTTGACTCCATCAAACCGCCCTTCAGTGCTTTCCACTGAGTAGCGCGCCAATTCTTAGTGCCATGGCATCATCAATCGCCTTAGCGGTGTTTCATCTCCACTCAATGCCAGGCTACGCAAACAGCTCAAACTATTCAAGTTCGAAGACGACGTGCTCTACCATTACATTTTTCACCCGGAAGGCCATCGATGGGTTCCCGTTCTACCGCGCTCTCTTGGCGCTGAAGTTCTGCAAGCCTCACACGATGACCCTACGTCAGGCCAGTTGGGTTACCACAAAACACAGGAATGCATACGCAGGCGATTCTTTTGGCCAGGTCTTTCCACGAGCATAGCTAGATATGTTGCCTCGTGCACGCTTTGCCAACACGGTAAGCGACCTACCACTGCTCCGGTCGGGACCCTACAACCACTTCCTTGTCCAGCAGAACCCTTCTCAATAATTGGCATTGACCTTTTCGGGCCACTCCCAACTACTCCAGACGGCAACAGATGTATCGTCACTGCTGTTAACCACTTGAGCCGGTACGCTGAAACAGCCTCAATACGTTCATGAGCTGCCTCAGAAGTAGTGGCCTTCTTCTTGCAGGCTATCTACTTACGTCACGAGGCATCTCAAGTTCTTTTGAACGACAAAGGCAAGGCATTTCTTTCAAGCACTCTTAATGAAATTCTGCAAGCGTCCAACACCGTGCCCAAGACAACGTCTAGCTACCAACCTCGAAGCCAATGGCTTCACAGAGCAATTTCATCGTACGCTGTGCGGCATGCTCTTCATGTATATTCAACCTAACCATCGTAACATGGATGCGATTCTCCCATTTGGAACATTCGCATACAATACGTCTGTTCAACGGACCACCGGCTACTTCCATTTTTCTTAGTACACGTTTTTCAGTATACGTTTTACTGATAATTACTGGCTAATTGAAAGTGTAAAGAGACAACCAGGAGTCATCAAAAAGACAGTGAGAAAAAGAGCTAATTGGATGAACAATGGAAACGAAAAAGACCATGAAGATTTACAAGAATGGAACGAAAGAAATTTGAAGGAAAATCTGTACAATAACACAAAGGGCAGTGCCTTGCTATTTGAGGCTCCAGCTTGTTGCCTAAGGACAAAAACTTACCGGAGCACACACTCGCCACAAGGAGAAGCATGTGTATTTTGCAGCAAAAATCTGGAGACAACTCAGCACATCCTAATGGACTCCGAAGGGATTCAATTAATGAGACCCGTGTGTAATGCGCACCTTGCAGAAGCTCGTTTATTTAAACGGAAGGCATGCATAAACGTTCAGTAATCGAGATGAGCAAGGCACGTTTAGCGTATTGGTGGAAAATGAGCAGAGAAGAGATTGATACGACTGGATCCGTTACAAGCGTGGGCAGTGGTACAATGTAGAAAAACAAGTTTTCAGGAAGAAAAAGGACATTAAGGATATCTAAGCAAAAAATACTACAATGAAAAGCTTGTATAGCATACCTGATTAACTCATGTGGGCAGAGGCCTGTTTTCGTGGTGGCGCAACACTTCCTGGCCGTTTTGACGCGGAGCAGCCTCCTGATTTGCCAGCGTTTTCTGTCTTCCCACTTTGTTTAGCACAACTTCAATGTACCTTCGAGACAGAATTGATAATAAATATTACTTCAAAACGGCATACACATTGCTTTAGACCTGGGTATAAGCTAATGCAAGGCGTTGTCCGAGTCTATTAGGTTGCTCAGAAAAAGGAATGCTGTAGTATGCGAGCTGTTATAGGCTTATTCATTCGTCCACATGGGGGATATATGTACCAGTGATGCCTCTGTTTTAACGCATTTGGGAGTCTCCACTTTTGCACTTGCTCGATTATCTTCAGGAACGTTTCTTTCTGACTTGCTGGTCTTAATATAAACTAATAAAGGTTATTTAGGAGTTTGGAATTTAGTAAGATTGTGGTATATAATTTATTGACTAGCACGTGATGAAGCCCAAAAAACTACAAGCAAGTACAATTGCGACCAGTACTCCAGAGCGGTCTTTCGACCACTTGTTTCTGAAATGCCAGCGGATGGCTGCTTAATCAGAAAAGTTGAGATGGGAGGAGAGTGTTTTTATCCATCTGATGAGCTGCACACATTTATCACAAACGCGGAAGACTCGTTTCCCTACAGCTTCAGCAAATTAAAAGCAATATATGTATTGGAGTTGCTTTCTCGTTGACAAGAAATTGACTCACTTCATTTGGTTGCGCACGACACTCGAAAGTTATCACTAAAACCGCCATATCAAATTCTATGTAATGACACGATTGCATTTCCTCGTGAAAGCAGGAAACAAGGCAAGAGAAGGAAACGGCAGCCAATGCGCTACTTGAAGCTTCATCGCGAGACGCAAATGAGCTGTACTTGGGCTGTTCTGTAATGGTGATTTAGAACTGCTTGTTACACGATGTTCAACATGCCGTCTTTCAACTGTGGACACTCTGTTAGCGTGTTTCCCTTCCCCTCGAGATCTAGCAACTCAGCATACTTTCACCCACCATCCATCGAACTTTCATATGATAGCCGGAAAGTGAACGGCCGCTTACTTGAAAAAATAATATCCTTAAATGATGCATACGTTTTCAATGGTTAAAAAGGCGCCAGGTTTTTGTAAAAGCGAGCATTTACTCAGCAGCTTAGGAAATGCCGCCTTTCTCAGATACGATCGCCTTGCACACCGGCGGCAACGTTTGAGTCAAGTTTACTGCGAACTTTAATCTATTCTTCGCATCGGATCGTTAACCCGCGCCTCGCATTGGTATATGCCAGCGTCTAAGACTCTAAGCAGAACGGCGACGTCGACACCTGCTATAGAACGAAAACGCCGGCATATTCAGGATAAGAAACAATTGAAGACATGAAAGTGTTAAATACGTTAATAGGCTCTCGGCATATCTCAGCACTGCATCGCCACTGGCAAACAGCAGATCGCCTGCACAGTTTCGTGGTCTAAATTATTTGTGGATAGAAGCAAACGCTTGTGACTGAGTATTGTAGTGACGTTGCCTGTACTTTTTCGAATGTTTCCATTAGTGACTTATTGGATACATAATTGATATCAACTGGTGTTTTGTCCCGCACGATGCAGCTGCGCTTCAATTTAGGCGTTCATCATAGAGGGCGCTAGCGGTATTAACATTTGGCCTGAACTACATAAAATGGGCAAATTTTTCTTCAGAGGTGCTTGCTTTTATATTGTGAAATTCAACCCAATCATTCTAATACATATGCGTTTGTTTGTGTTCAACATTCGAGTGCATTTTTCGGGAAGGGTGAGCTTGGGGTAGCTTATAATAAAGATGTAAATCCATCTTATAATAGAGATGTCATAGAATGCTCATTGGCAATGGTGATGGGGCTCGTGGCGAGTCCCATTGTATTGGGTCACCTCTGATTAAGCGCGGCAGAGCTAATAATATTATTGATAAACAAGAAAGTTCGGGCAGCATGCTGCACTCCTGTAAGACGTGAAGGCGAAAGCCTGCTGCACACTCGGTAAAGCGCAGTCTCGCATCGCCGCGTTGCTGCTTTCGCAGTTGGGCTTCTTCGGCTTGTTTGCAATGCTTGGCTATGGCTTCGCGCGCTCGTATAGCGCAGTAACACTCGAGCCAACGACGTTTCTCTTCGACTTTACGTGACATCCTCTCAGCAGAGGATTGAAACGTATGCTGTTATGTTTGTTGTACGGTAGATATCCTTGAAAACATGCACTGTTCGTTTCACTTTTCTAAACGCTCGTTTCCTCAGCCTAATGGGGCTATGAGCCATTGCATTTTTTGCTTCCTTACGGACGTATCAGCCATTAAGAAGGTCTGTAGGCTTTTTTCACCACTCGACTAGACGCCGCGCTTTTGCACGTTGTACGAGTATGCGTGACTCAATGAAAGTATGCACTGTTCACTTCCCTTATTGAGTGCTTGTAGCCTCTGCATTAAGAGAGGTATGAGCCATTGTTTAGGATGGTAGTTTTTCAACCATTGGACCGGACGAGGCGTTTTTTTTTTTCAAGGCGATCGGCGGTATGAGCCACTTGAGGCTTTCGCACTAATAAACAAATACATCTCCTTCCAGCCACTGCAGTCCTCGCTGGCACCATTTTCACAACTGATACAGGATGAGTGGGTATCACGCTACCAACCGCAACCTGTGCGCCACCAATAGTAGAGAGGTCTCTTGTCGCCTCGACGCTCTCTGCAGCTTCCGCGTGGTGCCCCCAATCGAGGGAAAACCCAATGCTCTCGGTAGCAATGTTTCTTTGGGCACAGGATACACGCCATTGCATTCGAGCTCTACATGCGGAATAGTATTGCCCGCGTGGTCACAAGTGACGCAAGCGGTCTGAATGTCTGGCTTGGAACTGCAGCCTCCACACCCGGTTTCGGATCATCCCACATCTAGTTTCCACTGAGAGTCCACTGGCCCTCGAGTTTTAATAAAACAATTCCCCGCATGTGTCAGATTTATCGACACCGTATAAAGCAAGGGAGCTGTTTCTTGGGGCCACTGCCAGCAGTTCAGTTCTCTCGCTTAGCTTCACTCTCCCCAACCCCGACTGCCTCCCTTTTCCACTCTCGTCTTTGTTCGCATGCCGCTCAAAGCCGATCTTGCAAAATCAGCTTGTGCTGCGGTGAAGGTGCCATATATGTGCTAGAAATAATCATTCGGACCTTATCCGTCAACCAATACTTTTCTAGCCGTTCTCATATGGATCACATGGTCGCAGTACGCAGGAGATTGATGTAGAACAGCAGGTACAAGATTGGTGTTGTCAAGGCCTGTTAATTTTTATCACGTGATGTCTTCTGGAGCACATGCGTTTCATAACGTGTCAGGAACATGCAACATGGACAAGATGTTAAACAGTGCAGAAGTAAAAAAAAGTCATGATGCACATATAATCATCATCATCACCCTATATTTATGCCCACTGCAGGACGAAGGCCTCTCCGTGTGATTTCCAATTACCACTGCCTTGCGCTAGCTGATTCAAACTTGCGCCTGCAAATTTTCTAACTTCATCACCCCACCTTGTTTTCTTCAATCGTCGACTGCGCTTCCCTTGTCTTGGTATCCATTCTCTAATCTGTAATGGTCAACCGGTTATCCATCCTACGCACATCATGGTCGGCCCAGCTCCATTATTCCCCTTAATTTTCCCCCTTGATTCTTTGCAAGGCGCGCGATACTTTTCCAGCCTTGATTTTCGCTCCGGATATTGGCAAATACCAATGCACGAAGCGGACAAAGAAAAGAACGCCTTTTCTACTCGGGACGGTCTTTACGAGTTTAACGTAACGCCTTTCAGCCTATGCAATGCTCCCACCACATTTGAAAGAATGATCGACACTGTTCTTCGCGGCTTCAAGTGGAAAACTTGTCTATGTTATCTCGACGACATCGTGTTGTTTTCCTAGATTTTCACTGACCATCTGCATCGCTTAGATGAAATGGTCACATGCCTTTCTAATGCCGGACTTCAAATAAACACAAAGAATTGCCGTTTCACTAGCACAACAATTAAAGTCCTGGATCATCTCGTTAGCCAAGACGGCATCCAGCCCGATCCGGACAAAATTTCCGCATTGCTCATCTTTATACACCCACTTCGTGCGAGAGAACTGCGCAGCTTCCTTAGACTCGCCGCATACTTTCGACGTTTTATCCGGAACTTCGCCAGCATTGCCTCGCCCCTCCACAATCTCCTTGCCAGTTTCAGTTCCTTCGATTGGAATGATCAGTGTGCAGCCGCGTTCCAAGAACTCAAGCGCACACTAACATCCCCACCTGTTCTTTGTCATTTTGATGACAAGGCGCCCACATTACTGCATACTCACGCTAGTGGTCAAGGAATTGGTGCCGTACTGCTGCAGAGCGACCACGTATTTTGCGAAAAGGTTGATGCATATGCAAGCCGCGTTCTGAGTTTCGCGGAAAAGAAGTACTCGATTATCGAACAAGAGTGTTTGGCTGTGTTCTGATCCAGTCAGAAATTTCATCCATACCTCCACGGTCGATATTTCACGGTTCTGACCGACCACCATGCCCTATGTTGGTTTGTCGACAATGAAAACCTTGTCTGGACGCCTTGGCCGCTGGATACTCCGATTACAAGCATTTGATTTCGATGTCTTATATATACAAGTGCGGAAGGAAGCAACAAGATGCCGATGCTCTTTCACGATGCCGATTGCCACCATCATCGGAGCGCATCACAGCACCTTGTCAAATTGGCCGCACGGAGGACGCATCGTCTATTACCGCGACCTACCCCTTTACTCCATCAAATCGCCCTTCAGTGCTTTCCACTCACCAGCGCGCCGGTTCTTATTGCCATGATGCACAACATTTGAAAGAATGATCGACACTGTTCTTCGCGGCTTCAAGTGGAAAGCATCTTCGCGGCTTCAAGCATCAATCGCCTTAGCGGTGTTTCATCTCCACCGAATGCCACGCTATGGACACAGCTCAAACTAGTCAAGTTCGAAGACAACGTGCTCTATCGTTACATTGTTCACCCGGAAGGCTATCGACAGGTTCCCGTTCTACCGCGCTCTCTTCACTTTGAAGTTCTGCAGGCCTCACACGATGACCCTACGTCAGGCCACTTGGGTTACCACAATACACACGAGCGCATAAGCAGCCGATTCTTTTGGCCATGTTATTCCACGAGCATAGCTAGACATGTTGCCTCGTGCACGCTTTGCCAACACCGTAAGCGACCAACTACTGCTCCGGTCGGGACGATGCAACCACTTCCTTGTCCAGCAGAACCCTTCTCTGTCATTGGCATTGACCTTTTCGGGCCATTCCCAACTACTCTAGACGGCAACAGATGGATCGTCACTGCTGTTGACCACTTGAGCCGGTTTCGCTGAAATAGCCTCAATACGTTCAGGAGGTGCCTCAAAAGTAGCGGCCTTCTTCTTGCAGGCTATCTACCTACGTCACGGGGCCCCTCACGTTCTTTTGAACGACCAAGGCAAGGCATTTCTTTCAAGCACTCTTAATGAAGTTCTGCAAGCGTCCAACACCATGCCCATAACCACGTCTAGCTACCACCCTCCAAACGAATGGCCTAACAGAGCAATTTCATCCTACGCTGTGCGACATGCTCTTCATGTATATTCAACCTGACCATCGTAACTTGAATGCGATTCTCCCATTTGTAACATTTGCATACAATACGTCTGCTCAACGGACCACCGGATACTTCCGTTTTTCCTAGTATACGTTTTTCAGTATAGGTTTTTCTGATAATTACTGGGTAATCGAAAGTGTAACGAGACAACCAGGAGTCATCAAAAAGACAGTGAGAAAAAGAGCTAATTCGATGTACAATGGAAAGGAAAAAGACCATGAAGATTTACAAGAATGGAACGAAAGAAATTAGAAGGAAAATCTGTAGAATAACACAAAGAGCGGTGCCTTGCTTTTTGAGGCTCCCGCTTGTTGCCTAAGGACAAAAACTTACTGGAGCGCATACTCGCAACAAGGAGAAGCATGTGTATTTTGCAGCAAAAATCTGGAGACAACTCAGCACATCCTAATGGACTCCGAAGGGATTCAATTATTGAGACCCGTGTGGAATGTGCACCTTACAGAAGCGCGTTTATTTAAACGGGAGGCATGCTTAAACCGTTCAGCAATCGTGATGAGCAAGGCACGTTTAGAGTATTGGTGGAAAATGAGCAGAGAAGACATTGATACGACTGGATCCGTTACATGCGTAGGCAGTGGTACAATGAAGAAAGACAAGTTTTCAGCAAGACAAATGAGATTAAGGATATGTAAGCAAAAAATGCTACAATGAAAAGCTTGTATAGCATACCTGTATAACTCATGCGGGCTACGTGACTATTTGTCCCCACGCCGTTTCAAAGGAGATGCGAATAAGTCATCCCCATCAGAGACCTGTTTTCTGGTGGCGCAACACTTCCTGACCGTTTTGACGCGGAGCAGCAACCTGCTTTGCCAGCGTTTTCCGTCTTCCCACTTTGTTTAGCACAACTTCAATGTGCCTTCAAGACAGAAGTAATAATAAATATTACTTCAAAACGGCATACACATTGCTTTATACCTGAGTATAAGATAATGCAAGGCGTTGTCCGAGTCTATTAGGTTGCTCGGAAAAAGAAATGCTGTAGTATGCGAGCTGTTATACGCTTATTCATTCGTCCACATGGGGGATATATGTACCAGTGATGCCTCTGTTTTAACGCATTTGGGAGTCTCCACTTTTGCACTTGCTCGATTATCTTCAGGAACGTTTCTTTTTTACTTGCTGGTCCTAATATAAATTAATAAAGGTTATTTAGGAGTTTGTAATCTACTAAGTTTTTGGTATATAATTTACTAAGTAACACGTGATGTAGTCCAAAAAAGGACAAGCAAGAACAATTGCTACCAGTACTCCAGAGCGGTCTTTCGACCACTTGTTTCCGAAATGCCTGGGGATGGCTGCTTAATCAGAAAAGTTGAGATGGGAGGAGAGTGTTTTTTATCTATCTGATGAGCTGCAGACATTTATCATAAAGACGGAAGACTCGTTTCCGTACAGCTTCAGCAAATTAAAAACAATTAATGTATTGGAGCTGCTTTCTCGTTGACAAGAAATTGACTCACTTCATTCGGTTGCACACGACCGTCGAAAGCTATCACTAAAACCGCCATATCAAATTTTATGTATTGACAGGATTGCATTTCCTCGTAAAAGCCGAGAACAAGGCAAGAGACGAAAACGACAGTCAATGCGCTACTTGAAGCTTCGTCGCGGGACGCCAATGAGCTGTGCTTAGGCTGTTCTGTAATTGTGATTTAGAACTGCTTGTTACACGATGTTCAACATGTCGTCTTTCAACTGTGGACACTCTGTTAGCGTGTTTCCCTTCCCCTCGGGATCTAGCAACTCAGCATACTTTCACCCACCATCCATCGAACTTTCATATGATAGCCGAAAAGTGAACGGCCGCATACTTGAAAAAATAATATCCTTAAATGATGCATGCGTATTCAAATGGTTAAAGAAGGCGCCAGGTTTCTGTAAAAGCGAGCATTTACTCAGCAGCTTAGTAAATGCCGCCCTTCTCAGATACGAGCGCGTTGCACACCGGCGGCAACGTTCGGGTCAAGTTTACTGCAAACTTCAATCTATTGTTCGCATCGAATCGTTAACCCGCGCCTCTCATTCGTACATGCCAGCGTCTAAGACTCTGAGCAGAACGGCGACGTCGACACCTGGTATAGAACGAAAACGCCGGCATATTCAGGATAACAAACTATTGAAGACATGAAAGTGTTAAATGCGTTAATACGCTCTCGGCATATCGCAGCACTGGCAAATTGCAGATCGCCTGCACAGTTTTGTAGTGATACTTATTTGTGGATAGAAGCAAACGCTTCTGACAGAGTATTGTGTTATTCTAGTGACGTTGTCTGTACTTTTTCAAATGTTTCCATTAGTGACTTATTGGATACATAATTGATATCAACTGGTGTTTTGTCCCGCACGATGCAGCTGCGCTTCAATTTAGGCGTTCATTATAAAGGGCGCTAGCGGCATCAACATTTGGCCTGAACTATATAAAATGGGCAAATTTTTCTTCAGAGGCGCTTGCTTTTATATTGTAAATTTCGACACAATCATTCGAATATTTATGCGTTTGTATGTTTTGAACATTCTAGTGCATTTTTCGGGAAGGGTGAGCTTGGGGTAGCTTATAATAAAGATTCAACTCCATCTTATAATATAGATGTCATAGAACGCTCATTGGCAATGGTGATGGGGCTTGTGGCGAGTCCCATTGTATTGGGTAACCTCTGATTAAGTGCGGCAGAGCTAATAATAATATTGATAAACAAGAAAGTTTGGGCAACATGCTGCACTCCTGTAAGACGTGAAGGCGAAAGCTTGCTGCACACTCGGTAATGCGCAGTCTCGCATCGTCGCGTTGCTGCTTTCGCAGTTGGGCTTCTTCGGCTTGTTTGCGATGCTTAGCTATGGCTTCGCGCGCTCGTATAGCGCAGTAAGACTGGAGCCAACGACGTTTCTCTTCGACTTTACGTGGCATCCTCTCAGCAGAGGATTGAAACGTATGCTGTTATGCTTGTTGTACGGTTGATTTCTGTGATGTTTGTTTTTGTTGTTGTCACTGATCTCGGAGGCGTGCGGGTGGTAAAAGAGAAGATATTGGCCGACGCATGGCAACACAGCAAGCAGATTTTAATCTCACACAAACTCAAAACTCTCAAAGCATAAACTCACTCGAACTAGCACTGAACTAAAACACAATGAATAAATAAATGTTAAAAATACAACCTAATAAATATATAAACATGCCCTTAATTCGGTCCATGATAGTTCCGGGCGTTTCCTCCACGAAAGTCTGGCAACCCTAGCCTCAGACTGCGACGTTACAAATGTGGATCGTCCTTACTCTCTTCATCGTTGTTGTTGCTCGTATTTTCAATCTTGTCAGATCTTTCTCCATGTCTTTGCTCTTGCCGACTGCCGACTGCCGATTGCTGCCTCGCAATCGGTCCGTCCACTCGCTTGTTTCCAAAGCCTGTTTAACCCGGTCGCTGTTGCTGACGTGGCAGGGAGGCTCGACGGGTTAGGCCTAGCGACGTGCTCGGCCGCCGCTTCTGTCCAGCTCCTTTCCCGAGTGCCGACGTGGCGTTCCGGGGATCATCGAACGCTGGTATGCCGAAGAAGGGGGATCCTCTCTGGAGTGCCCGGCCATGCCGTGTGGTGCTGCAGCTGGTCCACGGAGCCTCACTCGAATGTCTCCGAAGTCGACGGCTGCACCTCGGACTGCCCGCGTCACGGACTCGGCCGAACCTCCAAGTCTCCCGTCGCCAGAGCGTAGCTGACGATGCGACCTTCTCAGCCCAAGAGCCACGTCGATAATAGCTCAGCCTTGCTTCTGCCTCGACCACACCTCGTTCCATAGCGAAATAAATGTTTTCACAATGTCACCTTTACAAGATGCCCGTCGCGTTGCTCGCTTTCCCATTGGGGTGGCGGTTCCCTTAGTTCAGCATAAATTCTGTGAGGCGGCGCTCGTTACCTTTTCAACTTCCGGCGGCGGCGACAGCGGCGGTCGAAGACTTCCGCCGGCGCTTCGATAGCGCCTGCCAACTCCGAGACGGTAACAGATGCTGCAGTAATCTCAGAGGCCGCAGCACGTGATCTAAGTTGGAGACGTGCGCCACAAGCGGCGCTCGTTGCCTTTTCGCGGAGAAGAGAAGTGGGAGAGGGCACCGAACCGGGTTTACCGGACCGCGCGGCAGGCATCTAGTAAAGGAGGCATTGGTTTTCACCACCACTACCTCGGTTCACGCGCCTCGCGCACTCGCGCCGTTCGGAACGCGCCGTTCACATCGTCCTTTTCTTTCCTTTCGCCGCAGCGCTCTTACTCATGACAATTTCATTGAAAACATGCACTGTTCGTTTCACTTTTCTCAACGCTTGTTTCCTCAGCCTAATGGGGCTATGAGCCATTGCATTTTTTGCTTCCTTACGGACGTATCAGCCATTAAGAAGGTCGTGTAGGCTTTTTTCACCACTCGACTAGACGCCGCGCTTCTGTACGTTGTACGAGTATGCGTAACTCAATGAAAGTATGCACTGTTCACTTCCCTTATTGAGTGCTTGTAGCCTCTGCATTAAGAGAGGGATGAGCCATTGTTTAGGATGGTAGTTTTTCAACCATTGGAACGTTCCAATGGTTGAAAAACTAAAACGTCCGTACGGACGAGGCGTTTTTTTTCAAGGCCATCGGGGGTATGAGTCACTTAAGGCTTTCGCAATAATAAACTAATACATCTCTTACCTGCCACTGAAGTCATCGCTGGCACCGTTTTCACAACTGATACAGGATGAGTGGGTATCACGCTACCAACCGCAACCTGTGCGCCACCAACAGTCGAGAGGTCTCTTGTCGCCTCGACGCTCTCTGCAGCTTCCGCGTGGTGCCCCCAATCGAGCGAAAACCGAATGCTCTCGGTAGCAATGTTTCTTTGGGCACAGGATACAGGCCATTGCATTCGAGCTCTACATGCGGAATAGCATTGCCCGCGTGCTCACAGGTGGCGCAAGCGGTCTGAATGTCTGCCTTCGAACTGCGGCCTCCACACCCTGGTTCGGATCATCCCGCATCTAGTTTCCACTGAGACTCCACTGGCCCTCGAGTTTTAATAAAACCGCTCCCCGCATGTGTCAGATTTCTCGACACCATATAGAGCAAGGGAGCGGTTTCTTGGGGCCACTGCGAGCAGTTTAGTTCACTCGCCTAGCTTCACTCTCCCCAACCCCGACTGTCTCTCATTTCCACTCTCGTCTTTGTTCGCATGTTGTTCAAAGCTGATCTTGCAAATCAGCATGTGCTGCGGTGAAGGTGCCATATATGTGCTAGAAATAAACATTCGAACCTTATCCGCCAACCAATACTTTTCTAGCCGTTCTCATAACCCGCGCCCATCACTCCTCCTAGTTTCAATTTCATAACCAAACCTAGTTTTCTGCCATCCTCGACTGCGCATCCCTTCTGTTGGTATCCTTTCTGTAACTTTAATGGTCCCCCGGTTATCGATCCGATGCATTACATTGCCTGCCCAGCTCCAATTTTCCGCTTAATGTCAACTAGAATATCGGCTATCCCCATTTGCTCTCTGATCCACACCACTCTCTTCCTGTCTCTTAACTTTAGGCCTAGCATTTTTCGTTCCATCTCTCTTTGTGTGATCTTAACTTGTTCTTGAGCTTCTTTGTTAAGCTCCAAGTTTCTGCCCCATATGTTAGCACCGGAAGAATTCATTGATTGTACGCTTTTTTTTTCAACAGCAGGGGTGAGCTCCCTGTAAGGATTTGGAAATGCCTGCCGTATGCACTCCAACCCAATTTTATTCGTCTGTAAAGTTATTTCTCATGATCAGAGTCGCCTGTGTGTAATTGACCAAGATAAGCGGTTTTGACCAATAGCCGAGGGCTAATGGCAAAAAGGACGTCGAATCAAAATTGACTTTCCGTCTTCCGTTCGGTCTAAACTTGCATAATCAGTGTGCACATATATCAGATGGACCGTTTTCGCAGTTTTCGTGGCGGCGCGTGAGAGACAGGCTAAGTGGGGGTGGCCCAAAAATTTTTGACCAAACGTGGAGGGCTGATTGCAAAATTGGAATAGTAAATTTTGGAATAGGTATACGGTACAGCGCCCATGTTCGGCGCACTTTCATCTCTTTGAGTTTTTCTTGTAAATGTTCTTGTAAATACAAAGTGTCTTCAAGCATAATCTATGTCTGCCTCCATTCATCGAAAGCCTCCAGCGAACCTATCGCCGCTATCCTTAGCAGCACTTGCGTACATCGTCTCCGGCGGTGCGTCTCGGAAACCAAAGTGGGGAAGTAACCCCAGTACCCTCGAGTGGGAGCGAGAAGAATGTGGACTTTACTTGATGAATTTCCACTTTGATTCGATTAGCCCTGAAGCTATTTTTGGCGCACCGTATAGCCACTGCGAAAACACGTCATACACGACACAGTGTATCACCACTGCCAAAATACGCAGTGGTGACACGTGTCATGTTGCCATGTTGACACGTGCATGTAGCCAAGCTATTCGCTTGTGTTCCGCATTGAGGTGGTTATGTATTTTCCTGCAGATAGAAAAGAAATTTCGCGGAACCTATGTCAAAAACTTTTTCGCGAGACATTAGCTAACATTGTATAATGAGGAGAATTATTGTATTACCAGAACTTACTGCACTGGTTCGTTTGATTTGTCTGTCTTTACTACTCTGTAACCACTCCCCACTTTAATGCCATATGGCCCTGAGGGTATTTTTAAATAAAAAAATAAAAATGGATATCCACCTAATTGAGATTAGCATTGAAACAACTGCCAAAGCACGTCATGTATGACATGTGTATGCAGCCAAGCTACATGCTCGTGCTCCCCACTGAAGTGATATTGATAGTTTTTGCGAATAGTAAAAATCCGATGAATGTGAATGTCAATGTGATTTGTATTGGAGCAAGGTATTTACACACCTCTGCCGTCCATGTCCTTTTGTTGCGCAATAACACCTTAGTAATGGACTACCAACTTGCCCGCAATGCTGCCCTCATTAAGTTCATTTCTAGTTCAACGGGCCCTTTTCTAAATGTTCTTCGTGATCCCTGTGCCACTGTATCCCTCATTGCCATAATTGTTTGCAAAGCACGCACGCTCTCCTTTTGTCTACGTATGAAGATCATCCCCCCGGACTTGATTTCGTTGTTCGGAGGCTTTCTTCCTTCGGCGGGACACACCACCAGAGTTTGCAGGATCCTGCGGTCCGAGTGGAACCACCAGGCGCGACTCTACAGGCAGTATCTTTCGGTACAACTCCAGAGCGGTGCTGGGCGTCTCGCAGCTAATCGTCTGCATCGTGAGTTCTTTCGGTTGACGGACCAGACAACTGAGTACCTATGGCAACTGCAACTACGGAGACTCCGAGAACTGCAGCCACAAAAGCGGTCGGCCCCGCAGAACCTTGTCCATGTTCCAGAGTCTGTTGCTTTGCCTGAAAAGATTCGAGAGGTCCTATCTCTCGGGCCGAAGTTTGCCATCGAAACCAAAAGGCCCCCCCAGAGAACTTCAGTCCTACGTTCGAGATGTCTCAAGGCTTGTCCCAGAACACGAGGTAGGCCGCATCGTATCGGAATGTCGATGTACTACAAAGGTGCAAGCAACCGAAGCCGAAGATATCGGTGAATCGGGTGGCCTCTTCACTCATTGTGTGTGCTTCCAGCTGATAAAGAAGGCGGTTTTGCTGTGTTCCCTGTTGAGGATTTCAACGCCAAAGCCCTAGAAGCCATCAGTGCCACGTTTAACTGTCATAGGGAGGTGTCGCTAGCTAAGGTAAAGGCGGAAGCAAAGCGCATGTGCAACAGACTTAATCTACAAAAATTGACCAAGGCCATTGAAAACAGCAAGCGTAATCATCTACAAGTTTTCTTCAGTGCCAAAACGCATAAACCCGATGTCCCGTTACGGGTGATTGTATCAGAAATTGATACTTGGCAAAAGCCTTTGGCCGTGTTTTTACAAGATAAGTTGGGCCTCCTGCCTGTCAGCGACCCTTTCCTTGTTAAGAGCTCAGACACTGTGATTGATTTTTTGAAGTTACATTCTGGTCGCGGCCTTCAGGCGTTCTCTATTGATGTTAAGGACCTCTATTATTCTTTGCCGCATAGTAGCGTACTGACCTGTGTTCAACAATGTATTGATGAGTATGGTGTTGTGTCCTTCCAGAACGAGGCCGGCATTTCTTGTAGTCAACATTGTTTTACCTGGAACCTATGTGACCCGCCGTGGTTGCTCAGTGGCTATGGTGTTGGGCTGTTGAGCACGGGGTCGCAGGATAGAATCCCGACCACGGCGGCCTGATTTCGATGGGGGCGAAATGCGAAAACACCCGTGTACTTAGGTTTAGGTGCACGTTAAGGAACCCCAGGTGGTCCAAATTTCCGGAGTCCCCCACTACGGCGTGCTTCATAATCCGATCGTGGTTTTGGCACGTAAAACCCCATAATTGTTTCGGAACCTATGTGGAGCAAGATTAAGAGTGTAGCCATGGATACTTTACTACCAGCCGCTCCACAACAACCATCGAAGTACGCACAAGGTGCAATCACAAGGGCGAACGCTGCGCGTCATTTCGCGCGTGACCACCTTCAGATGCCACAGGTGTCACAGAAGATTCCGTTACGACTGCCGTCACAAAGGTGTACATAACGGTCCTGGATCCTTAGTGCTCTTCTGGTCGCCAACTCGACGCCTTGGTCTCTCAGCGCAGCTTTTGCCACGCTACCACGGTCCTTATCGCGTTCTGCGCCAAGTTACCGACGCGACGTAGGAGATCGCACGGGAAAAGTCAACGTTACCATCTGCGCCGGTCTAGATTGACGTAGCTTATGTTGCTCGGCTAAAGCCGTATAACCCGTCCGCTGATGCTGCACTCTGACCTACCCGGATGGTGCGCATTATCGCCCGGGGGATAATGCCGTGAGACAGAAGACTACAGCATTAGGCCGGCACCGATGAAGAGGAAGTAGAGGTTCCTCCTCGCCATCTTGGCTGGCTCCTGTTACGCCTGTGCTACTCGCCGTACCTGTAAATATTTGTAAATGTGCGCTTTTTGTGCAATAATATACAATTAGTTTTCAGTTTTATTGGCCTGCAGGGTCCTTAGCTATCTGGAACCTGAGTTAAAAATAGCATAGATCTATGAACTAATCTGTAAAATTCCCTAAATGTTTACCAAATTCACTCGAGGCATTATGCGTTATATCACTTTTTTCACAATGTGAAACCATCGGGAACCCAAGTATTTTGGGGAGTTCGTCCTTTTGCAACTACTGTTTTGGATTTCATTCGAGAATTTCAATTTTCGAGCACTCTAATTTAGCGACATTCAATATTGCATTTGAAGATGCCTTAGAGGCTTGTGTCTATGGGTACGCTGGAATTTTATAGAGAAATGTTGTTTTACCCTCAACCTATATTCCATCGACGGTATTCAACTAAGCGTGAAATATACACGTACTCGTGTTGGCATTTTCAGAGCAAAAATACGCCGATCGTGAATGTTACCCAAATACCTATGCTGCGCTTTCTCTAAATGATGGTGGGTTTATTGCGGACATGAAACACTGCCAATCTTTACCATCACCACCAATTCAGAGGCTAGTAATATATTCTCTCATTTGAGCTCCCTGGCTACCTTTGAATCAAATATTCCATACCTTCCTCGATCAATCCGCAAATGCATTATTGAAGGCCACCTCAAGATTACATAAATGAGCTCTTAATTCTTCTGTCAATTATTTCAAGCATATTTTGAACACGTCTTAAATCATCATAACCATCACTTGCCTATTCTTATGTCCACTGCAGGACAAAGGCCTTTCCCTGAGATCTCTAAGTACCCTGTCTTGCGCTAGCCTTCAAATTTTTCAATTTCATCACCTCACTTACGTTTCTGCCATCTTCGAATGCGCCGTCCTTCCCATGGTACCTATTCTGTAAATATAATGTTCCACAGGTTATCTACCCTAAGCATTACATGGCCCGCCTAGCTTCATTCCTTTCTCTTAATATCACCTAGATATGAGCTATCCTCATTCGCTCTCTGACCCAAACCACTCTCTTTCAGTCTCTTGGCCTTACGCCTAGGATGTTTCGATCCATCGCTCTTGGAGCGGTCCTTAACTTGGTCTTGAGCTTCTTTGTTAACCTCCGAGATTCTTCGAACGACCATCATTCATTGCTCAATGAGAGGGTATCACAACCAAACAGTTTATGCGTCTGCCAACGTCTAAAATATATTATTCAAAATCGAGAGCTTTGACACCTTTGCGCGTCATGGCAGAGTTCGAGCACGAAATTCCTGGTACATGAATGTCATCAACCTCATGTTTCTGCGTCATTTTTCTATCTACACGTGTAGTTTTTGCATAGTGGGGAAATTACAAGCGAAAGCTGCGTGCGTGTCTTTATTCCCGCCAGCTTCTCACGAAAACGATCTCCTACATCAATACCGCAGGCGCGAGGACAAGCGGGAGAGAAACGCCTGCGGTAGAGAAACGATGGTATTGCTAAATAAACACATCACTGTTTTGATGATCCAAATATAATCTCACTATCAGGGAGGCAGCAGTGTCCCTGGCTGGAGCAGTATTTTTTTTATTTGGGGTGTTGTTACGCCGCGCTCTGGAACACCCCAACGACCGCCGCTTCGCGTCGGCATCGGGGCTCAAACGCGAGCAGTATCCGCTTGTTTACACCACCACAGTTCACCGAGCTCAAAAGGCGTCATGCCACACCACCACTACTGCAATGATTTCCGCTACTAGAACAAACGCTACAATAATAAAGCGCGGCCGGCGTGGCCCAGACACCACCAGACATTCAACGGCCCAATTGATTCGCTCCCTACGCACGTAGTAGCTGCGCTCGGCAAGGTCGCTGTGCCCGGTCACGGAAATAAGAGAGCCACGATCAGTAACTAGCAGCCGCCGCGCACACCAGTGCCATAAAAATCCCTAAGCGATTATGTCCCTAGGCACCTAGGAGCTCCACGATTGCCATGACAACATGTATTAAGCGGAAGTCACGTGACCCACAGTGCCACGCCCCCGCTGTACCTACTAGTAATTGTAAAGTCGCGTACGGGCGAACGGGCGCGCGTGGTCGGCGGGTGCGATCGCGTCGCGGTCGTATTCAGTGGCTGAACTTGCGGGAGAGGGCAGCAATGTGTCCCAGGGCAACGCGGTTTTTCAGCCATATAGGAGGTAGAATGGTGAATAGCTAGCGGTGTCGTGACGCGTTGAATTGTACGCGAACGTCACATATGTTTAATGAAGATCCTAGTCGTGGTGGCCGGCCGCAACATAATTCGAAAGCATGTCGGTGATGGTGAGACCGTTGGTCCGTGTGTGGTTTGACGGGCGGAATTTGTGCTTTGTCGAGCAGGAGCAGATAATGTCCTCGACGACTGCCGAGAGAAAGCTGCGGCCATGGTCAGTGAGTAATTAGTGCGGAGCATCGTGCAATAAAATGATGTCACAGAGTGGAAATCCAGCGGCGTCAGTAGCGCAACTTGTCAGGAGGGCTCTTGTGATTTCGTATCGCGTAGTGTAATCGGTTGCAACGGCAACCAATTTATTTCCGAGCCCGACAGAGGAAACGGTCCAAGAAGGTCGAGACCAACACGCAAAAAGGGTTCGGTCGGGATGTCGATTGGCTGGATACATCCATCTGTAAGTGTGGAGAGATTCTTCCGACGCTGACAGGGATCACAAGCGGCAACGTAGCGCCGCACGGAGCGGGCGAGACCCGGCCAAAAGAAGCGACGGCGTGTACGGTCGTAAGTGCGCGAGACGCCCAAGTGCCCAGCTAAGGGAGCGTCGTGAAGTTGGCGGAGGACAGTCGAACGCAGGTGTGATGAAATGACGAGCAGAAGGTCAGGGGGGATCGAAATTGCGCTGGTATAATGTCCTATCCTTGAGGAGAAACAACCGGCGAGAGGCGTCACCAGGCGTCGACTCCATACGGTTGATAAGGACTCGTAACGAAGGATCGCAGCGTCGCTCGTTGCCGATTTAAAGCAACTGGGACACAGAGAAAACGGAAGCGATGGCATCCGCATCAGCCGGTTTGTCGACGGGGTAGCGGGATAAACAATCTTCATCCTTGTGCAAGCGTCCCTTCTCATATACCACGGAGAAGGTATATACTTGCAGGCGTAAAGCACAGCGAGCGAGTCGTCCCGTGGGGTCTTTGAGCGAGAATAGCCAGCAGAGAGCGTGGTGATCAGTGATGACACAGAATGGGCGTCCGTACAAGTATGGACGAAACTTCGTAACCACTCACGCAAGAGCAAGCCACTCGCGCTCTGTGATAGAATAATTGCGCTCGGCGGGTGATAGAAGTCGGCTGGGATAGGCTATAACGCGATCATGTCCACGCTGGCGTTGTACTAACACTGCTCCTGTGCCGTGACCACTGGCATCAGTTCGAACTTCCATTGAGGATACGGGTCAAAGTGGGCGAGGATTGAAGGCGTGGTAAAGAGAGTAGTGAGCTGCGAAAAAGATGCGGCATGGTGAGGACCCCAAGAAAACGAGACGTCTTCCTTCAAGAGGTCGGTAAGGGGACGTGCAATAGTTGAAAAATTCTTTCCAAAGCTTCGGAAATAAGAGCACAGCCCTACAAAAATACGAACGTCCATAGTAGAATTCGGACAAGGAAAGTTCGTAACGGCGCGGATTTTGTCCGGATCAGGTCGCACGCCTCTGGCATCCACGAGGTGTCCAAGGACGGAGATGTGGCGGCTAGCGAAGTGACATTTTGACGAGTTCAATTGGAGAACGGCCCGGCGGAACACTTCAAGAATCGCTGAAAGACGGTCTAGATGCGTGTCGAATGTGGGCAAATAAACGGTGACGTCGTCCAGATAGCTCAAACAGCTGGACCACTTTAACCTCTGAAGCAAAAAGTCAATAAATCGTTCGAAAGTGGCGGGCGCGTTACAGAGACCGAAAGGCATCACCTGAACTGATAAAGACCGTCAGGGGTAACAAATGCAGTCTTCAGTCGGTCCATGTCGTCGACGGATATCTTCCAGTAGCCGGAGCGTAAGTCGATAGAAGAAAAATAGGTGGCACCGTACAGGCAGTCTAGAGCGTCATCACTACGTGGCAAAGGAAAAACGTCCTTTTTTGTGATTTTGTTCAGGTGGCGATAACCCACACAAATGCGCAACGTTCCATTCTTCTTTTTGACAAGTACGACGGGAGAAGCCCAGGGACTACAGGAAGGCTCGATAATGTGCTTTTCAAGCACCTTTTTTTACTTCCTGTTGGGTAACAGCTCGTCCCGACGCAGAGACACGATATGGGCGCCTGTGAATAGGGTTCGCATCGCCAGTATTTATGCGATGGGTCACAATGAACGTTTGACCTAAGGGTCGATTATCAGAGTAAAAATGTCGCGATTGCCTTCAAGAATGCGGCAGAGAGCTCCAGCTTGAGCAGTTGTAAGGTGAGAGGAAACCATCTTCTCAATGCCGACGTCCTGCCGTGGGATGACGTCAGGGTATGGGCTGAGCTGTAACAATCTTAGACTTTGAATGGCTTGACCTCATTATCCTGCTGAGCACTAACTAAAGCCAATGAGGTCCGCTGAGGGAGGAGTTGTGCGGTTAGCGCGAAATTGACAAGGGGAAGGCAGGTGCGGTTGCCAGTAATTGTTAGCACAGTGTGCGGCACGGTAACACCATGTGTAAGTATAACGGCCGGAATTCGTGCGACCACGTAATTCCTATCAGGTACAGCTGGTGAGAAAAACAAGTCGACGTGTGCCGCAGATTGAGGCGGT
This sequence comes from Dermacentor silvarum, assembly GCF_013339745.2. Classification (NCBI taxonomy): domain Eukaryota; kingdom Metazoa; phylum Arthropoda; class Arachnida; order Ixodida; family Ixodidae; genus Dermacentor; species Dermacentor silvarum. The sequence goes on from NC_051160.1 coordinate 81,192,891, forward strand.
GGGCGAATAAAATCAATGCAGCTCAAATGGCTCGGAGGCGGCTGCACAGGGTCGGCAACAAGAGGCAGGTCAAAGCGAAGTGAGCCTGCCGAACAGTTAATGAGGGCAGAATGACTGGCGAGGAAATCCAGGCAGAGAATGAGTTCGTGAGGGCAATGCTCGATGACGGTGAAGAGAACGACGGCGTGTCCCTCAGCAATGGTGAGTCGGGCAGAGCACATGCCAACAACAACGACAGTCCCTCCGTCGGCGACTCATATAGCTTGGTTCGGGGCAGGCGTCAGAACTTTCTTGAGGCGACGGCGAAGAGCAGCACTCATAATGAACACATGCACCCCGGTGTCAATTAACGCGCACACAGGAACATTGTCGACGAGAATGTCCAAAAGATTTGTGTTCGTGGGTAAGGAAACGCGAGGATTCAGTGCCAATGTCGTCGATGCAGCTTCATCTCCAGAAGCTGCACTGTCTAGTTTTCCGGTCGGGGGTGCTGCGAGCAGGTCGGAGAAGGAGCACGGCGGGACGGGGGCGAACGAGATTGACGGCGGGAGAGAGAAGACGAGCGGAAGTAGCGGGGTCGTGTCAGAGGTGTCGCAGGGTCAGATGATGGGTCGGGAATAGAAGGTGCGAAGGAAAAGGACGCGTTAGAGGGACGAGGATGGTAATCAGAAGGATAGCGCGGCGGACACGTCCAGCGGCAGCAGCAGTGGCGAGGGATATGCCCCATGCCTCGGCAGTTAAAACAGATCGGCATGTCGTCCATGGTTCGCCATTCGGAGGGGTTGCCCTGTCCTTAAGAGGAGTAAGAAGAGCGTAGAGGGAACGTGTGTAGAGAAAGAGGTTCCGAGCGCACGGAACGAACGGACTGCAGGCCGACGCTTGACAACTCTTGACGGACGACGGCCTGGATCAAGGAGGTTGTCGCCGGATAATGAGCATGTGACGGGAATAAAGGGGCCACCTGTTGTGCTGCTTCGACCTCATGACGATTGATACGGGTTAAGTTGTCACATCGCGAAGGCTGCTGGAAGAGGCTCGTCACAGGATGATGTAGCAGCTGTGTTGGGAAGGCGCGTAATGTGCTGGGATACCCGGCGGCTTTTAGCATGCTCGAGACGGCAGCACGCGTTGAGGATCATATCGATGCTGTTGACGTTAGTAAACGCCAGTAAATTGAAGGCGTCGTTAGCAATGCCTTTGAGGACGTGATTAACCTTATCGTCCTCCAACATGTTCTGGTAAGCCTTGGCACAAAGGACCAAGACGTCAAGAATGTACGACGCGTAGGACTTGGTCGATGTCTGTACACGTGTGGCACGGGCCTTCTTGGCATTGAGTTGGCGACCGAACGGATTGCCAAAAAGGTCGCGGAGCTTCACTTTGAAGAGATCCCAGGTTGAGATCTCCTCTTCGTGAGTGTGGAACCAAGCCCGTGGAGCTCCGACGAGGTAGAAAAAACGTTGGCAAGCATAATAGTCGGATCGCACCTGTGATACGGCCGTGACTTCTAAAACAATGCGCAGTATTGAAGCGAAATAGGGCAATATGACAATCTGGAACGCTTCAATAAATGCTTTTTCTCCAAACGCTGTAACGAAGACAAAAAGATGAAACATTTACCATCGTCTCGCGCAATTTGCTTCCTGCTTCAGGGAAATAGAACTATTGTGGCTTGAAAGAGTTCACCAAGGACACTGAAGAAAAGCAGCTGCATGTTGTTCATATAAAACATAAAATTATCAAGAACATCAGTATTCAGGAAAATTTTTAAATGCAGAAATTAGCCTAGATAATTCAAGCTTTCTCGTTGTACCATTCAATAGTTATTTCCGATGTACTTTAACAGTAACATGTCGGCCGGTCATGGGGCTCTCACGGAAAATGTTAGGCCTCTGAAACAATGATTTCACATCGGTCGAAAACGAATTTTCAGGAATTTTATTGAGCCGTAATTGACACTGATATTTCATAATTAGTCTGCCTACTACGTCTTCAAAGTCGCACATTATCCTAAAATATAGTCTTCATGAGTAATTTTGTTTATTCGTAAAATTGTTGTAAGAACTGGCACATAACGTTTTTTAATGCTTGTCGTCGCATTACCAGCTTCATATTAGAGATTTTCCTCTGATCACTATGGTATCAGCTTTTTCAGTGGTTCACAATAGAGAGAACCGGTATCCACTTGTTGTGCTGAAATATATAACCTGAACATGACGCATGTGTGGGCAAAGCAGCTGCTCTTCCCAGATGCCAAGCGGCAGGAACATTTAGTGCATGAAAAATGCAAGACGCAGGAGACAGTATGTAGTGCATGGTACGCCGCAGCAGCCTTTGCACTATGTAAATGTTTTATTGCGATCTAAATAATGCCGTCGGTTCTACGTCATCGCTCTTAGTGTCGGCGTTGTAGCGTTGTTCTGCTCTCGACGACGCGTGCACGATCATCGCAGGGAGCATTAGAAGGCCTCCTAAAGCGCGTTGTGCGTCTGGATCGAAATGCGACGATGCCAAGTGGAGGCACCGTCATCCACCCATAAATCCACTCTGCTGCCACCAGGGCAGCACCCTCACTTCCACTGTAGGCATGAGCGCAGTCCGAACATATAATAATGAAGTACTGAGCACTTCTGGGACTACCACACATACGTTGTCACTTTGAGCAACGTTCATCACAACGCTGAAATTCGCCTTCGAGCGAAACTGCCTATTGCCACATCGATGTGCAAGGATTTCGTCAAGGATGACGCCACCCTAACCAGCTGTACGATCTTGTCACGAGACACTAATATGTGCTACCTGTTGTGGACCTACCCAGGCGTAGGTCCCATCGCCAGGGCTCGCTCAGACGGTCTGGCCTCCGCAGAGACCGACACGCTCACTTCACCAAGTGCTGTCAGCATGGTCCAATTACAGCGCCTAACTGGACTTCTTGCACGATGCAGGCAATACTTATACCACGTGCAGAATCGCTCAGATCTTTTATATTACTATATTTTTTCCAGTCGGTATTACAATACCCTAAGGCCCTCCCCCTCCAAATAAAATAAATTCTAAGCAGATAGAGGTATAAGCACAGGGCATTGTTCATATATCAGTATAACGCTGTAAATAATGAATATTCGAAAATTGAACCTGGACGTGGGGTAGGGGACGAAGACCACCGTTCGGCAGACCATGATGACAGGGTTTTTTGTGTGTGTGTTGGGGGGGGGGAGGGTTTATGGCTTCGCCTGACAATAAATTAACAAGACGAGGCCGGCGCGAATAACTTGAGGTGCTGAAGATAATGCATTACGTTTTTCTGGGTGTATAAATGCAGTCCGTTTAATATATGTATATATATATATATATATATATATATATATATATATATGGAAGCCGCATCCACTTGCAATGGATTTCCAGGATCACAGCAGTTTCGAGATATTATTTCCCAAACTGTGGGATGACATACATGGGTGTCCCATTGACGTTTGTGCTTCAATGTATGAAACAACATTTTGGTAAAAATGTCAGTGGAACAACAGTGCATTTTTACGGCGAGTTTCATGACGCATATCGCCAAATTGGTGTCATTCTGGAAATTCATACCAAGTGGATACGCCTGAAAAAATTCCCGGCTACGATTCGTAAATTGCAGTATCTGTCGTAGAGTAATTAACTAAGAAGTTAATTAGTAATTTTTGTTCAATATTTGAATATGCGTTTCGATTTCTCGTGCTGCTAATGTCCGCCTCATCGAATAACCCCGCTCAATGATAGAAATTATGCCTCCTGCCCCAGGCGATTTCTAAAGATTCCGTAATACTGAAAAATGAACACCCTGTATATTACATTTACGTTGATACAGACATATCTTCACATATTGTGCGCTCACTTCGTGCCAATCTTTTCCGAATGTCCCTTCAACAGCTTTCCTTCGTTGTAACTGGTTCCTCTTTAGGAGCTCTGCAATCATTATGGCAATAAAATCTTCTGCCAACATGCTCACAACTGTTCGCATGCAGATAGTTCCACTTTGATTTTACAACTTACACCTCAGTTACATTTTTCACAAGAATATTTTACCATTACATTTATTGTGGCTGCATGGCTGTATCTGCTTTCACTCTAGCCAATGGCAGACGACGCGGCCATGCTGCTGAATACAGTTAGGTCTTTGTTAGCACTTGTGGTAAACGATGTACTACATCGGTTGTTAGGCGGAAGAAATTAAGAATAATGATTTCGACACTTTATAGGCTACCTTTGAGTATTAATGAGGCTCTTGCATGAAGCTATTTTTTACAAAATTATTGGTCATAGAGTGGGTGAAGACGTCGTGTACACCTATCGACTCTGGTCGTGTGGACTCGGCTAGCTGGAACAATCGCCATTTGCCGTAGAAGTCGTCGGAAACAATGCCGCTGTGAAGCGTAAAGGAGATCGCTTAGTCCCAATGCTGCACAGAGCCAGTACAATCTTTTCCATATTTTCCAGCCGTGGGTATCCCGACTTTGTATGCGCAAGTTGAACCAATATAAACAATCTCGGATATACTTTCTCTCATATTATTTTTTAGAGCAAGTTGTGTGTGAATTCGCAACAGTCCGTCTTTTCATGACATGTTTAGATTTAGTTCTGTAATATCAATCATTCCGTAGGCAGCAAATTCAATATTATCGACAAAATCCGCTCTGATTTTTATAATAATAATTATTAATATGAGATTATTAATCTCAAGATGATCACTGACGCAATGGTCATAAAGATTTATCCACGCACTAGTATCTATTGAAAAACCGTGAAATATATCTTGGTTCACTGCTTTGCCTTATAGGAATAGCCCGACATGACAAAGTTTGGGTGCGGCAATTATAAGTATTTTCAGCTTCTCATATTGTCTTGCCTGCATTTGCATTATTTGTTTTATAAGCAACAATACATACTGACGGGAATTAGCTCCAGGCGATGCCGTTTGTACTTTTTTAAGGTGGCGCTCCTGTATTACCTTCGCTTTATTAATTATTATTATTTCAGTTTCAGTTTATTATTCATACAAGCCATTTGCTTGCTGAAAAACAGTTTTTTTTTAGGTTGGGATACCATGCCTCCATGTCGATCTTGGCCTCACCATTCGGGTGGAAACACAGTACACAAAGCAGTTCATTTCCTCCTGCTTGGAGTGTCTTTTACACGGACGTCCGTGCACATGTTTCACTGTTGCGGCTGCACCACAATGTTAAATAGGTTAAGAAACACAGAGCTGTCCCCTTCCCTTTTATGGTCCCTTCCCTTCACTTGTGCTATCACACGCTCTCAACCCTTCTTTTCGTCTTCTCTATAACAATCTACACATATAGCTTGTTTTCTTTTGTCATCTGTGGGAACATTGAATTCCCCCAAAATTGATGTTACATTTGTTTTCTTTAGAAATAGGCTCTAAATGCCTATTTCTAAATTCCTTAAGCATACGTTTTGAAAATACAATAGCAATCTATTTTTTTCTATATTATTATTATTATCACAGAGAGAGTTACTCGCAGACTGGTTTTAGCTTGACTTGACAATGTTTAATCCCAAATACAACAGGAATACTAATCATAGGCGCTACAAAACTTCGATGCATGGTGTCAACGATCTCCAACGACACTTTCAGTGCGTCATAAAATGCTAATCATTTATTTGTATATATATACCCCTTAAAGCGTCGCCGCATTAGGGACAACATACCGCTGCAGTTCAAGCGAAAATCCTCACCATGCAGTTTAAGGTGTGGGCGATGCTTTTTATGTTATTGGCTTCTGAATTCGGTGAGTAGCTTCACCTTACCGCCATTTTAACCATGCGTTAACATCATAAGAAATATACTGTATTCCAGTTGCCCTAATAATAATGTTACATGTACCTGAAGGCCAAGGCTATTTACAATTTATCTACCCGGAAGCCAACGGGGGTCAAGATGATGACGCTATAACAAGCGGGAGCACGTCGTCTTCCTCATCTTCAGTGCAGCCACACTGTGGTGGCTGTTCCGTATCATCACCCCCTGCAGTAGAAGCACCGTCCCGGTGCATAAGCTACACATCCGCGGTGAAAGGTGTGGGATATAGCGTTAGTCTCGCTACGTGAGCAATGTCACTTGCAGTTGGCGACGACGCTGAGGGGTCCGCGAGGATGAGTTCATATGCGACATCAGTACCTTGTCGCACCACTCGGTATGCACCATTATCACGCGACAGCAGATTTTCGGAACGGCTCACGCGGCGAATGGGTGACCAGAGAACCCGGAGAAAAGTGCACGTCGTGATGGTGGCAATCCTAGAGGCGTCTCTGTTACTCCCGTGAGGCCTCGAGAATGGTGCGGTCGAGCTGCCGCGCCTGGTCGGCGCCTGCGACCGCATCGCGGGCATATTCAGTGGCTGAACTTGCAGGAGAGGGCAGCAAGGTGTCCAAGGGCAACGAGGGTTCTCGGCCGTGTAGGAGATAGGATGGTGAATACCCGGCGGTGTCGTGACGCGATGAATTATACGCGAACATCACATATGGTAAATGATTCCAGTCGTTGTTTGCGGGCGCAACGTACTTCGAAAGCTTGTCGAAGATGGTCCGGTTCAGGCGCTCCGTGAGGCCGTTGGTCTGTGGGTGGTAGGACGAGCTGAATTTGTGCTTTGTCGAGCAGGAGCGGAGGATATCTACGACAACTGCCGAGAGAAAACTACGGCCGCGGTCAGTGATTGATTGGCGCGGAGCACCGTGGAATAAAATGATGTAGAGTTGAAAGGCAGCAAAGTCACTAGCGCAACTTGTCGGGAGGGCTCTCGTGATTGCGTACCGCGTATCGTGATCGGTAGCAACGGCGACCCAGTTATCTCCGGAGCCAGAGAGAGAAAACGGCCCAAGAAGGTCTAGACCAACGCGGAAATGGGTTCGGGTGGGACGCCGTTTGGCTCGAGACATCCAGCTGGAAGCGCGGAGGACTTCTTTCGGCGCTGACAGGGCTCACAAGCGGTAACGTAACGCCGCACGGAGTGGGCGAGTCCCTGTGAAAAGCAGCTACGGCATAAATGGTCGTATGTGCGCGAGACGCCCAAGAGCCCAGTCAAGGGAGCGTAGTAAAGTTGGCGGAGGACAGTCGAACGCAGGTGTGATGGGATGACGAGCAGAACGTCAGGGCTGTGTGTCCCCCTCCTTGAGGCGAAACATCCGGAGAGAGGCGTCGACTTCAGGCGTTGACTCCAGCCGGTCGATGAGGGCTCGTGTAAAAGAATAACGTGGACCACCACGTTTGTTGACGTGCAGTGTGGTGAGGAAAGGCTCGAAGGCGATATTGGGACGGGTTGCACAAAAAGATATTATTCACACTATTCTTTCACACTGACACAAGTAAGATTATCTAAGACATTATCTGATAGCGTAGGAAGTCTCATGACGTGGCAAACTACAAAGTTTCAGTCACTCGCCCACTAACGCGCGAAGCACGGACGTCGCGGTATAAGGCCCCCAGTGGTCACTCACGTGTGGTCAGAACCTTCGTTGACACGCCAAATGCATCGGAGGCGGCTTGAGTAGGCAGTGGCGGCGACGCGGCGACATTCGCTTGGTTGGTGACTCAGGATTATGACGCCGGAACTGCGAACGCACCAGACTCCCGAGAGCACAGGAACTACCAGATCTCAGGAACATGCCAGACACGGGACACGGGCAGGACCTCGGTTCGGTGGCTTGTGGCGCGTCACGAGGCTGCCCAGCCGTACACCCGGGTAGCCCTCTCGGGACTGCTTCCATCATAGAGTTTCTAAATAAAAAATAAATAAAATAATAAAATAGTAATATGAAACTCTATGGCTTCCACGAACCTCGCTCGACCCTCGTTCGATCGGCCCTGGCGGCTGCAGCTGCCCATTCACTCGTGTCTTCTTCCTTTTTTTCTGCCACCAACCCTCGTGCTCACGTATTTGCCGCATCGTGTCGCATATTTCGTTGCCATCGTCGCTGTCTTTCAACACACTACCCCTCACACAAGAAAGTTGTTTCACTTTAAACAACTTTGCCATGAAGAGTGGGCTTGCAGTAGGAGGACTTGTAGCACTGACACATAGCGGACACAGTAGACAGTTCACTGGTTGCCACACAGTTCACTCAGTACTAAAGAAGAAAAACACGCACTTGTATATAAACAGTAACAGAGGCACTATGTACACTCATATAAACTTGGATAACTAAGACACTCTGCTTAGGCAATCTGCTCCAATATTGTCACTGCCTTTGATGTACTCGACAGTGAAGTCATATTCTATAATCAGTAAACTCCAGCGCAATACTCTGTTGTTCACATGCTTGGCGGAGTTAATGTATGAAAGAGGTTCATGGTCAGTTTGTAGCAGGAAGTGCTTGCCATACAGATAAACATGCAAATTTTGGATTGCCCAGACAAAGGCAAGGCCTTCCCGTTCTATGGTAGAGTAGTGTGCTTCTCTTGGCAGCAGTTTCCTACTTGCGTATGCAACCGGGCGCAGAACACCACCGTGGCGTTGCAGGAGGACAGCTCCAAGGCTTGTCGATGACGCATCCGTACGTAGGACAAACGGCTGTTCCAGATCTGGTGATCGTAGAATGGGCTGCTCAGAAAGTGATCATCGTAGTTCGTCGAAATCTTCGTGGTGACGCTGCTCCCAAACAAGTTTATTGGGCGCAGGCTTGCGGGTCAGTTCCTTGAGGGGTGCTGATACGTTGGAGTAATTTGCACGAAATCTCGATAGTATGCCGTAAGGCCCAAAAATGACCGGCCTTTTTTAGTAGCTGGCTTCTTAGAAGTTTGTTTCCTCTAGGGTCTCGATCTGCGGGCGTAGGGCGCCGTGGCCTACAGTATGCTCTAAATATTTCATGGAGGTGAAGCCAACTTCACTTTTGGAGGGCTTGATAGTTAGACAGGTGTTTTTGACTTGCTGGAAGAAACGCCAAAGTGTGTGAACGTGTTGGTCCCATTTTTCGGTGGCAATTAAGACGTCGTCGAAGTAGTGGTAGTTGTTGGGGATACCATCCACTACGTTTTTCATAAGCCTTGTGAAATCAGCTGGAGCTGTCTCAATACCAAAAGGCATGAAGCGGAACTGATAGAGACCCGACGAAGATTGGAAGGCTGTCATGTGCTTGCACTCGGGATGCATGGGGACATGCCAATACCCTTTCGTAAAGTCGAACTTGGAAAAGTACCGACTCTTGCCCAGCTTTGCGAACATCATGTCTACTCGTGGTATTGGTTAGTTATCCATGATGACCACACGATTTAGTTGTCTAAAATCAATGCACAAGCGCATGCTGCCGTCTTTATTCTTCACGACCACCACCGGGGACTGGTATGCCGAGTTCGACGGTTCAATAATCCTTGCTTAAGCATTTGCTGGACTTCATCTTCTACAGCCTTTTCAATTGCAAAAGGTACCGGGTATTGCCGGACGTGCACCGGTGTGTCCGTTGTCGTCTTTAACTGGCATTCTACGAGGTGGGTTTTTCCAGGTACGTCCGAGAATATCTCTTGGAACGTAAACAACGTTTCCTTTGCTTCACTGGCTTGCTAATCAAATAATTTAGTGGCAAGTTTGACGTGTTGGTAAGTTTCTTTCTTGTTCAGTGCAATAAATGTCGGGTCGTTCTCTTCCTCTTCTCGGGTGTTGACTGCTACAGCAGCTTGGTGTTCAGCTGATGGTAAGAAACATCTTTCCTCATACTTTTTTGAGTAAGTTTATATGAAATGCACTATTTCGCGTGCCCAAGTGAACGACGTAATGAAGGTCGCTTCTCTTCTGAAGGACGGTGAATGGGCCCTTCCACGTTAGGATCAATTTGTTGTTCTCGGATGGTAGCAACAATAATACTTTGTCTCCCACAGCACTGTGTCGCGCCTTTGCCTTGCGATCATAATATTGTTTTTGTGTAATTTTCGCTTTTCGTAGCTCCTCGTGGGCTAGTTGACATGTCTGCAGCAGCCGTTCTTGCAGCTCTACTACGTAGCCGTACGTCGTTTTGGTCTCTTCGTCCAAATGTTTTTTTTTGGCCAAAGCTCCTTCAGGATGGTCATCGGTCCTCGTACGTAACGGCCATAAGATCAAAATGTGAGAAACCCAGGCTTGTCTGTGGGACTTCTCTGTACGCGAAAAGCAGTCGTGCCAAATATCGATCACAATTTTTGGGTCTTTCTTCACATATTCGCCGAATAATCTGCTTCAACGTACCTAAGCCATTTTCCATTGGATGGTATGGAGTAGTGGGTAGCTGTTTAAGGAAAGCAGCCGGCTTAGCTCTTTCATGAGTTGTGAGGTGAATTGTGAACCTCGGTCGGTAACTATTTCCCGTGCGATTCCAACGCTGGACAACATCGCAAGCAATGCCTCTGCAATTGTTTCCGTGTCAATGCTTGCTAAGCAACTGCGTCTGGGTAACGTGTTGCGAAGTTCACCATGGTAAGAACAGATCGGTTACCATTAGCGGAAGTAGGGTAAGTGGTCCGATAATATCAATAGCAACTCGCTGGAAAGGAGTATTGATTATCGGCATGTTTCCAAGAGATACACGTCCTACCAGGTGTTTTGGGACGGTCCTCTGACAAATGTCGCATGATTTCACGAAGCGGGTGACATCTGCTTTGACGCCAGGCCAGTAGAATTCTTCTGAGACCCTGTCGACCGTTCTATTTGTTCCTTGATGACCAGAGAGGACCCCTTCATGGGCTATCTTCAGGACGGAACCCCGAAGATCTTTCGGAACAACAACCTGTTCGATTTCTCTTTTTGTCGCAGATTTAAAACGCAGGAAGAGAATATCATTCAGTAGTATAAATGTAACATTGGCCGATCGCGTGGTTTTGGTCTTGCTTGCGTTCGCGAAGCAACCACTGAGGCTTCGATCTTCCTTCTGCTACTTTGCTAAAGCATCGGGAGTGACGTCTAGCGAGTTTACAAGGGTTACTGGCAGCCTTGTTGCAAGGGAATGTGACACAGCAACTGTTGTAGTATCTAGAACTGGATAGGTGTTCTCCTTGTCGTGCGGCCCACCCTCAGTGTTTTTTTTTTTTTGGCAGTGTAGTGCGGTAGGCTCCATCTTCGCATCTGTGCCTCCAGGTCACTCGAGAGAGGGGCGAGCACCGTTGACATTGCCCAGAACAACATCATGCAATGGACGCTCTATGCATATGGCACGCACACTGCCTTTATAGAACGGACAGTCGACTTGGACTTCAGCTTTGGGAAGGTATTGTGCGGAACTATCTAATAAATAGACAATTCGCGATTGTCCAGTAAAATTGTTGGCTGGCACAAGAGAGCGCTTTACTACGATAGTGTCGCACCCGTTATCTCTCAAAACAGTTACAGGTTGTCCTTCTAGACGCCCTTTTGTTGTCGGCATTCCTTCTGTTCGTTGTTTTGGCCCAACGGTGCTTTGCGCACCTGAACCAATCTTTTCAGAACTGCGGTCTTCTGTGTTTACAGCATGTGTGCGCCGTTCTTGCCGTCTATCTTCTTCGGTTGGTTGGCCACATTCGGAAAGAGAACACGAAGCCTCATTGCGGTCCTTCAGGTTTTTGGTAAAGCCTCCCGATCCATGCCCAGGCTACTTCCCTTTCCGACCGGTCACTGCTTTCGATCCGCTAGTTCTAGATCAGCAGTCTGACGGCTGGTGTCCTCGCTTGTTGCATATGAAACAATGAGGCTTCGCTTGACCACTTGATGGCTCATTAGCTTGCGACCAACTCTTCACATACACCTTTTCTTCTCGACCTCTAGCCAGATTTGTCAGGCCTTGCGCTTCGAAATAGTGATCCGCTGTTTTTGCCAAACTGTCAAGACCCTTTACAACCTCGCTCCTTCAGAAAGATGGCAAGCTTCTGATGACGCCGTCGCAGCAATTGTTCGGAGACAACCTTGTTTCTCAAGGCGTCATACGTCTTTTCAATTTTGGCCAACTCTTGCAAGTGATCGAAATACCCAAGCAACCTGCCTGCAAATTGGCGGCCTGTTTCGCCATTGTCGGGCTTGGCCTCTCGAAACTTGATTAGATAGCCCTCTTCCGTAAATCGAAACCTCTCGAGCAATGTTGACTTAAGCTTAGCAAAATCAGTCACGTCTTCAGCGGACATGTGCCCGACGACAGTGAGTGCCTCCCCCGTTAAACACAAACTCAGAGATAGGGCCCACTTGTCGCTAGGCCACCCTTAGTCTCTGGCCACTCGCTCGAACCTTTGAATGTATGCGTCAAGCTCATTCCGAGCTTCATTGAACGCTAGAAATAACTTGTGCGGTCTTCGAAAACCTTGATTATTCGCTTCCCGATCGCTTCAGTTGGCTGTGACTGCTTGACTTGGCTGTTGCAATTCTTGCACGCGCAGCCGTAGTTCCAACAACTGGCGTTCTCCCGCTTGCCGCTGCAACTCTCCTGCATGGTCCTCCTTGGCAGCCTCACGCTCTTGTGAACGGCGTTTTCTTTCTCTGCTACGCTCCTCATGCATCCATTGCTGTAGTGCCTTGCCTGTGAGTCCCAACTCTTTACCAAGACCTACCAGTTTTTCGGCATCCATCCTCAACCACCGCACGCGAACAAAGTGAGACTCAAAGGTGCTACGAGAGTTTAGTCCTGTTCGCGGACGCCAGATAATGTAAAGAAATAACGTGGACCGTCACGTTTGTTAACGTGCGGTGCGGTGAGGAAAGACTCGAAGGCGATATTTGGACGGGTTGCACAGACAGACATATCATACACTGACACAAGTAAGATTATCTAACACATATTATCTGATAACGTGTAAAGTCTTAGGACGCGGCAGATTACAAAGTTTCAGTCACTCGCCCACTAACGCACAAAGTCCGGGCGTCGCGGTATACGGCCCCCCAGTGGTCGCTCACGTGTGGTGTGAGCGATGTGTGCTTGGCCTAGTTGGTCTGGGCGGCTACAGATGGCGCCACGTGTCCTGCGCAGCAAGTAGCCGCGCCGACATCGTCGCCTACCCTGCCTGCTTCCGTTTCCGGCAGCCTCATCTTTTGTTCGTTTGGCCGCCATGGACGAGTCAGTGAAGCCATTGCCGCTGTAGTGTTCAGTCGGCGTGATGTGTGTGTGTGTGTAACATTAAGCCAGCATTAAACCGTTCCCTACTATGTGAGTCTTCCTGTGTCCAGCCTAAGCCTCACATCTGGCGCAGTCGACCCCGAACCTCTGCCAAGCCACTCAGCCACGGCAGCGCAAGAACGCCTTTTGGTCAACGCCAGCGTCGAACGCCGGTCAGTACGCCTTTCAACCGCATTCGTCACTGTACTCACGCACTCACGCCGCCGTAGACTCAAGCCTGAAGATACTCCTGCCATTTTACCGCTCGTCTGTGTTCACTCCGAATCAGAAGAAAAGCACGGCCGTTATATGAAGAGTGCCGTGAATGTTGACAACTAGCCCTAGTTGACAACTAGGCTTAGCGCTCACTCGCCTAGTCTCCCGTGCGCCAAGCCTCGTTTCGCGGTGCATCATGCCTGGAATTATTTGGGAGGAGCTTGACTCGACGACCATGTCGAGGCTCGGAGTCGACCTTAAAGGGGTTGAGACATGAAATTTGTGCCTTGCGCGTTGTTTGTTTCAAACGTTTCTTATTGCCCCAGAAAACTTGATACACGCTGGAAGGTTCATATATTCTCGGTAAATAATTTATTATCGCTTTATTTATGTGCACCATTTTCGGTTTCGGTTTCTCGGCGCCGAGTTGGACAGTGACGTCACTGGCTAGGAAGCTTGGTCACGTGGGCCCACAAGGCTGTGACGCACGCACTGCTGCATCGTCTGCTCTCGCACACACGTTTTGTACCAGCGCAGGCAAACAAACCCACGCCGACAGTTGCCATCGCTAGCTGCGGCAGCTCCGATTCCGACTCTGCGTCTTCGTCCGATGCAGCTTATACTGAACTCTAGACTCGAGGCTCTCAAGGCTTGCCCCGTGCTGTGGGTCACCGGTATGACGTCACTAAAACGCGTTACGCTTCCAAAACAGTGACGTCGATGTTAATCGCGCTAGCGATGGGTCTCGATCGCGAGAACGAGCATTTAGGCACTCTTCGGAAGCGAATTAAAATATGTTTTAAACGTTTGCTGTGTCCAACACTTCATGTTGAGTGTCCTTTCATACAGAGGAAGCCTACAGCAGGCCTTTTATACCCTCAAAATTTGGTGTCTCAACCCCTTTAAGCCCGGAATACATGCAGCGAACTTTCTCGACGAATTCACGCGTCAAGTAACGACGCGGCGACACGACGCAGGATGTTCGCTGTGCCGCGATACATGCGGCGAACGCCGCCGGGCGTTGGCCGCCGTGTTGGCGGCGGTCCCGGCCGCCCGCTTCGAACTGAATTTGGCGTTGTCCTTGTAGAATTCACTTCGTTGGTAGCAAATGGATAGTATTATAGATAACCTTGAGTAGTTTTCGAGATGGCTTCTCGTTTCGAACGCGTCTAAGCCTAACGAAAGAAATATACGATGACAGCGCCATCTATCGAGGAAGTCGGGAGATAGGCATGACGACAGCATGCGGCCTCTGAGATCAAAAGATTTCTCTTGAAGGTTGTCGTAGACAGCTTGCACTGCTTGTCTGTTTCCCCGCAGATCAACGGATATGGGATGTACAAATACAACGCGATTGCTCAGAGATCATACTGGGAACCACTCAATCGGTTTAGAGACATGCAGACACGGCAACACCAACGCGATTGCAGACAACACGAAAAGGCGCGCGCGCGCAAACACCAGCATGCATTGCGACCGGAACTAGTGCCTCCTGATTGGCTGTCGTCCACCGCTGCGCGCTAGACGCTTCCATCGGCGGCGTTCACCCGACGAAAATGTCTGGACAGGCAGATAAGCTGCGGACGGCAAATTTCTTGACGCAGGCCGTCGGACGTTCGCCGCCCGACGAAGTTCTTCGCTCGGACGCCGGTTATTCGCTCCATGTACTCAGGCCTTTATCCGAGAAGAATTGGCCCGACGCGAGTTAGAGAGCACCGGCTCTAAGAGCTCATTCAGCGTCTCGAAGTCGACAGTCACCGACGTCGTGAGGCAACACCGCGGTCAAGCGTGGAGAGGGCGGATACCGCCGACAACTCGGGTTTGACCCTTGACCCCGTGACGCTCGAAAGTCTGGCACTTCTGTTTGAACAGCTGCCACGCCCCTCGACTACAATTATCGCACTGCCAGACCTGTCGTCATCGATTGCTTACTTTGACCAGTCTCCAGCACAAAATGTTTACTCCGCATCAGAAGAAAAGCACGGCCGTCATATGAAGAGTGCCGTGAATGTTGACAGCTAGCCCTAGTTGACAACTAGGCTTAGCGCTCACTCGCCTAGTCTCCCGTGCGCCCAGCCTCGTTTCGCGGTGCATCATGCCCGTCTGGCTCAATGACGTTCGCCGGGTGCAGCAGCTTGCCGCATGGGATGACGACACCACCCGTCTCATTGCCGCAAGTAAACTGAAAGGCACAGCTCGGAATTGGCACCTCGCTTTTGGAAATCCGCATTCAACCTGGGAAACATGGAGCGCCGCCCTGAAGGAAACATTTTCGTCGGAGCTGACCCTCATCGAGTGGCAGGAACGCGTCATAAAGATCAGACAGGGCCCAGGCGAGAGCCTGCAAGAGTATGCTTACGCAAAGCTGCGTGTGATTGAAAGCTGCCCCGTCACGCTTACCGATGCCCAGAAGATTGATTATCTACTACAAGGTCTTCAAGAGCCACATGTCATTGCAGCCACATGTCATTGCAGCTAATAGGCCGTCAACAGTGCGTGACTTCATGTCCACGTGCACAAGCCTAGACAAGTGCACTCAACATGCCCACGACAGGGCAAGCGTAAAGCAACCGGTGATTCCACAGAAGCCACCGCCTCCTTCATTTCAAAGTGGCAATCCAGGACGTCAGCAGTATAACTTCCAGCCACTAGCTCCGCAAACAGCTACAACCGCACAGCCAAGACAGCGCATTTCAGATTTGCCCAAGGAACAACAGGAGCGAAGATACGAAGAGATTTCTGCACAGTATGGGGCCCCAGCATTTCGGTGTGGCCAAGACATCGCACAAGCAGTCTGTTACAAGTGTAAAGAGTTAGGACCCCATCGTCAACCATCCCTGATGCCCAACAGCCACGGGCCTTTCACAGCATGTCTGACAAACTTGAAGGCCCCCAACATCAATGTCCATTTTTCACGGCGACTGTTGCAGGAGGCGGAGAACTTGAAGCATATCCGGACTCTGGCTCAAACGTGACATTGATTTCTAGAGCCATCCTACCTTCTGCAATGATCTTGCCATGGACTAATTTTCCTCTTGCCGTCGTTGGAGGTGGTACAGCGCTACCAGTTGGGTCCGCCCTCCTTAAGATAACTATTGGCCCTATCACTGGTGTGGTTGAGGCAGCAGTTTTGGAGAACAACGTCCTACCCATTATTCTGGGTGAAGACTGGTTTTTGGCAGCGCGAGCCCGTTTGATCTTCCAGCCACCAGAGCCCACTCAGCTGCAACATCCAGCCACGGGTGTAACGCTCTTGGTCACTCGGCGTCTTGTCCCGCGAATGGCCAATGTCGTCATTTTAGCCCGCTCAAAACTTTTTGCGCCGGCAGAAGCAATGTCACAAGATTGTCTACAACGAGAACCCTTACCTTCGCAAGAACAGCCTCGCTGGTAAGTTTTGGCGGCGAAGACAGTGCCATTGGACAGCAGCACTGCCACACTACAAGTCCGCACTACTGTGCCTGTGACCATTCACCCCGAACTTCCACCAGCCAGCCTAGGCAGCCAGTTCTTCCCTGAACAGCAGTCTGTCATTGCTGACATACTGGCCAAAAACAACGCCGTCTTTTCTCGCCATGAAGATGACATTGGTCATTTTACCGACATTCAAAATCGCATTGATTTGCTCCCTAATACTGTGCCGTACAGCCGCAGCCCTTACAGATATACGCTACAACACAGGCAATTCCTCGAAAGGCAAATCAAAAAGCTCCTTGCTCAAAATATCATCCTCCCTGCATCATGCCTGTGGGCATTTCAAGTCGTTGTGGTGTCTCGCCGTGGAAAGAAGCGCTTGTGTGTGAAGTACATTCCACTCAATGAACGTACGATCAAGGTTGTACATTCTTTACCACTGGTAGATGACATCATTCAGGACATCGCTGGGTGTGCCTACTTTGCCACAATAGACATTAAGTGCGCCTACTGGCAAGTCAGCCTGAGACCGCAGGACTATGAGAAAGCAGCATTCATCACCCACAACGTGACTTACATGTAGACCCGAATGCCATTCGGATTAAATAATGCACCGCCCATATTTCAGCGAGCCATGCAATTGTTATTCCAAGACCTTCGGCCTCGCCCGGACAAAAGCGGCATACGAGTATATCTCGATGACATCCTTATCGACGCAGAGTCATTCGCCACATTCGCAGAGACGCAGACCTTATGCAAGAAGCCCTCCAGTTGCAGCATGCCAGTGGACTTAAGGCCTCACTTGACAAATGTTCCTTCGGTCTCGCTTCCATCAAATTTCTTGGGTTCATGATATCAAGCGAAGGCCATCGCCTGGATCCAGAAAGAGCAGCTGCCATGCTCCGTATCGCAACTCATCGACACCAAAAGGAAGTCATTTCCTGGATACAGACAGCCAGCTTTTACCGTCGATTCATCAAGGGTTTCGCTAAAGTGGTAGCCCCTCTTGAAGCCCTTGTGAAGTCGTCCACATTTCTGTGGACCCCAGAATGTGAAAGTGCCTTCCAGACTATTCGCTCAGCCCTCACAGAGCCACCACTACTTGCTCATTTCAATCAATCTGCAGCAACAACAGTAACCACTGATGCTTCTGGTGAAGCCATAGGAGCAGTGTTGTCACAATTTCAGGATGGCAAAGAACGTGTTATTGCCTATGCTAGCCAATCCCTGACACTAGACGAACGCAAGCTTCACAGTAACGTGTGGGAAGGCATCGCAGTACATTGGGCGATAACAGTAAAATTTCGTCAGTATCTAATCGGAATGAAGTTCGTCCTAGTTACAGATAACTGGACTGTTGCTTGCTTGACGAAGTGTGTGAAACCATCTCGTAGATTTACGTCCATGCTCGTGGACTTGGTTGAATTTGACTTCTCTGTCAAACATTTGCTTGGACGGCAGAATGTTGTAGCTGACCATTTGTCTCGACTTTCGTGTGCAGTCACACACTCCGCCCAAACACTAGCTACCGCTCAAGAAAAAGACCCTGAATGCAGCGCAATTCTTCAAAGCCTTGCTGATGAAGATTCCCCGGCCGAGTTCAATCTAGTCGACAACATTCTATATCATCGGACAGCGGCAGGAACCTATGCTGTTGTAGCGCCATTGTCATTGCGCCCCGCCATTCTCCAGGCACTACATGATGGTGCAGGTCACTTCTACGTTAAGCGGACTTTACACAAAGTGCGAGACCGCTACTGGTGGCCAGATATGGAAAAAGCAATCAAGAGCTGCCTGTCATCCTGCCAGTGCTGCCAGAACTATAACCGTCGAACCTCAAGAAGTGTTGGTTTTCTTGGCAAAATGCCCACTTCAGATGTTCCATTTTCAAGCATTGCTATCGATCACATAACTATGCCTCCCAGCAACTCATCGCGGTACATACTGAGCGTGGTTGATTTTGCGACTCGCTTTATTGCTCCAACAGCCGTTTCGTCAACCTCGGCACGCGAAGTTATTCATACTTTGCATAAAGTATTTTACTGCTATGGTGCACCTGACCACTGCCTCTCTGACCATGGCTCAGCCTTTGAGTCGACAGAGTTCAAACGGTTCATGCGTCTACAGAACGTTGAACCTTAAATAAATTTTGAAAGTGTTCGCTGAAACACCCTGTATATATAAGGGATCAGACCCTTATGTAAGCCAATGTGATCTTCTACTTGAAAAGCACGACAAGGTTCTGGTTTCAGAAACACGAAGAGGAGCTGACGAGCTGGGAGAAATGCAAGATAAAGCTCGGCGTCCTTTTTGTAAGGACAGTTGGACGACAACGAGCCGCGAAGAAGGAAGTTGGAGCTCGCGCCCCGACGTCAACCGAGTCATACGTGACGTATATTCAGGACGTTGTTGCCCTTTGCTGCAAGGTGGACGAGCGAATGCCGGAATATGAAAAGGTGAATCATGTGCTGAAGGGCATAGCTGACGACCCCTTTAACTTTCTCGTGTACAAGAACTGCACCAGCATCGACGACATCATAAGTGAATGCCGATGTTCGGAAAAAGCTGAAGGCCGCCGAATTGTCCATGAGTATACCCATCATCCAAAAAGAGCCGCTACATCATTGTGCGAAGACCATTCCGCGCCTCAGCCGATCAATTCCGAGATCATTGTGCACATCGTTGGCCGAGAGATAGAAGCCGCATCGCCGATTAACTCCGAGATGTATGCCCCGAAGGATTTTCGACCGACGGTTTCCCTCATCGAGTCCATCGTTCGCGAAGAACTGGCAAACCTTGGTGTTCCCTCCGTTTGCACCATCAACTGATCCGACGCCTTTACTACTGTCCCGGATCCGCGGAACCAGTACCCCTCACAGCCCTATCACAACCCATTGAAATGGCGAACACCAGATGATAGGCCTATTTGCTTCAACTGCCGACGTGTTGGCCATACTTCCCGTCACTGCCGCAACACCTGCACACCCTCATTTCGATCTGCGTTCCAACCAAACTATCGCTCACCAGGTAGTCGCCCGCCGCCGGAAGAAACCACAAAGCCTTACCACCATGCTGAGGCCTCGCCACCTACACGGTAGGTCGTGCGCCTTCTCCTCAATGCCCTCTGCCTCACCCAGCCACTCGTCGCCGTTTTCCGTCGCCCATGTACCAGCGCTCGTCGGAAAACTAACGGGTGCAGTACTGAGGGTTTGATGTAATAGTTCAGCGGAAATCCGCTAGGTGGAGATAAGTAATTAAAGGGAAACTGAGACTTCCACCCAAATGTAGCAATTTGCTACAATGGAAACCCAACCGGGTTCCTCGAAAGAAAGCCTCGCAGTTGAAGAAAAATTCGTCCTGGTCCGGGACTCGAACCCGGGACCACCGCCTTTCCGGGGCAGCCGCTCTACCATCTGAGCTAACCAGGCGGCTAGCAGATGGCAGGGCGAAGTCGAATTTGTCGACAACTCGAAGCAAAGGCAAGTGTTTGATGTAATAGTTCAGCGGAAATCCGCTAGGTGGAGATAAGTAATTAAAGGGAAACTGAGACTTCCACCCAAATGTAGCAATTTCTATCCACCCATTGTAGCAAATTGCTACATTTGGGTTGAAGTCTCAGTTTCCCTTTAATTACTTATCTCCACCTAGCGGATTTCCGCTGAACTATTACATCACACACTTGCCTTTGCTTCGAGTTTTCGACAAATTCGACTTCGCCCTGCCATCTGCTAGCCGCCTGGTTAGCTCAGATGGTAGAGCGGCTGCGCCGGAAAGGCGGTGGTCCCGGGTTCGAGTCCCGGACCAGGACGAATTTTTCTTCAACTGTGAGGCTTTCTTTCGAGGAACCCGGTTGGGTTTCCATTGTAGCAAATTGCTGCATTTGGGTGGAAGTCTCAATTTCCCTTTAAGTACTGAGGGTGACGCTGCTACATCGATCCGGACAGAAATTCCTCTGCTGACCCGGACGACGAATAGAAATTTACTTCAGGTGTATGTGGATGGTACCCTTTTAACGGCTTTGATTGATACCGGCGGTCACATCTTTGTCATGCGTGGCCATCATCGAAAACGCCTGACTAAAATCATCACACCTGCGCCGTCCTGTGTTGTGTGGGTCGGCAACGGCAGAGCGCCGGCTGTCATAGGAACGTGCGCTGCTCGTGCCAGTGTCGCCAGCCGTCAGACCTCTGTTCTTTTCACTATTCTTGAAGAATGTCACCATTACGTCATTTTGGGTCTCGATTTTCTATCAGCGCATTCAGCATTGATTGATTGCTTCGAGGGACTTGTTCAGCTCGATTTGCCCTGCTCTTCTGACCCTCCTGAGGAAGTTTCCAGCAGGTTGTGTTCTACCGACCACGTTCGTCTTGCCCCCCAAGCTATGACGTCCATCGTTCTTTCGCCCTCCCCACCTGTGCCTGACGGCGACTACATTGTCTCTCCTATTTCGGACGTTCCCCTGGCCCATAACATTGTGCTTCCTCACACTGTGGTCAAAGTTACGCACAATTCTACGTGCCTTTCTATTGTAAACTTCGGACCATACCGCCACGTTCTACCGTAAGGCATAGCCTTAGGCACGCTGTCATCTTACGATGACTACCACCTTTCGGCCTTGACGACTGAAACGTCGTCTCACGGTACTTCATCGCCTTCTTCACCAGCTACCTTACACGACGTCTCCAACATAATTTCTCCTGACGTCGCGCCTGAGCACCCGGAGCAGTTACGTCGTTTGCTCACCTCATTGATCGATATTTTTTACTTGAATGGTCTCCCTTTAGGTCAGACTTCAATAGCGAAACACATCATTGACACTGGCGACGCCCATAAGATTCACCGGAGACCATATCGTTCGTGTCGCAACTATTCAAAGGGAAGTCGAAAAGACGCTTCCTCGGGGAATAATTGAGCCGTCTTCAAGGCCGTGGGCGCCCCCTGTAGGCCTAGTTAAAAAGAAGGACAGCACCTGGCGTTTCTGTGTGGACTTACGGCACTTGAACAATATAACTAAAAAAGATGTTCATCCCCTACCACGCATCGATAACGCGCTGGACTGCCTTCATGGTGCGAAATATTTTTCTTCCATCGACATTTGGTCCAGCTACTGGCAGATTGTTTAGACGACATTACCGCGAGAAGACGGCCTTTGTAACACCGGATGGTCTATACCAGTTCAAAGTCATACCTTTTGGCTTGTGTAATGCCCCAGCCACGTTCGAACGTATGATGGACGCACTTCTGCATAGACTCAAGTGGTCCATCTGTCTTTGTGGTCCATCTGACTCAAGTAGTCCATTTGTCGCCTAGCCCAAATACGAGGTCATTAATACCTTGCAATAGCCAATCAATAGCTAATCGATAATCGATCCATAATTAATAAATTCCAGAAAATGCTGGGGATGACTTGGTAGTGCTTAGCCTATCCCAAGTACATGACCAATACCTTGCAATAACCAATCGATAGACAATCAACGACTAATAGATTATAGATCAGTAATCAAGAAATTCCGGAAAATCCCGGGGATGACTTTGCAGTGGTTAGCCTAGCCCAAATACGTGGCCAATACCTTGCGATAGCGAATCAATAGTCAATCAATAGGTAATCGATAATCGATCAATAATCAAGAAATTCCGGAAACCATAACCCGTAAGGTCAGGACCAGCCAGGTACCGATCACCTCCTAGGTTTCTTTAGCCTTGCGCCACTAGTGCAAGCTAAGCAAATTCTTTCCTAAGCATAAGCAGTCTATTACCGGCTCAGAGACAGTGCGCGAAAATAAGCATCGGAACGCGCTTTATTATTACTTATAATTGGGCTTCAATTCCTTGCAACCATACGCCACGCCGGCGGGATCCCGAGGGTTGATGAGGATGGTGATATTGTTGGCCTCCCCTTTGAAACGGGGTGTTGGCAAATCGTCATTTAGGCTACTTGATTGAATCAGGTATGCTGTACATTATGCTTTTTTCTTTCTAACACGTTTGCTTACATATCTTTATTCTTTTTTTTCTCTCTTTCTCAGAACTTCTCAAACTACCTGGGACCACTGTATACATATGCCTCTAACAGATCCGGTGGTATCAATGAATTCCCTGCATGTTTTCCACCAATATTCTAAGCGTATCTTGCTTATCTCGTCTGCTCACCGGTTGATGCTTCCGTCCTCTTTAAACCCAAGTGGTTCTGGAAGGTGTACGTTGCCTACGGTTCTCAGTGGGTGAATCCCTTCGCATTCTATTAGGATGTGCTGAGTGTTCTCCAGAGTTTTGCTGCAACATACGCATAGCTCATCTTTCGCGAATATTTGTTCCTGTGTAAGTTGTCTTTAGGCAACCAACTCCAATTTGAATTGAATGCTGGGGTTTTGCATGCCAAAGCCATGATTTGACTATGCCGCACGCTGTATTGAGGACTACGTGTTATTTTCATCGCCAGGAGTCCTTTCACGTGCCCCCAATGAACGGGACAGCAGCGTTTCGCCACTGCTGCGTTTCGCCACTGCTGAAATACAGCCGCGGCGGCCAGGATTGGATTCCCCGACCTTGTGTTTCGCAGCCCAACACCATGGCCGCTAATTAACCATGGCGGGAAACCAACCCGAGCCTAAAATATCAATATAGGCACTGCTCTTCGTGTTATGGTAGAGATTTTCGCTTCCAACTTCTTTCCACTCATTCTTGCAAATATCCATTATCTTTTTTGTTACCTCTCCTTGCGACTAATTCGCTGTCTCTGTTTCACTCACTGTCTTTCGGATGACTCCTCGTTGTCTATTTACACTATCAATTACCCTGTACCAGATTTCCAACTTTCTTGACCCCTTCCTTCATTCTGTATCGACGCGGCTTTTCAAGTGCAGATAATTGTGCGCTGCAGCCACCTATTTATTTTGATCCATGTTCCTGAGACCTTCTTCAAAACTAACTTTCCTCTGCATTTCTCTGAATTCCAAACAGGCTCTAACCATGTCACCCTGCAGTACTGGCTCAATTGTGGTTTTACCATGGGCTCCCAAAGCCAATCGGCCTACCGATCTTTGGTGAACTTACAACTGCGAGAATATATCGCACTTTAAGCACAGACTGGACTTTGCGGTCGTTAGTGCTGGCACTATTACTCTACTCCAGATTCCACGCACTACCTCGTATTTACGATGGTCCTTGCTCTCCCGCTCCATATGTCCCTGGAAGCGCGCAACATTCGCGATTTTTCTCTCGTGCTTGGAGGCCACTTCATACACCTTTATCATGTTGCCACCGTGATCGGAAGTTTCTAGAGCACCTATTTTGAGCATCGTCAGTTGGTGCCATTGCATGTGACATGGAGCTAGATTTGTCTTTGATATGTACAAGTCTGTTTGCTTCAAGGGAAAGCACGGATTGAGAAACGGCATCCTAAGCGGATGATAAGTGTGGTTTGCTAATTTATTGTTGGCCGACAAAGACGACGACTATATTTATCGCAGAAAAATATTACTAGTGAAACTAAATTTGGCAGAAGTTTACAAAGTGCAATTGTATACAGGCTAATGTGTTTAGTGTTATAAAAGAAGAATTTGAATTTCTTTCCAATCAAGGTGCAAGTACTACAAATGCCGACTGCACGGTGGCGAAATACTCGAAGAATTGCAGACACCACAATTCATCGACGCTATTTTACAATCCAGACTGCAGATGCTGCATCTTGTCGGACGAGAAATGGTGCTCTGTTACAGGAAACGAATTCCCCTCTTGCGAAGAATGTGTGAGGGCATGTAATGGTAAGAAACTTGATGATGATTATTATTCTTGAAATTTGAAATATTGCATGTCTACTTCAGTCATTAAAAAGGCTGTAAGCCTTTTTAAATGACTAAAGCCCTAAAAAATTCTAAACTAGTTGTGGCAGCTTTGGGCACAAAATGTTCCTGGCAACACATCGATATACACGCATTGCCTAGAGAAATCTATAAATTATTATGACGGAAACACTAAAAAGCTAAATTAACAGTTCATACAAGTGGCTGCCAATTTTGTTTATGAAGCGTCAGCGTTTCCAAGCTCAATGCATAGCTAGGCGTAGTGTGCACTATCTGCCATGATAGAGGTGAGAAAAAAGCGCAAGCGATGCCGCGTTGCTCACTTTCGCGACGTTGGCGTCCTACGCAGGCGCTTAGCTTGAAAGCACCCCAGAAGGTACTTGCATTAATTGTAGCGCATACGATGGCGCGCGCCCTTCAACCAATGAGAGACTACACCACAGTTTACGGTGATGCAAAGCTTGGTTTTTTGGTTTCTAAAACACCACCAGATGGTCCTGTGCTTCCTGCATGACGGGCGGCGAAACCCGCCGATATCAGCCCTCGTCAATCCATCAACGTCATCCTTTATCGCCATTTTATGTGAATGGTAATTTTGCCAGTCATTTGTGATTAAGCGTTATGTCGTTCCCAATTTGACATACCGTTTTGGTGATGTCATTGCGGTCGTTCCATAATTATCATTGTAATTCTCATGGAACTATCGTCGTCCTGTTATCTTCGTCAAACACTCTTCATCATCCCATTGTCCTCATAACGTCCACACCACACTGTCATTTTTACACTAACCTCACCATTTCATTATTTACACTGCGCCATCGTCTTACAGCCTCTAGAGTATGTAAAGGAGTACGTTTATCTAGGTCAGTTACTCACAGGCAACCCTAATTATTAGAAGGAAATTTAAGGAAGAATAAAATTGGGTTGGAGTGCATACAGCTGGCATCGCCAAATCCTGACTGGGAGCTTACGACTGTCGTTCAAAAGCAAAGTGTACAATCATTGCATTCTACCAGTGCTAACGTATGGGGCAGAAACTTGGAGGTTAACAAAGAAGGTCGAGAACAAGTTAAGGACCGCACAAAGAGCGATGGAACGAAAAATGTTAGGCCTAACGTTAACAGACAGGAAGAGAACGGTGTGGATCAGAGAACAAACGGTGATGGCCGATATTCTGGTTGACATTAAGCGAGAAAAAATGGAGCTGAGCAAGCCATGTAATGCGTAGTACGGATAACCGGTGGCCCAGAATGGATAACAAAATGAATCCCAAGAGACGGGAAGCGCAGTCGAGGAAGGCCGAAAACTAGGTGGAGTGATGAAGTTTGGAAATTTGCAGGCGGCAAGACAGGGGTAATTGGAGATCGCAGAGAGAGGCTTTGTCGTGCAAGGGACATAAATATAGGCTGATGTTGTTGATGTTGATCGTCTTGCAATCATCCTTCGTTGTCTTACCGTTGTCGTGATACCATCATGGTCGTTGCATCGTCATCATTCCCGAGTCGTCATCTATTTTCGTCATGTCGTCATCATCACGCCATCCCCGTCAGGCAGTCGTCGTCATTCTATAATCGTTGTCTAGTTCTCCTCATGCCGTCGTTGTCATGCTGTCTTCATTATACCACCGTGATCATTTCTGTATTAACACAATTTATTGATGCAGTTGCGCGCATACCGCCTTTAACTTCACCAGTGTATGCTTACAATGCCCTCTAACACGTGAGCATTGAAGAGGAGCGTAGTAGAGTAAAACACGACGCTATAAAACATCCTTTATGCTGAATTATACTGGAGAAAGCACGGCGTTCCGATCCGCAAGAGATGCAGTCAGTTCAAGATGAAGAGCGAGAACGCCTAACGCGACCCACAGGTAACGCATAAATATTCGCCTTACGCACCGCACCAACATGTGCGTTTTTTAATTATATTTACCCACTACTGAAGTATCATAAACACACCACGAAGCAAGGAAATTATTGTGCAGTTGGTATTTTAACACTGCCAGCAGCCAGATGCTATCAATGAAGTTCATGAAGCAGTTTTTTTTCTATAATCTGGCTTTCGTATTGGCAAAAAATGTGTGAGGTGCTATTTAATATATATTTTTTTCTTTGCTTTAGAGGGAGCTTAGGACAGCCCCACAACCCTTCCACACAGCGTAATTATCATGGCCGTTAAAAGGAGCAGTCTGTCAGATTTACAGCGCAACTAGGCCGTCCTATAGGCAACAAAGAAAAACGCTATCAATCTATACTGTGAGAGCGTGCTTATTTATTCACTAAACAATAAAATTTGATGAACAGCAACTCTTTTTAGCTTTTCGGAATCCTAAGCCAAAGCGTTTGGTGCACACTTCGCAAATATTACATATGTTTTTGCCTTTAAAAATACACTAATTTATTTACTATTGCAATGATGAGGCATACTGAGAAAACGCTTTGACATTAGGTTTTAATGAAATTGGCAGCTCAGTGAGCGTAGTGTTTCTGGCCCAAACCTACCCTCGAACGTTTTCTTAAAAATTTTAAATGTGATATTGAATTTTCATTGAAAAATATATTTCAGATATTAAGATATTATGAACAGATTTCTGCCAAGTAACATAGGACATAGGCTTTTTATATGATAGGAAACTTTGTATTGTTTAATGCCAGTTAGTTTCCTCCAAATAACAAGATGGTGAAAAAAAATCCTAAGCTTGATGAGACTGTTTACCTCAGGCCAGCAATCGGACTGCGTTATGTGGACTGGCGCTAGGTGTACAGATATATTACCTTTCATGCTTAGCGTACATTAAGAGTAAGACTATGCACACCTATATTGTGTGCCCTTTTTTGTGTATTTGACAAATTATGCAGCATGCATGTTGTCGATAAAAGTGAATGCACTTAGGAACTATTGGCGCCAGTTAGCAGTAGATTTCTGTTCGTGTGCTCGTTTTACATTAACCGGTAAATTATTAGAAGACTCTGGAAAGGACTTCAATCACACTTCAATCAGAAAATATGAGTGACTTACGATTGAAAACAAATCGTGTATGAATTGTCTAGACAAGTCTAAACGAGTGAATTGAAATCGACTCTATCTTATATAAGGTTTAGTATATTATTAGGTGCAGAATAATTAGTATCGCAAGTTGATAATTGTAATCTGCGGATGTTGCAGTAAGGATCACACCATGAGGTCCCTACGCTGAAGGTCGTACCTGAGTTAGAATGCTAAAAAAAGATTGTGAGCATTTCTTTTGGGCAGTTACAATGAATGTCATTACATTTGCATTGAATTGACATGTGACAACTAATGCCGATATTCCGTCCACTGTAAGAATCACTATGAAGTACTGGCAACAATAAGCAGCATGCCGCCTAAAAAAGTTTCGCAAAAATGCGTTGTACTTCTACTGAGGGATGGTAACACACACATTGACTTCTATATATTTGAAAAGAGAAGTGTTAACGAAAGAATTTGTAAAAAGCCATCTTAGGGAATAGAGAACTCAGAATTTTGCTACAGGTTCCAATTCCTTTCGCCTGCACTGTTTTGTTCAGTACTGAATCGCCATACTTCAGCACTGAATCCCCATACAAAAATTGCATCCGCAGAAAGGAGCTACTGCATTAAGAAATTCCTATACATTTGACTTAACGGGTATCGAAGGCACCAATGTGTATCAAAAAATTGCAACTTGAGTGGCTGAGAAACAGTAAAGGATGATATCAAAATATATGGTGCCATAAATTATCATAGCCGCAAAGCACACTTCGAAATATTCGTACGACCAGATAGAGACCGAGATGCGTCAGTGTAATATCTCTACTGTACAATCCTAAGCATGAAACCAGGATGCATGACAACACCGGCAATAAAGTAGGACTATTTTAGCAGCGCGCAAAAGAAAATTAGTAATTAGGCAGGATAAAACGAAGTAAAGAGAAAATTTTATGCAGGTCCCAGGTCTTCTGGGTACCGATTCCATGCGAAAAAGTTTTCACGAAGACATGATAGTATATTGCAATACAAACACTTCATTGAATATCTTATTATCCTGCTGCTTGTTTTACCTCTTCCGGTTTACATGTGGACCAACATTTGAGGCGTTCCGCTTGTTGAAGTTGCACCATGCAGGCGACGCTCACATCCGCACCTCTTTTGGCTGCATAGCGAAGTATTCCACTGCTTAACAGTGCATCTCTTTCTTCTAACTGTGCTGCAGCTGGCGGGCACCTTGGAGCCATCAACCCTACAGCGACTCCTCCTCCGTGTCGTTTTGTAGAGATGTTTGACGTCTTTCATGAGGGCTAATGCACACGCTCTGCCGATACGTCACTTCCTCTGAAGTGACTTATCGGTGAGTCGAAAGACCGAGAAAGCAACTTTATTTGATCTGTTTTTCACAGAAAATGGGGGGTGGGGGGATCATGGCTGCTCCTGCGCGCTACGTGGAGAAGAAACTCCTCCAATGTAGTAGTCGCCATGGCGAGACAGCAGGCCCGGGAAACAAATAAATGAGGAAAGGACTGCGTCGTAGCCTTACGCCCGGAATTAAACAGATGCAAGACAGTTCCTATCGCACTTCGCACCTCGTAGTGGGAGTGATAAGCTAGAACATGAACAATAATCAGATCTCGATTATTCTTGCGTCACTGCCCGTACATTTTAATGTGCAATCTCTATCACGAAGTGGGCCTAGTTTAGAGCACTGCACGGGCCGATTTTTTCAGCCCAGGCCCGGCCCGGGCCCGTTTTTACGTTGGGCTGCCCGCCCGAGCCCGATCAAAACTTTTATGGCGAGACCCGGGCCTGGCCCGGGCCCGGAAATAATCTACGTTACCCGCCCGGCCCGGCCCGCCACCCCTTTACCTTAGGCCCGAGCCCGGCCCGAGCCCGACTCGAAACCGGCCCGAACCCGGCCCGAGACCGAAAAATAATGTTTTTCAGAGTTGAGAAGCCCGAGAATAACTTGCTGCACGTTACATGCACACCACCAGAAAGCCCGAGCCCGGCCCGGGCCAGGCTCAAAAAGCACTCGCCGTGCCCGTGGCCGGCCCGGGCCCGTGAAAAAACAGTTCTACCCGGCCCGCCCGGCCCACGGGCCGGGCCGGGTCCGGGCTTTCGGGTAAGCCCGAGCCCGTGCAGTGCTCTAGCCTAGTTTACATTGGGGTCAAAGGCAACACTAGCATCTCTACAAAAATTATACAAATGCTTAAAAACAAAGCTTGAGTGACCAACAAATTTTAAGCGAGTCAAATGAAAAAAAAACTGTTCGAGAGGCACAAACTTGGTTATAAAATATTCGTTGTATGATTCTGAATCTCTCTTGAGCAATATCTTTGTCTGAATACATTTAGGACAGATCAGCAAGCTCTTCTTAGCAAGGGCCGCAAATATTCACCCTGGCAAAGAAGTATTTTTACAAACTTGTACGAACCTGTTGCCCTTAACCGGGAATACCACATCGGCTCCATGAAAAAGAAAATAAGCACAGGAAACATAAAAGCGTGACACTTATTATGATAATGACCCCGTTGAAATTTAGAGATTCCTTCTCTACAAAAAAATGTATATTATCTTACGCTGTACGCTGCGAAAGTTTAGAGTTTTTAAGCACGATTTTTATTTGACGTCTATGGTGTATGAACAACAAGAAGGGTAAACGAGGAGCCTCATTTTTAACACCGGAGCTGTTTGAGCTGTTGGTTGCGCCGCGTAGTGCGAACAAAAACTGCTCCTGGCGCCTAGCAACCGCCTCGCGGAGCGGCGTGTGCTTCACCTCCTCTCCGTGCCGTACACATGTTGCCTTGACATGGGACGTTAAGGAGAGGGAAGGAGAGCGTGCGCGCGGCGCGCGCCGTGCTCGGGAGAGAGTGAGAAAGAAATTGTAGCAGCACCAACGCGGCAACGCGCACAGCTGCTGCCGATGCCGTCCGCGTTTCCCCGCTTTCGCGCCGAACGCGCGTGGTGTTCGTGACTGCAGCAGGCGCCTCTGACCGTAGCTCGGCAGGTTTCGACCAGCCAGGCCCCGGCAAGTGTGGAGGCTCAGCTCGGCCGTTATGTCACCGGGGACATAAAGCTCAGAGCCGCCGTGACGGTGGCGAGTGCATGTAGGCTTGACATGGGGCGACCAAAGAAGATCCGGACACCCGAAGAAGAAGCCTTCTTGAAGCGCTCCACGCGACCCAGCGAGAATCTGCGCGTCGGTGACGAGCCGATTCGGAATACCGTGCCTAGCAGCACTTAGCATTTCCTTGCAAAACTTAGCCAAGCCTAGTAAAACCTGGAAAAAGCTAGGTGGATCACCAGCTCCGCTGTTTACTCCAGCCTTGCACCATTACTGCAAGATGCCCACATTTTTTCCGAGTCACAATCGTATAAAGCGAACATACGACGAAACTATAAAACGCAGAAATTTAAATATAAAACGCAGAGATTAAAAAAAAGCATTCCGGCAAGTAGGGTTAATACTTGTGAAGATTTTTTGGTCCTCTTTTAGGGTGTGGCAAGCACTATCTGGAGAAAACTGTCATATATGTTAATAATAGATTTTCAAAACCCAGTAACCATTACAAAACGATTGAAGACTTTCTTTCATTACAGCGTTGGCAGTGTGCTTATCAGCCACTTTACCATAAAGCAAAAAACTGTCAGCGTAAGCAAAAACGAATATGTTATTTTAAACTCAAAATATTATTAAGTTGCGCTTGGATAAATGGGGCAGGAGTAGACCGCATTTCTTAGCGCATAGCGATTATATTTTACAACAGATTTCATACAGGGTGTTTTTTTTAACTGCATCGAATTTAAAGAAGAGCCCCGGGTACAGATTGCAGACTTGTAACCCTTGAACTAACTACTAGATAACCCTGACATTACTTCCACAAGCAATAAAACGCGTAAATGACGAATGAAAAATGCGGTAATTAGTTTTTAATTTCATTTATTGCATGTATTGCGATTCAGAGGATGGCACAAGGTTACGAGATGAGCGCTGTCTAGCTTCCGCTAAAATAGAACTGCTGTTCTATTAACTTTTTAACAAAAACGATTCTTTATTTCTTGAAGAATCAAAGTCTCTTGATCGCTAATGTATTTCGTCTCACACTTTGAAAATTGTTATCCTCAAACTGATGTCATCCTTAAAGTTCGTTTCAAGTGAATACCTGTAGTGAACTCACCGTTAACAATGAATAAATTGTAGTGATGCCATAATGAATGAAAAATATTACAGGCCTAATTAGGTTATTCGTTAAATAGGTCAGTTTTTGTAATAGTACCCGCCCTTTCGAGTAATGTAGTTGAGAGGGTTGTAACTGTGCTACCTGTAACAGTGAATAATAAACTGTTGGTGCCGCTAAAAACCTAGTATGTAGGGCATCCCCCTTCGTCCGAAACAAGCCTAAAGATATAAACGGTGAGTGAATATAGTCGACCGGTTGAGTACAGCATGCGGCTGAGGTGACATCAATTTTTCACTTCCCAAAATGTTATAGGCCACAGTGTTCGTATTTTACGCGAGATTTACCCATTAACTTTATACACCTGGCCTAATATTATTCACATTTGTAGCGCATTACCACTGTTTACCTGGATATGATGCGCTCAAAATGGAAGAGCTATATCCCACATCTGCACTTACGGAAACGCCGCTATAGAGACTAGGCGCACAGCGTATGAGCGCAACCTCAGGTACTGTGCTCACTGACTGAAACGGGATATTCGGAAAGCTTGGTGACCGGCGGTTTTTACGCCATGGATGAGTGCTGGGTGATAGCCAAGGTGGTGACATGCAGTCAGGATGCATCAAAAAGACTATCGCGTTCATGTATTACACAAAATGTATCAGCTCACTGCCGCCAGCAGACACATGTGGCGCAACGCGGCCGGCCGCTATGCTGTCCTTGTATCGTATTTCAGTCGCTGAGTACTGTAATCTATGCGATAAATATCTGCTAAATATCTAATCAGGCTTCATATGTTCTGTGTACATATTCTACCACGTACCCGAGCACACGAGGTTTGGAACCTCCCGCGTCTAACCGTGCGTGGCTTAGCCGTGTCCGCGGAAAAGGGGATCCTGGGGGTTGAGCCGTTGCCGGGTGTTTGGACCTTTACGGCCCCTCGGCGGTGGCAACACATCCCTTTGGCCTCGGCTTCACGTAGACGGCACCCCGGACTGACCCACCCGGGGGAAATCGGTAGTTGCTTTCCTGT